>NC_139704.1:16500581-16948081 GCF_964188405.1 Protomyctophum parallelum | reverse complement strand
TACAAGGCCTACTTGTACCTGGACGAGGCGCACAGCGTGGGCGCGGTGGGGCCGACCGGGAGGGGCGTGACCGAGCTGTTCGGCGTGGACCCGTCTGACGTGGACGTGATGATGGGCACATTCACCAAGAGTTTCGGGGCCGGCGGAGGCTACATCGCCGGGAAAAAGGTTCGGAATTGGTTTGGATCTTTGTGTTTTATAGATTTTTAATACTTTATTTAACCCATTTAGGACTGAGACCTATTCTTCTAAATCCTAAAAGCTTTCTGGAAAAACTATTGTTTCTATGTCTCAACCTTTTTCATGTCAATCTGTATTTGGCCGCTGACCCCCATCTAAAATATGTTTTTCCAGCGGATGTAAATGAATCCAGTCATTTCCGTCGGCAGACGCTAACTACCATAGCCTTCTGCTGCTTTTTGGTTTGGACACGTTCCATATCTGTGTTTTATTTGTTTGTGCGTGTTATTATGAGTTTATGACAATTCCAGGATCTGTAAAAGGCGGCTGCTGCTGTTGTCGCACGCGGTCGCTCATGTTGTGAGCTTGTAGATCCGCTATTTTGGGTGCATAATGCTGCCGCACGCTGTGTAAATGAAGCGCACACACACAGACAAGACGGATGTCCTTTGTCATTCACTTGTAGTGTTAGTGCTAATTGGCTAAACCTAAACGAATGGAACCACCTTCTGCACAGCCTCTAGCTGGATCAATTAGCAATTAGCGACAATGCTGAAGATGAATGACGCTTCAATATACCTATTTCAGTGCTCATCTCATGTCCCCCCCACCCCCCCCCCCCCCACACACACACACACACAGAGAGAGAGAATCAATGTGAAAAGTGGGGTTATTTAAATGAATACACGCCATCTACCACAAGTATAATCATAGATGGACTCAACTGCGTGTAAAGCAGAGACTGATGACATTGCATTTTGCGCGTGTTCAGCGTTTAGTACAGTCTGTTGCCGTTGAGATGATGCAAGTCTAATTCATGTTGTCCCCTGATTTTTCACTGTGTGCTGCTTACTAGAGCGTTTTTTGGATGCACGTTATGCAGTAAATGCATAACTGGTTTAATTACGACAACAACAGACTCATCATGTTTTACTACTAGGGTCACGTGCTAAAAAAGGTGATCTATTTCATGGGACATGCAAATTGTGTGGTAGACGCAGTGGTGGAAAGTACATGTGCGCTTGGGTACAATTTTGAGGTATTTGCGCGCTTCCCATTTCCAATACTTTTACTTGTAAATATTGTACTTTTTACTCCACTGCAATTATTTGACAACTTTATGTAATTACTTGTTAGATTTTGATTATTATTACAAAACATACATTAACCACTTCAGCCCTATATACATTTCTGCCATTTGAAAATAGCCGATCTACAAGCTCACAATGCATCTCGATGCGACGCATTGTGACTCTGAGCTTGTAGATCTGCTATTTTCAACCAAAAAATAAATAAAAGATTATAATAATACACTTAAACTTGAAATGGGACATTCTGCATAATGAGTACTTTGTACTTTTTGGTACTTGAACTACATTTTGATGCCAATACTTTTGACCCTAACGGGTCCATTTGGTTCCATTGTACACTCTCAGAGTTAAATTAAGTGTATTGGGATCCCAGAGATAGGAATGCCATTAAATAGGGGGACGTAGTCTAATTCAGGTCAAACCGGGTGACCCTATAGAGCTTCTCTTATGGGGGTCCTTGGCATGTATTTTCAAACGGTGGTCCGCAGGCTAATGAGTATCATTGTGGGGGTCCTTGACATGAAAAAGTTTGAGAACCACTGGTCTACATGCTGTGCATTCAGAACACCCTTTAAGGGTCAAATTGATTGATTGATTAGTATATTAGACACAAATGTAAAACGGCAACAGAGTCAAAGTTAACACTTGGTCTAAAAGGCATAGCACCAAAAAATTGTTGTTTCCATTCTGGCCCTATGCAATCAATTCATAAACATGACAAATGGTGTAGTTGCAAGTGAGTATTAGTATTATTTTAACTCCCAGTATGGCTTTGATGATGTCTGCTACAGTGCATTCCAAGAAAGGCTAAACGCAACGCACACCATTAGTGCATAGTCAGGTGCAGAATTCGGGCATTGATAATACTAGTAAGAATGAGAAAAGAAATCGCACACTCGGAACTCTATAGACGCCAAGTCAATTTAATAGTCGTTTCGGCCAATGACTTCATCTGGGTCCATTAAATTGAGTTGGCATTTACTGCATGTGTGTGTGCGATATATATTTTCTTCTTCTCTCTTCTCGCTTGCGTACGTCTGCTGTTGTCAGTCACAGAAAGGTTTACTACATCTTGACATTCAAGGCCTTTCCCATGAACATTTACTAGCACTCATTCATTGTCTGGTCTGATGTGAAATCGCTCACCCACCTGAGCAACCTGCAGGAATACACAAATATTCGCGATGACATTTCAGTATGATCCACTGCTATAGAGTAGTGGTTCCCAAAGTGGCCAGTTCCAGGGGGTCCCCAGCTATTAACATTGATTTTACAATATAAATTCTGGGATCCCGGAGATAGAAATGCCATTAAATGGGTGTCCATAGACTAATGCATGTCAAACTGGGGGGTCCTTGAAATTAAACGGGTTGAGAATCACTGCTAGAGCCGTAAAGATCTTCTCTTATGAAGACTAATTAGTGTGAATTTGTGGGTCCTTGACATGAAAAAGGTTTGGTAACCACTGCTATAGAGACGTATGTAATGTATGAGTGTCACTATCCCCCCCCCCCTATCTCTCTCCTCTCTCACACTCTCTCTCCTCTCTCTCTCGTAGCCCTCATATGTCCAACAAATGTGTCTCACAGCCTTTGTAATTCCTCTCGACTCCATTAAAAAAAGTGCTCTTTAGTACATAACCACACACCAGCTTTGCGGCAGTTGATTAGAAAGCAACAGAGGAAATGGCCATGCTGTTTGAATTAGGCCTCCTATAGCAAGGGACCCTTCCTGCCCGCCATGCCCCATGTTGGGCTCAGCCCTGCTCCGCTCCGTCATAATAAGAAGGTAAAAGCTGGCAGGCGGCCAGCCCCTTCTTGTGGCAGGCATCGGAACTGCGCTCCAGATTTAACAGGATGGCCTTTAACAAGCATGATAATGTTTGAAGTATGAACACGCTGCCTCGTCTGACAGCTGGCTATAGTAAACGACACATAGAATGAGAGAGAGAGAGAAAGAAAGCCTTTAGATTTTTTACTTATTTGTTGTTGTGGTTGAAAAGCCCCCAAATCTTGCATTAAGTGGATTCAGGTTGACCGACAAAAGACTTAGCAGATGTGTTCTGGAAAACAGTCAGACCCATTTTATCAGTCTACCAAAAAATATGCACCCTAATGAATAGACTCCAAAACTCCATATAAAATCACTTGAACCTCACATGAGGTAGGGTTAGTTTATTAACCCTATTGCCGTGTGTGTGTGTGTGTGTGTGTGTGTGTGTGTGTGTGTGTGTGTGTGGCTGCCTTGTGGTCTTTGCTGTGTCACATCGGTATTGCGGCCGAGCTTTGGAGAAAAGCGTAAACACTCGAAGCCGTCGCTCCCTGCCCTCCTCCTCCACAGATGTGGGAGGGATTTCGGACATGTTCCTTTAACCGGTTTATCTCGGTCGTACCAAGAAAAAAAGAAAAAAATCCCACCAGGCCCTAAAGCGGTGAAAATCCCACCCCAGCCCTTTAAATGAAAACAGATGTCGGGTCGTTGGGAGGCTCCTTTTCCGAGGTTTGGAGCATATCCCCCTCTCTCAAATCCCTTTCCTCTCACATCTGTGCGAGAGGAGTCCGTCACCGCCACCGCCCAGCGGAGACAGATGGCAGCGGGTTGGAAAAATGGTGGCCAGACGGCATCTCCGGCTACATGTCATCACCCCACACCCCCCTTCCCCCCCACACACACACCACCACTGGCCGCCACACAGCCACCGAGTGGCAGCTCCGGGCCAACTCCAACCTCAGACCACTTATACAGCACACACACACACACACACACACACACAGACCGACCGACCGGCACGTGCTTTGGGGACCGTGACCAAAATCAGTCCGGTTTCCTGAATCCTGCTCTCCCCATACTTGACAAGTGATAGTGGAATAAAGTCTGCATGCTGACATTTGGGAATAATAATGAGACTTGGCCACTTTGTCCTGCTTGTGCCTCAGCGGCGCGTTTCCAATTCCAACACTGGCCTGTCTCAGTATATGGCGCTCTGGCTGCCCTCCGAGAGTGCACAGAGCAGGAACAACAACCCTGGGCGTTCACACAGCCCTCTCTCTGTGAGGTAAAGGTATAGCAGCGCCCTGGGCGTTCACACAGCCCTCTCTCTGTGAGGTAAAGGTATAGCAGCGCCCTGGGCGTTCACACAGCCCTCTCTCTGTGAGGTAAAGGTATAGCAGCGCCCTGGGCGTTCACACAGCCCTCTCTCTGTGAGGTAAAGGTATAGCAGCGCCCTGGGCGTTCACACAGCCCTCTCTCTGTGAGGTAAAGTTATAGCAGCGCCCTGGGCGTTCACACAGCCCTCTCTCTGTGAGGTAAAGTTATAGCAGCGCCCTGGGCGTTCACACAGCCCTCTCTCTGTGAGGTAAAGGTATAGCAGCGCCCTGGGCGTTCACACAGCCCTCTATCTGTGAGGTAAAGGTATAGCAGCGCCCTGGGCGTTCACACAGCCCTCTATCTGTGAGGTAAAGGTATAGCAGCGCCCTGGGCGTTCACACAGCCCTCTCTCTGTGAGGTAAAGGTATAGCAGCGCCCTGGGAGGTGACGGAGAAACCACTCCTGGTGCCGTTAATTGATTCTCAGGTGTTGGCGTTGCACGTGAGCTCTCTCTAGTGGCCCTAAAGGACAAGTACAGTACAAGGCCAACCTTGTGCTTTTTTATGGATCTTTTATGCCCCGTTGTCCGGGGATTGTTTTCCATAGTCGATGGATTTTTCTATATTTGTGTCTTTTTGCTCCCATTTGGACTTTACAATGGGTTGGGTTCAAAACTCAACCCATTAGAGTTAAGGGAGTGAAGGAATGAACTGGTGGGTTTAGCCACATAAAAACCTAATTTGAACACTTTCTGTATAATCAAAATAAAAGTATAATCATAGTACCTGATGATTCTTTTTGGGGGGGGGCTCACTTCTGAGCATCAGAGCATCACTTTTAAAGCGATGCTCTGATCCAAAGCATCGTAACATTTTCTCACACAGCACATTTCTGATGAACTGCATCATGTCATTATTCCAGGAGCTGGTGGACTACCTGCGGAGCCACTCCCACAGCGCGGTGTATGCGTGCGCCATGTCCCCGCCCGTCACGGAGCAGGTCACACGCGCCCTCAAGTGCATCATGGGCCTCGATGGAACAACAGTGGGTGAGGAGAATCAATGCCATAAATTAGAAAATAAACATTTAAAAAGGAGTGAAAACGGCAGATCTAGAAGCTCGCTTGTAGATCGGCTTGTTTTCACCAGTTTGGGTCCCGGGGAGACATCGAATTTCTCTTTTGGGTCACAGGCTAAAGTTAACCACTAAAATAGCCTGTGTCTGTCCCTCCTGCTCATCTGCACCAAACCTTCAAAGCGAGTGAATTTGGCAAATAACTTTTGTACTACAAAGGTTATTTGCCAAATTCACTCGCTGAATAATATTAATAATATGTATCCCACTTGAAGACACTTCAGTGTACCGGGCTCTATACTCTTCTCCTTTTCCTCATGCCGAAAAATTAGGTGAGCTTGTAGATCTCCTATTGTTAACTGAATGTTCGCCCCGAGAATAGAGAATGGTAGGGTTCATGTGCTCATGCGACAACAACTTTACTGTATATAGGACTATTTTGCAAATCTGAAACAAAATGGTGATGCCAGGGTTAAAACGGACGAGAGTATCCAGAGGGCAGGAGGGCACGACTGCCAACGCCAAGAGTAATTTATGCTTCGTCGCACGACCGCGTTGCGCCTCGAAAAACCGTCCGTCCCACACAAACTCACAATGCGCCTTTTTTTTTATAGCTAAGTCCAGTTTCGCATTGGAAAGACAAACAGCTGCGTGGTCAGAAAATGTGCGAGCAATTACGGGGGTCCGTCAGAGGGGAGAGAGAAGGAGGACGTGCTGCCTCGGTGCACACGTGACCCCGGCCTCGCTGGAAATCAGTTTCACATGTGCGCGGTTGTGAGGAAACCTGTACCTCTGAAACGTCTCCGCTTTAATGGCTTCAGACACCAGGGCAGTGAAGCAATCACTGCTACCCCGCATTAGCAGACAGAATGCAACCCCGCTCTGCAGCACTCCCTTTCTCTCATTGAGTTGTATAGCGCAGAGTTTACTAATAGTGGTGGTAGTGATTATAGAATAATATAGGAGTAGTAAAACTATTGATCGTTGCGGTGGGAAAGACCACAATGAATGCAGTCCAAGTAAACCGGGCCCCATTCGGGACAGTAAATACTGCCCAATAGTGCATTTACTGTGTTGCTGGGAAAAGCTTTTTAACGTGTGTACCCCGGGAAGGGTAGCTGTTGCCATGCGTGGCATTTAATGAGGATGTAAATAAACTATAAACAACAATAAACTACTTGATGCAAATGGCCAAAGGGAGAGGATTATGCAAACTGTATGGCATCACACAACATGAAGAAATATAATGAATGGCTTATATTGGTATGCTGGAATAGCTACAAAGGGTTGTACAGAGGACTTTTGCTGGCCGCGACACATTGACCTATTCTTGTTGACGCATCTTAGAGCAGTGGTTCTCAAAGTGGAGAGCCCCAGTGGTCCTTGAGGGAGTTCCATGGGGTCCCCAGCTAAATGATAGTTGGGAACCAAATGGACCCTTATGGGACTGTAACTCAGGGTCCATTTGGTTCCATTTGTACAATCTCGAACGGGTCCATTTTGTTCCATTTGTACACTCTCAAATTTACATTGATTTTACAATATAAATTGGGGTCCCAGAGATAAAAATGCTATTAAATGGGGGCCCATAGCCTAATGCTGTTTTTAAATGTGCTATATAAATACAATTGACTTGACTAATGCATGTCAAACTGGGGGTCCTTCAATTAAAATGGTTGAGAGTTACTGCTAGAGCCATACAAATCTTCTCTTATGGGGGTCCCTGGCATACCTTTGCAAATTGGGGTCTGTGGGCTAATAAGGTTCAATTTGGGGGTCCTTGACATGAAAAAGTTTAAGAACTTATAAGTCTAAGAGTGCTAATGAGGTTGCCACTGCGAAGACCGGAGGAGTAATGTGTCATAATGTGTGCGCTGTACAGCTCTGCTCGGAGATGAGTAACCAAAACCATCCCCTCTAATGGATGCAAAGAGATGCCTTGCATCTGACGTATAGCCCAGGAAAAAAACATTCTGTTTGTTGTGGAGAAAATGTGAGAAATCAGACCTTTTGTCTCAGAGAGGGGAGCGTTGCACAGCAAACGGTGCACTCCTTTTCAAAACATAGGCCCACTTTCTGTGGTGGAGTGAGTGGAGCACACTGTCCATCAGGAGATTAGTCGGACGCGCTGCGGGGTCAGGGGGTCAAGTGATCTGTGCGAGTATATGTCCCGATTGTTTGTTCTCTCTCAGTGCGTCTGTCACTTTATGTGTGTCTCTCTCTCTCTCTCTCTCTCTCTCTCTCTCATGCATCATGCCTGTGTTGTCCCTCTTGTTTGGCCAAACGCCACCAGTGCAATCTGGGGGGAAGTGGTTGTAATGTGTAAAAGCACTTGGTGGAGCGCAGCATCCACACATTGTAGTACTCAGCTGACAGCAGACGTATGACCTCTATCATAAAGAGGAGCACTTTACTAACTGGTTCTTGGCCTTTACACACATACTGAATAAAACCACAAACACTCAAGAACCCTTTTTTTCCCCTTTGTTCATCAGAACTTTTATTTAGTTAACTCACTCGTGCCGATATCGCCTCTTGATGCCTCCCAGGCCAAATCCTTTTTACGCCTATTTTAATATCAATTGATTATGATTCATAATTGTGTCCTGTACTCGCTCATACACCGTACACTCCGGTTGCGGTGCAATGGAAACAAAAAACTAAAATGAAACGGCTTATGCTGTCTGCGGACGCAGTTTTTAGAATCGTAATGTATCGGATTTTTCTTTTTGTCTCAAAACAAGCATGACTTGCGGCTCATTTCAATACACGATATGATCCCCAGTTACAAAATATATGTTTTGGGTGAATTAAATAACAATCGAGGCGCCCGTTACATAGCGATAATTAACTTCCTGGGTCGCGGTTTCCGAGTGAAATGGCTTTCAAGCGAAGTAAGTAAGTAAGTAAATGTTATTTATTAAGGTGCTGAACAGTGACACAATATAAAACAATCAGGTTAAAACAAACATAGTAGTAAAATAATGGAAGAAATATGTATATACATATACACAAACACGCACATACACATACATACCTATACACATGTAAATGTACACATATACACATACACATATATACATGCATACGAACATACATACGTCATGATCAATACTCAAAGATTTAAAATGGAGACAAAACAAATGGACCTGCAGAGGAAATCAAGTGATAGCATGGGGAAAATATTTACGAAATAAAAACGTTTTTAAACGGCTTTTAAAAATGTCAACTGACATACATGAAGAGTATTAAAAGACTGGGAGTAGCCTTTTTAGACACCAGATGGGGGTGCCAGCGGTCAATGAGTTAAAAAGAGTGTGAAAGTTGTAGTAGCTGATAATCTAGGCATGTAAAAACATTTTTTCTTTTTACAAATTAATTAGTTATAGAGATCGCTATTTCCATGGAGCAGTTCATCAATGTTATGCTATCTGGATGTTTCCTGTACATTGCGGGCGGCTTCACCACAGTAATGTACTATCGATGGCTAAATATTGGACTTGGAGGCCATGCTGTTATTAGACCATGCCTGCAGCCATCAGGCTCCACAACCAGAGCTCGACTCCCATAATGACGTAATGCCTGATTTATGTTCAGTTGTGAGCGTGTGTCGTGCACCGAAAATAGCGGATACCTATTGACGTTTTGACGTGGATTCTGGCACTCTTGCATAAGTCACATCTGGACGCTTCCACGCAAACTATAACCATGTGCTGAACATTGACATACAGTATGTTAGTAAGGAGAGCTGTTGATAAACTGTTTATATTTCATACATGACAGTTGATTGAGACCATATATTTATTCATGCTATTACTAATCACTCATTAGTGATCAGTAATAGCATATAGTCACTGTTTAAACTAAGACAACTATACATATCTACTCTTAGATCGATAGATTTTACATGTATATTTATCGAAAGGTCTTGCAGATATTTAGTGCTAGAATCTAGGTGTAACACATTTTAATTTATCTTATTTTATTTGCATTAATTATTCTCAATATTTTACTTCAGCTGAGAAATGGGAAATTAACCACTTAAGCCCTATACAGTAGGCTCAATATGTTTGTCACATTCAATAGATCCTGTGATCTTTTGTGGCCAGATGTAATTTCCTGGCGTTTATTAGGACTATAGTAAACCATAAAAAAATAAATCACCATAAAATTGTGTTAAAAAATACATATTTAGCCCCATGCTCGAATGCCCCCGCCCCCTGTCAAAAACTGCTAAAATCCCTAAAACGAAAGAAAGCAGCAAATGAAAGAAAATGAACACTCACCTTTTAGTTTCTCTAATAACAACCTAAAACATGAACCTTGGTTGAAAAAAACTAAAGTTGTCCTTTAAAATAACATCTTGAAAGTGAACAACTACTGATTTTAGAAGGCATTCGTAGAATCGTCCCCAGGTCTTATTGGGTTAAAGCAAACAGTGGGTCCCAAACAGTAACTAAACTAATATCTTTTTATTAAGAAGTAGTGAAATTAATAACCAATCTACTGTAAAATAACATCTGCTATTTTCACTAGTTTCGGTCCGGGGAAAACTTCGAATCTCTTTTGGGTCTCGACCTGAAAAGTTTGGCAAACAGTGGGTTAAAGGACTCCTTACTCTCTCTCCCTTTGAGAGCAGCTGCCAATCTGTTCCCAGGTAATCGGAGGGAAACCGAGTTGTGTTCCAAGGCTGCCTTTTTGTGCCAAGATCTGTTGTAGCAGTCTGGCTCCCCACTGACTCGCATCATTAGCCAGCCCAGGGGGTTTAATAGCAGAGAAGGTCCCTTTACTTCTGCTGAGATTTGATTTGTCTCTGAAAATATTTCTCTGAAAGAGACGTTATACTGTATACTTATTACTTAAGCATTTTTTGTTTTCGGTGTCTCTCGTGGCTGCACTCCAGTGGCAGTCCAGAGTCGTGGCCGTTTTGTGTGAAATCCATCATATCCTATTTGCGAGCCGTCGTCTTGGCAGCAATGCGAGCGAGTTTACCATACTGTCAGGCGGACAAAACCGAACCATCTGCTGCGTGCAGCTGAACTGTAATCATGATTGAGTCTGCGGTGACCGTTGGAACGGCACAGATGGAGGTGCGGGAATGGAGATGAGTTAGTTGCTACCTCATGAAAGGTCACAGCGCTCTGGCCTAAAGCCTGACAGAGGATGTCCTTCTCCCTGGCACGCTAATCTCTGTCCCTCCGCTTCCAAAATACTTTGGAGAGGAACGCTGCAGCACCATACATGCAAATTGTATCTTGTCGGCTGGAAACCTCATGTCCATAACTGTTACTTTTTAAGGATTCAAATTTAAACACGGCAAAAGTAGCCGAAAAGCATAGGTTCGCACTGCGTTTCGTGCTTTATACCAAGTAGGGCAAATTAAAGATAACACTTGTCTGGAGTGGTGCAACAACGCCCCCTGTTGGTACCCTAAACATACATAGGGACGGATGGACGGACATTGCTGGTTCTAGGAGTAGTTGCACCACTCAAAACCAAAAGGTTAAAATATGAATGGAGATAAGAGGTGTTTGCCCAACAGCAACGGAATGTAATGTTGAATGTACAGGTGCCTTGTACATTATATTAATGTGCAGTGGTGGAAAAAGTACTCAAATGTTTTACTTCAGTAAAAGTATCAATACTGCAATGTAGAAATACTATAAATGTACTTGAGTAAAAGTACAAAAGTACAATAGTACAATTGTAAAAGTACTCATTATGCACACAAGTTTTCAAATTTATAAAGATATTTTTAAAGTAGCAGATCTACAAGCACACAATGCGTCACATCGCGGCGCATTGTGAGCTTGTAGATTGGCTATTTTCAAATGGCCGAAATGCATACAGGGCTGAAGTGGGTAATGCATGTTTTGTGATAATCAAAATCTGCAAAGTAACTAAAGTTTTCAAATTAATGTAGTGGAGTAAAAGTACAACATTAGTAGTAGAGTAGAAGTATTATAGTAGTACAAATACCTCAAATACCTACAACATTGTACGTAAGTAGTACTTTAAGTAAATAAATGTACTTTACACCCGTGGTTCCCAAACTATTTCATGTCAAGGACCCCCAAATTGACACTAATTAGCCCACGGACCCCCATTTGCAGAGATATGCCAGGGACCCCCATAAGAGAAGATTTGTACGGCTCTAGCAGAGATTCTCAACCCGTTTAATTTCAAGGACCCCCAGTTTGACATGCATTAGTCTACGGACCCCCATTTAATGACATTTCTATCTCTGGGATCCCCAATTAATATTGTAAAATCAATGTTAATTTAACTCTGAGAGTGTTCAAATGGAACCAAATGGGCATTTGGTTCCATTTGTACACTCTCAGAGTTACAGACCCATAAGGGTCAATTTGGTTCCAAACTATCATTTAGCTGGGGACCCCCTGGGAACTCCCTCAAGGACCCCTGGGGGTCCCCGGACCCCACTTTGGGAACCACTGCTTTACACCAGTGTCATTTGCAGGCATCAGACGGGTCCAGCAGCTGGCCCAGAACACCAAGTACTTCCGGGCCAGACTTCAGGAGATGGGCTTCATCATCTACGGCAACGATGACTCGCCTGTGGTCCCCATTCTGCTCTACATGCCGGGCAAAGTGGTGTACGTATGCCTGACTGCACTTCTTTAACCTTATTCAGCCCCCAAAGGAACCCTTAGCTCCCCCCCCCCCCCCACTACGTATTATATAAAATTGTGTTGCAGTTTCAACTTTATCATAGATTTCATAGATGGCTGCTTCATAGATGTTGTGTTTTTGTTTTTTTACTTGGATTCATGTTATTAACGTGTGTATTCAGACATTTTACCACCTAAATCCTCAATACTTGGTAAACTTGACCTTTGCGCTGTGTGTACTTTGCCTGCTCTTTTCTCCCGCTACACCAAACCCCTTTGCGGGAAATGGCTGATCTACAAGTTCACAACGCCTCGTGCTGCGATGCGTTTGTGAGCTTGCAGATCGGCTAATTTCGGGTTGCTTTCGGGCGTCATCTGAACTTGTATTATACCTCTGTGTACAGTAATCCAAGGTATAAAGGTGGGTCTTTAAGCGGGATTTAAAAGTCTTAATGGAGGGGGCCAGTTTGACATTGGGGATGAGTGCATTCCATCATGTGGGGGCTATGATGGAAAAGGCTCGGCCCCCTCTGGTCTTTTTAGATGTAGCTGGCCCGCAGACCGCAGTGACCTTGGGGGAGTATACACCTCAATAAGACCCGACAGATATTGAGGTGCCAAACCATTCAGTGATTTAAAAACAAACAATACAAATTTAAAGTAGTTGAGGTTTGTGAACAGTAGCTGTGTTAGATTGAATGTGTGATTTCTCGTAACGCCACGGCGGAGCTTGACGATTGCGTACGTGCTGTGGTTGTTTTGTTCATCAGGGCGTTCTCCAGGGAGATGTTGGAGAGAAAGATCGGAGTGGTGGTGGTGGGCTTCCCAGCCACGCCCATCACGGAGGCCCGCGCACGCTTCTGCCTCTCTGCAGCGCACACCAGGACCATGCTGGACGAGGTTTATTGATTGATTGAAGTATTTATTAACAGTTTGCAGAATTACAGTACATTTCAAGCACAACTCAATACAAAAACTGTTAACTGTGGACGACACCATAAAGCATTACACTTGTTTACAATGGGGTCCACCATTTTCAAGTACAGTGGTGGAAAAAGTACTCGGTCGCGATGCGACACATTGTGAGCTTGTAGATCGGCTATTTTCAAATGGCCGAAATTTGTATGTTAATGTATGTTTTGTAATAATAAAACCGGAGATACAAAACGTGTAATAATAAAACCACTTTAACCGTATACATACTCTACAAACTACAAACTCTCCACGTGTTGCGTGGAGAGTTTGTAGATCTGCTATTTTTAACCAAAACTAGACTAACACTAAGACATTTCCAGGTGACTAAAATGTGACAAAAACGACATGAAAACTAATCAAGACTACCGACTAAAACTAAAATCTACGTAATTTTGCCGTCCAAATCAACACTGCATCGCTGTGCCCTCCCTCAGGTGCTGCGCAATATGGACGAGGTGGGAGACCATTTGTGTCTGAAGTTCTCTCGACGGAAATATCCCCCTCGGCCGGAGCCCTGCGAGACGGACTGCTGAGATGACCCCTGACCCCTAGCCCCTCCCCTTTCACTTCACTCTGTCAGAATGGGCGTGGCTTCTGGGCTTTCCCATCATGCCACAGGAGGCACATCATGGACTTGACCATGTAGAGCGAGCGGCTCTTGGCACAATAAGAGTTTAATGTGTTTTGTGTATGTTTATATGAATCTGTAAATTAAGAAGAATGCTACTACACACGGGCACAACAATTTTCTTTTGTTCTCCGTTTACTGTATATAATGCTGAGATCATTGCACATCCCTGTTTTCTTTTCTCCTTGTCTGATAAGATAACACATGAGTTACACCTCAGCACTCGGTATGTTTTTTGTTTTTTTGTTTTTTTTTATATACATAAACAAGTCATAAATTATTTGCACCTGAATTTAGATGTCAACCACCTTTTGTGCTTTATTTTGAAAGCAGATGTTGACTTTGGTATTGTGCTTTTGGGGAAAGTTTCTTTGTAATGCAAGACGGTGGAGAGCCTAAATATTTCTCCATTTCATAGAAGTAATGTTAAAGAAAACTAATCTCCTTAACTGATTTATACTTCTGAAAATAGTAGATGTACAACTTCACAACTTTAGTGGTGAGCTTGTAGTATTTTCACAGCGTGACACTGGCGCACAACTATGTATAATAATTTCAGCATGAGGGTTGGGTGCAACTCTTAAAGCTGTTATCCCATTGACTTCCACCAGCATAACTATGTTGACGGGAGTTTGATGGCAATTTTACTGTACGTGAACACATACCGGGGGGGGGGGGAATGAGATCCAGTCACACGACACCTGAACATTCCTTTTTGATATCTATTTCCAAACTAATACTACTGTAAATATAATTGATATTTTTTTAAAGAAATCTTTGAACAAAAAGTGGAGTAATATGTATTTTACTGAACCCAAATGTTTATTTTGTTTTTTTTTATAAATGATTCTGCAATGCCATTTTTAGAAAATCCTAATGCTTTCATAAATAATAGATTGTGTACCGGTTATTACTTTGACATGCAATTAAATGTCGACACCCCTCACACACGGCAAAGGAAGTGCATTGGCTTGTTTTGTGGTAAGACTTCACAGAATGTAATCCATTCGGGCCCTTTTTTTGCACTCTCTGAGTCAAAGTAGCACTGAGGATTTGGACTGTGCACATTCACTGAGTTCTAACAGCGTAATTATTGCTGTTTTTTAAAGAGATGCTGCTTTCTTTCATAAACATACACACACGCACACACACTCTGTCTGAGATTTGTGACGGTAAGCATGCAGAGTATGTATCACCTGAGCCAACGCCAGCCTAAACCTAGCAATTAGCGCTGAACTCTAAATTCTCTTGGTATGGGGTAACCATTTGATTAACGCCGAAAGGAATGTAGACGGATGATAAATGCGTTTCACAATGTGTCAGATCGGGTCTAGTCGACACTTGTTTGCCCTAGAGACTATAAAATGTTTGTGGATTTTCCATCACACAAACAACACGGCAATAGCGCTTTTTTACAACATTGAATAAGAAGAATCACATTACAGCTTTGGCAGCTCAGCGCCTACTGCAGTCGTTACTATTGTTCTTTGTTTAAAGGAGAATCCCAGTCAGTCGGCATGCACATGTGCAATTTCTTTGTATTGTATTTAAGAGTAAATATGAATTTCTGTGTGTCATGAACTGTATCAATGTGTTTGTCCTACCGTCTGAAAATGTATGTCATCATACCAAAGGACAAAGGTTAAAGCTGATTATTGAGAACACTACAATTAGTAAATGGAATGTCAAAGTTTAGACTAAATGGCTATGAATGCAAAAGCTGTGAATGGAGAATAATAGTGAAACAATAACATAAGTGCCCTGAGTGTTCATTTAACTCTCAGGATACGTGTTTGCAATTGTATCCTCTCAGAGCAAAATTACTGTCTTAATCAATTTTATGAAAAGTAACAGTTTTGGACATACTAGGTTTGTTTACACCCAATAGTGACGATACACACATGAACACTTAGCGTGACTGCACGCATGAACACACACGCGCGCACAAACACACAGCGGTGGCAGTGTGAGTTACTTGGATACTCAAACTATAATAATTTTAAATTGTTGTGCAACTGACTAAGCCTTAGATAGTTTTGCATTGCTTAGTCATACTTTGTAAGTGGCTGTGCATAAGAGTGCCTAAATTGTAAAAGTAAATTGAAGCCTTTTGTGTTTTTGCTCCAAAACAAAAATCACATTTTCACAGGCATGAAAACAAATGGACTTCCTGTTCTATATGTAACTACGGTTCCATTTGTACCCTCTCAGAGTGAAATGAACTGTTCTATGTAACTACGGCTCCATGTGTACCCTCTAAGAGTGAAATGAACTGTTCTATGTAACTACGGTTCCATTTGGTTCCATTTGTACCCTCTCAGAGTGAAATGAACTGTTCTATATGTAACTACGGTTCCATTTGGTTCCATTTGTACCCTCTCAGAGTGAAATGAACTGCGGATTGCCATTTTTATGAGAAAACCAAAGGCATGGGGGTTGGATTCGAACCTGTGTCCTCACTCCTGCACTAACTGAGACGTGCTTGTAGTCACACAGAGTATAATCACTTTCCTTACTTGCCTACATCACTTTAGAGGTGGAAAGTTACATCCAACTCATTCAAGCATTCATCTCTAGGTGAAAGGGGAGTGAATGGCTCAAGCATAATACTGACTTACAGCAGTGAATCAGGAATATTTTTTTTCACCAGCTAAAATTGCTTAAGGCAGACTGTCAAATTACCTACTTTTACCTACACTACTTTTCTGGGAGTGTGGAATTTCAACCAAACTCAGTCGTGACAAGTGTCCAATTGTACACTTTTTGTCACATTTTATTTAAATGAACACTCAAGATTTTAGAAATTAAAAACAATAACAGCAATGAAACAACAGGATGTTAATTCAAGTTGAGTGTCAACGCAAGGTGGAAAGCACATGTCCTGCCAAAGCTTCCCTCCACATGGTCCTCAGCTCCAGTGGAAGCGGCAAATGGTCTGCACTGGCATTCAAAACATCTGTCCGGCCAGACTATTGGTGGCGAGGCCCCATGGACCTGCACCGCGCCGCTCGCGTTTGAACTGCAGATCCACATACATTGGACTTATTGGAATGGCATGTGGCGGCTATTCTGAAGGGGGGGATCCTCTGCTAAAAGTCCTTTGATGTCCTCCACTGTGTCCAAGGCAAGGCAAGCCATTCTAACGGCTCTCTCTGTTTTCCATTTTGTCCCACATAGAAGAATGTTTTGAGGTGAAGAAGACTAAAGACAGATTTACATGTTTCAGACAGCAGAGCTTGGCATGAATGAAGAGAGATCCGAATTGATGATCGCTGCAAAGAGTTAGACTTGTGGTCACTAATCAGCAAGGAGGATTAAGTGGACCTGGCCGATATGTATTTGATGAGGACATACCACTTAGAGCCTGACATGAGATGAGTGTTTTGCAGCCTAATGCACACAAATGATGAATACCATGATCACAACTTTCCTGGGCAAACAAGACTAATGCTGACAAAAGCAGCTGCAAGGACGAAACGTTTGCGAACTAAAGGGAATTTCTTTTGTGGGATAATTAAATGCTAATCGTTGGAGAAGGTTTTTGCCACACAGGCTATAAGTGTTAAAGTATTGTTGGCTGACAGAAGGGAAATTTTTGCTGTGTGTCAGGAGTGCTTCCACATCACCCATCATTACCTTTCTGTTGCCTATGACACCGCAGTCAAAACAGATAAACAAAATGTACTTGTAGGGTGGGTTTATATGTGATTGGCACTGATTGGGAAGATATTTTATCAAGCCTAATATTACCCCCCGGGTTGAAACCCTACCGCTCAACTCAACCACAGGGAATCCTCCATGGGCCAACCACCATGTTAGGCTTATGGTCTTCGGACGGGACTGTCTTGTTACTCCCAAGTACTGTGGAAGTACTCACATTTTGTACTAAAAAAAAAGTATCAATACTACAATGTAGAACTACTACGCCCTTAGGCCTCACTCACACCTTCGCAACAGACTGATGTATGCTTGTTGTATACAAAGGGTGTGATACATCGATCTTGCCCCAATGCATTTCCAATGGGAGTCACATGGTTACAACATTTGTGTTGTATGAGGGGGAGGGGGGCAGTCGAAACAGCCGAAAGCCATACAACAGCTTGTAGTCCAAAATGTTGTATCAAACCATGTGACTTCTATTGGAAATGCATTGACACTTACATCTTGCTTACATCTAGCATGCATTAATGTTGTATGCTAGATCGAAAGGTGTGAGTGAGGCCTTACAAGTAAAAGTCTGGAATTCGACATATATTTGAGTAAAAGTACAAAAATTTACTTAAAGTATCAAAAGTAAAAGTACTACTACTCATTATGCAGGATATCTCATTATAAATGTATAAACATTGTATAACGCATTGTGAGCTTGTAGATTGGCTATTTTCAAATGGCTGAAGTGGTTAATGTATATAATGTAATAATAGTCCAAATCTACAAAGTAACTAAAGTTTTCAAATAAATATAGTGGAATAAAAAATTTGCCTCTGAGATGTAGTGGAGTAGAAGTAAAAGTATTGGAAATTTCAAATACTAAGTAAATCAAAAAGTACAGTACTTATGAGTAAATGTACTTTGTTACTTTCCGGCGTGTGAACCATTATACTAGGGTGGTATAATGTATGTAAGGTATGTAACGTATCACCTTGTGGTGGTATTACCACCACAAGGTGATACGTGTTTTCAAAAGCAAACCCACTTTTGGTGCATGAAACAACAGCCTGCAGTGCTTTGAAGCCGAGGTGGAGCGCTCTAACAGGGTGATAACTGCAGTCCATTTGTCTTGCTGTCGTATGCAACGACACCTCCTACGATGCCATGATCACAGACTGCTCGCAAGGACCCGCGGACACCCATTTTTGTGGTTGTGTTTTAATAGTAGGCCTACAGAATTGTTTTGGTCGACTAAAATAAATATTCGTCGACTGCCGTTTTTCACTGACCAAAACTAAATGAAGCTATGATGACTAAAACTAAGACTAAATATATATTGAATGTGTCGTCAATAAATAAAAACTAGACTAAAATGTTAGGGAGGGACTAGTGGACAAGAGATCCAGTACAAGTCATTTTATACTTGGTTGCATGCTGCATGCAAGTGTAAAATCAGTCATTACAACAGCATCAAGGCCCCGCCAAAATTCATTTTAGTCGACTAAATCTCCTGTAGATTTAGTCGACTAAAATGTTATGATTTTTAGTCGACTAAAACTAGACTAATATAGTGAAATATAGTGCTTTCAAATTTGAGACTTTTAACATGGGGCTCAATGGCAGATTTTGGCACGTCAAAAAATCACTTTCACCTAGAAACTCCATTCACACTTTTTATTATTCAGCTTACTGTGGAGACACATGCTGGAACGTTTTACTTTGAAATGTTTTGTAGTTTCTGAGTTATTTAACTTAAACGCCCAATGCATTCTCTATGGCAATAGCACAAACCTTGGCATGCTACTAGTCCTACATACTTAAACCTACCAACCCCATTCTAGCCTACTTAGGTTCATCTTACGGTGGACATGTTTGTACAGTATGTAGGACTAGTAGCATGCCAAAGTTGCATTGGGCGTTTAAGTTAAATAACTCAGAAACTACAAAACGTTCCAGCATGTGTCTCCACAGTAAGCTGAATAATAAAAAGTGTGAATGGAGTTTCTAGGTGAAAGTGATTTTTTTACGTGCCAAAATCTGCCATTGAGCCCCATGTTAAAAGTCTCAAATTTGAAAGCACTATATTTCTAAAACTATGACACCTTTCAAAGATTCGTTTTCAGGCAAACATGTCCACCGTAAGATGAACCTAAGTAGGCTAGAATGGGGTTGCTAGGTTTAAGTATGTAGAACTAGTAGCATGCAAAAGTTTGTGCTATTGCCATAGAGAATGCATTGGGCGTTTAAGTTAAATAACTCAGAAACTACAAAACATTTCAAAGTAAAACGTTCCAGCATGTGTCTCCACAATAAGCTGAATAATAAAAAGTGTGAATGGAGTTTCTAGGTGAAAGTGATTTTTTGACATGCCAAAATCTGCCATTGAGCCCCATGTTAAAAGTCTCAAATTTGAAAGCACTATATTTCTAAAACTATGACACCTTTCAAAGATTCCTTTTCAGGCAAGCATGTCCACCGTAAGATGAACCTAAGTAGGCTAGAATGGGGTTGGTAGGTTTAAGTATGTAGGACTAGTAGCATGCCAAAGTTTGTGCTATTGCCATAGAGAATGCATTGGGCGTTTAAGTTAAATAACTCAGAAACTACAAAACATTTCAAAGTAAAAAGTTCCAGCATGTGTCTCCACAGTACACTTCTACTAGGTATACTACGGATAACATTTGACTTACCCGTTGGGCCACTGAGGCACGCAATCATGGGGAATTTCTGTGCTGCTTTAAAGTTGTCCTTCTGAAAGTCAATGTGCAAAGCAAAGTGTCACAGAGCCACATGACTAATGTGGGATTTGAACCCTGTACCTGTGGATCACAAGCACAGCCACTCATCTCACTGAGCTAACTGCTGGTTACTACAGCACAGCTATTCTGTGATACTTGATGTTAGTCTGGAATGCAAAGTGTCACAGTAAAGACTGGGGTGGGATTGGCCCCTTTATATTTTTGTTTGAACTTGAGTGGGGTTTGAACCCACCATCTCCCGATCATGACGTGGCAGTGTTCTAACACACTGAGCCACTGGTTCCAGACAATTCACACTGCTTTTTTTTGTTTTGTTCTTCTGTAAATCGGTCTTGAAAGTAAAGAATTGAGTGTGGTTTGAACTCACCATCTCCCGATCATGTGGTAGCGTTCTAACACACTGAGCCACTGGCTCCGGACAATTCACACTGCTTTTTTGTTTATTTTATTCTTCTGAAATTGGACTTGAGTGGCGTTTGAACTCACCAACTCCCAAACATGTGGCCAGTGTTCTAACACACTGAGCCACTGGTTCCAGACAATTCACACTTCTTTTTTGTTTGTTTTATTCTTCTGAAATTGGTCGTGAAAGTAAAGAGTTGAGTGGGGTTTGAACTCACCATCTCCCAATGATGTGGCAGCGTTCTAACACACTGAGCCACTGGTTCCAGACAACTCACACTGCTTTTTTGTTTGTTTTGTTCTTCTGTAAATCGGTCTTGAAAGTAAAGAATTGAGTGGGGCTTGAACTCACCATCTCCCGATCATGTGGCCAATGTTCTAACACACTGAGCCACTGGTTCCAGACAATTCACACTGCTTTTTTGTTTGTTTTGTTCTCCTGAAATTGGTCTTGTTCATCTAGTTTTTCACCCAGTGAGATCAGCCTAAGAGTCATAGGATTTTCTGTACCTCATTTCAACTGCCGAAAGCCTGGATTGAACCAGGGACCTTTAGATATTCAGTCTAATGCTCTACCAACTGCGCTATTTCGGCTTGTAAGTGTCACATCCAGAATAATGTAACATTACAATGTATTGTTAGTTCTTAAACAAATAAACATACAGTTTTCCCCCAGTGAGATCAGCCTGGGAGTCATACGGTTTTCTGTACCTCATTTGACCTGCTGAAAACCGGTTCCATTTGTACACTGTCAAAGTCACTAACCTAATACTATCAACATCTATCTATTCTGTAGACCCTCTACAACAGTAGTTCCCAAACCTTTTCTTGTCAAGGACCCCCGAATTTACACTTTATTAGCCCGTGGAACCTAACCCTAACCCGGCTATAATCCATGGTCAAAAACGATGAAAAACGAGGATTTGAAAAAAGACAAAATCACTTCCAGACTATGGGCTACAGTCCATGGTGTCGGAGTGATTTTCGTCCTCAAAAATGATGAAAAACAGCATGCTACAGTACCCTAACCCTAACCCTTGATCGTAGGAGATAGTAATGTAGGACTCGAGTGCTATCCAGTCATAAAGTTTGAACACTTGAAGAAACTACTACAGAAAACTGGAAACACCGCCAATGTGGCACACTGCATCCTATCCGTAGGAATGAACAATCGACAGAAGGTGACAACAGAAACAGGACAGAAGACAATGAGGGCGGACACAAGTGTGGCCTACATGGGTCACATATAATTCGGCCAGCTGGTACCCACTTAAGGCCCAATCAGATCCCAGTTCAAACCCATATAGGCAAACACAGGTGGCGCACACATGGTTCTGAAATAAAATGGCCCATTTGGATACGATCCAGTTAGAAACCCATGTAAGCCCATATGGGCTAACACGGTGGGCCCTTTGTGAAAACTGGGTGCCCGGCTCACTTGGAACCCATGCCCATAGCCCATGTCAAAACCCAATTGGGCCCAGATGGACATGTTAGCTGGGTAGTTGGATGATTTCACAATATATAATTCAGTTCGGAGTGGAAATTCTAACAATATGCTTCAATACCATGTATACCATGTACCAATGCATGCCATGTACAATTCGGACACCGATTTAATTTCATTTAAACCATCTTTTCACATCAGGGTTCCTAACACAGAATGATTTAAGATGGCACACATGGCATAGGCCTGGAAGTCTGGGGATGACAAAAAGAAGTTTGAAAAGATGGACTTTTTGTGTGTGCAATGTGAGTGCTTGAGTGAGACAATTCCAATAGTGTTGGGCAGAATAAGGGACGTTAATTGGCAAAAAACGAAATAGCTATTAATTCAAGTATCTGCAATAATTGCGACCACAGGTCGCAGTTAACTATGACGTTGTGCATTTCCCATCAGTTGTTTGGTTGGTCACCCCAGGCATGACCATATGGTCATGCCTTGTGACATCATCAGGGATGGAGATCCCTGATGTCATCAATATTAATTATGGAGATCATTGATGTCATCAATATTGACAATCAACTCTATATCTGACCTCAAACCCTTAGATCTCCATATATGGAGCTGACCTGTTCTGATTTCCCATAATATGTTGATCCTTCCCCATCCATCTTCCTCTTCGATGTCTCCCTTTTGACTGATACCTGTCCTGCCCCAAAGTTATTTGTGCAGCCGCACCCGGCAGACGGCGAACATTTGAGTTCTCAACAGGCCTGAAAATTAAGGCCCGGCCCTACCTGGGCCCTCATCAAACCCTGTACACTCAAGACACGCTTCATATATGGCCAGTACAGAATTCATTCCATATGTTGATCTGACCCCCCCATGCCAAAGCGCCAGCGCTCGTCCAGCAGCCTGCTGTCACCCAGGTGGATGCGTGCTGGCGACCTATAGGTCACAAAGCTTAGAGAGGCCTCTAAGATTTGGGTGCTTGTGCAATGTATTGTCTGTAGTTTTCAATTACGAAGTGTTTTAATCACGTTTGTGACTGAACGCCATTTGTTTACTTCCTGTTTAAATTGAGCATAATTCCACACCCCTCTCGCTCTCTCCCCTGTATCGTCCATTATTTCTGCGAAAATACAATCGCCTATAAACACAAACGCCTGGTGACTGGGTGGGCGACCTCCCCAGGCTTTTCATGGCGACCTCGCTGAACTTTGTGGGCGACCGTACAGGTGGGAATTGGGGGCGACCATACCATACCTGGCATTCACTGGAGAATATCCTGTTAACGCACTCATTTTGACAGCCCAATGTATCTCATCAGGTTTCAACGAATATAAACAAAGAATACCAAACGAGTCGCCCTTACTTTTATGCTTAAACGGTTAAACCTAACCTTATTCCCAACCTTAACCTCAGTAAAACTATGCCTAAACTAACCTTTACCTAAACTTAACCCCAGTAAAACTATGCCTAACCCTAAACTTATTTCTCAAACTTTTTCTCAATAAAACAAAGTAAAGAATACAAGAACCGTCGGACCGAGCAGTCGGCGTGAGGTCGCCGGAAAACATCGAGCGGCGAGATGGTTTAGGGGCGACCGTACCTGATTGATTGATTGATTGATTTATTAACAGTTTGCAGAATTATAGTACATTTCAAGTACAACAACTGTGAGTCGACGACACCATAAAGCATTACAATACGGCCCACCATTTTCAATTCATCAAAACAATTAGAGACGTATGAATATACACAACTATATAGTCAAAACAGGAAATCATCATAGAGGAGGAAAAAGGGAAAAGAAACATACAGTGAGGGGAAAAAGGGTAGGCCTACCTAAACGAATACACACACGCACACACACACACACACACACACACACACACACACACACACACACACACACACACACACACACACACACACACACACACACACATATAGGCCTATATATTTTTTTATAATACAAATTAGTGCTGCACAATTAAGCGAAAAGAAATTCAGACACCAATATGCAATCTCATTTTGTGAAGAATCGTGCTCGGCACTATAGCCTAGTTGGCTGTGTGTCCAATACATTTTAGTTACTCTGTTTTTGTTTGCTTTTTAAATTAATATTTTCAGGGAAAATCTTTGAATCGTGTGAGAAATCGTGATCTCAATTCTTGTGGAGGAAATTTACGTTTGAGCAAGAATAGTGCAGCAGTCTAATACATACATTTCGAGTGTGTAGGCCTACTATTGATAAGTATAACTGCAGTCAGAGACTAAGTTGAAGCCCCTGTGCCACGGGCATTAAAGAGTTACAAAAAGGAAAAAAAAGAAAAGAGAACTAGGGGGAGGGAGTCTTGACAGCAAACCAGCCGAGGGGCGTATAAAATCACTTCGGGAGCGCACAACAGAACAGGACCAGCATGTGTGCCTCTGTAAACCGTGCTTTGCTTTGGTACTACTATTTGGTTCATTCAGCAATCAGCAGCAGCACTTCATTTGAGACTCATGCAAGTAATCTGCAGCCGAATGGATGCACATCGCTTCTAAAGAGCACAGAACTCCTTTAAGTAGCCCCAGAGGGGACGATATTTTTTGGCTGTGGACACTTTTTGTTCGAAAGGTATAGAACTTCTTTCAAACCATCCTTTTTTGCAGCGTTTTTCTTTTTCTTCTTTTCGGATTGGTGTCCATTTCTCACGTTGCGCACAATTATTCATTATGTGGACAAGTCAAAGAATGTGCACCGCGGTTGAGATGGAGGGACAGAACAGTGATTTGTCAGCCTAGAGGAGAATGTGGCGGGGGGATACTACGGTGGTCTCTTGAGAGTGGAAACCGACGGGGGCGCAACAAGAGATAGCCTATACAGTGCGTTCTGCCCTGTGCGCTCGAAGCGCTGCAAACCAATGCATACATTTTTTAAATGGGCAGACCTTCCTAGAATCTCGCTGATATGCTTTTAATGTATAGCCTACGTTTAAGCCTAAACTAACCTCTTTTGTGAGGATATATTTCAAGAGGGGGTAAAAGAAAAACAAATAAGATAAAATTAGCATTATACAGCCGCCGAGGATCTGGGCTTTCATCTCTGTATCGTGCTGGCAGTAACTTTGTGAACTGATTTGAAGGTGGTTACTTTTGTTTTGACCGATCGTTTCCAAAAGAGTGAACTTTTGGGGAAGAGAGAGATCGTGCCGACAGACCGCGCTGCAGGGGCCGCTGGACCTCGACCGAACCACTGCCCCCGGCCGGCCACCACCACAGTTCCCCTCCGTCCCAGCAGTGTGTTGTTCGATCCCCCCCCTATTCCCTTCACATTGTAATTCTGGTTCCCGAAGTGGCTCCGAAGTGGTGTTGCGGCTCCTCGTCCCCGGCGGATCCGGAGATCGGAGTCTCTGCGGCGGGAGGAGGCGGCGGCGTCGGGGCTCCCATCATTGCCGCCACCGCGCACTGTCCAAAGAGCGGGCGCGTTAAGAGGATGGTTCGACTGGCCGCAGAACTCTTGCTACTACTGGGACTCCTGCTGCTAACTTTGCACATAACGGTATTGCGGAGCAGTCCACTGCCGCAAGGAAATGTCACTTTGAGCCTGGAGCAGGACACTTTACTGACTGAGGTGAGTTGATCTATTCTAAACCAAACCATACTGCAACTGCACCACTTCTTCAGTCTACACCAAATCACTTCACAAGTTCTGTGAGTTTTTAGATCTGTAAATGTTTCCCCCCCAGAATATGGATGCTGGGGTTCGAAGTGGCTAGAGAATTATATATTTGTTTCTTATGATATGCTTCTGAAGATAAATGATATATACGAAAGAAACGCTTGCCAGCTGATATAAAAGGGTCTTGTTGTGAGCAGCCTAAATGGTCACAGATGGTTTTGATAAGATGCTCATATAAGCCTGTGGCTGCAGCAGCAGGTAATATAAAGCCTCCTTTCCCCGATGGTGCTTTTGGAGACTTTCGAGAAGAAGAAGGATGCTGTCTGTCTCTCTATATAGGTTGTCCCCTGGGAATGGCAGTCAGTCAGTGGAGAGAAATGGAAGATGAGGCAGGGTCAGGGGGTCGAGTCCCCCTACACACACCCCTCCATTGTTGGAGGTTAAATGCTAGCTGCAGGCACTTCTCTGTCATCATGGACTCATCACTGTCATCGTCCTAGCGCTCGGTTGATGAGACAAGGGGGGGTACCTCCAGGGGTTAAGATCTGAACCCCCGGCTGTAACCGCGCCCTCCACACACACACACACACACTCACACGGCCCTATACATGACTTATCTTAGTTGCGACTAGTGCGATGTCTGTTCTTGCGTATATAATGCACCTTGGTTGAAATGACCTCGGACACAGTGGAAACAAAGATGAAGATTGAGTCTATAAGCAGGTTAAATTATTTGAGAATGAAAGCGAGGTGGCTCGAATGAAAAAAAATAACAGACTGTCATATAGCAAAGATTCACAAGGGTCATGTGATATGTGTTGAAGTTGGTGTATATGACTACATCTGATCCTACTAGTGTAGAAAAGTAAATCAAGCTGCATCTTTAGAAAGAACACAGATGCTGAAACCTTTGTGTGTGTGTGTGTGTGTGTGTGTGTGTTGTTTGTGTGTGTGTGTGTGTGTGTGTGTGTGTGTGTGTGTGTGTGTGTGTACGGCTCTCATTGAAAGTCTGGTTGGCAACTGTTTTTTTGGGGTGAGAACACCACAAAGCCAGGCCGTCACTTGTTAGCATGACGCTGCCTCAGACAGGTTTAATAGTTTAACTGCCCTTTTTAACATCAGAGCAAAGCATGCCTCCAAATCCTGACCCAAGGGTTAAGACGGGTTCAGGATCAACAGGCTTCAGCAGAAGATGTTAAGCATCCTTCGGCTCCGTTTTGATGTATTTTTAGTGTGCCACTGAAATACCACGGCCACTCACGGACCACTGTGCATGCGTGAGCTAATGATACATGGCGTTCATACCTACTGGGCAGGCTTGGCGTGGCTCTTCCCCTATTAAATGGTTTAATTGGGATGCTGGGACATGATTGGAAATGTTGGGAATGGGAATGTCCGCTCGCCGACCGCGTATACAGCAGAGGACGGTTTAGTGCCGACCTTTTTTGTCTCTGCGGATGCTGCTCGTCATCATCACCACAACCGCAGGTTGACCTGAGAGTGCTCAGTGGCGAGCACCGCGTTCCCATTGGATGTCGTGGCATGCGAGGCGAGTAGGGGGAACTATCCCAGGAATTCGCTAAGCATTTGTCACATGGCCAGAATGTTAGATAGAAGCAGAAGGACCAGGGTCACGTGGGAGATCTTCCCAAGGAATCCTAGTATACAGTATCACCCTAACCGCGGCAGGGCGGCAGTAGCTCAGCGGTAGGGTGGCCGGTATAGAACAGCCGGATGGGAACTGCAAAGGGTCCCAGTTCGTTCCCGGTCTCCGCCCAGAGTTAGTGTCGAAGTGTCCTTGAGCAAAATGCTGAAGACCCGAATTGCTCCTGATGTGGAGGTTGCGGCCTTGCATGGTTTCCTCCGGGCATGAATGTGTGTGTGAATGGGTGAATGTAATGCACAATCTAAGCGTTTCTGGGGGTTTGTTGCCCACGCTACAAGTTGAAGCCACGCACTAGCGTCATTTCCATCCACCAGCTGTTTAAAAACCCCGAAGGGACGCACGCCTGGAATAGGCGCTTTCTTGACGCTACTGTCTGATCATACCCTCTGGATAAAGTGTTAGAAATGCACCATTTACCAATAACCCATCCCACTGACACTACACGTTAATAAGTGACCTTTATGAGTACATTTGGTTCCATGTTTACACTCGTCTCCCACCCAAAACTCCACATCTCCCACGTCTCCCAATGAAGCCTGAATTGTTTTGTGCTCATGAATGGACTGCTCTGCACAGTCCAATCCAGTGAGGCCATGCTTCACTGGTCCACTACTGAAGACCATGATGTCACCTTTTGCCAGGGCTTGTCACGGCCCAGGGGGCATATTGTCATCTCAAGGTGTCATATTTAAAGTGCCATTCACCGAGAGACACACAAATGACAGAATGTGGCTGCATGCACCTGCAGAAAGAGAGAGAGCGATCATAGACTTAGCAATATTAACACTGATACACAGAGGCTGCTTATCTTTAAGGGTGAGTTATACTTAATAAGCCTCACAATGAGTCACAGACAATGTGTTATAGATGTAGATCGGCTACCGTATTGTCATTTTTCAATGTGTGACACGTCACGCAACAATGGATATGCATCGTGTTGTTCATGGAAATACAGTTTCATCAATAAGTCTAGTTTCCACAGCAAACTAGCAACTAACTAGCTACTGTCTTTGTTAGCATAATGATGCCTCCGTTGTTGTCCCGTCCGCTGTGTGTGTGACAGAGCAAAATGAGCACGCATGCACCACACACACAGTATGTGGCGTGCCACACAGGGGGAAGGATGCTTTTCTCTTTCACCTAAAAGTGTAAGAGTTGAAAAGCATCTGACACAATGTCCACTGCCTTCATTTCCTGCCAGTCTCCCTGGGGGGGAAGCGCCCCACAGCCCCCCCCCCCCCCCCCCCAGTGGCTCCCAATTGAAAATGGAGTCATGCTCCTTTAAGCAGGCCCTCACAAAGTGTAAAAGGGGGGACGGACGCGGGAATACCAGGACGTGCAGTGAGATGTGATGGGGTTGGGGGGGGGGGCTGCTTCATTCATGGCTTTTTCAGGGTAGGGGGGACATCCTGGGAGGCCCCAGATGAACTGAGGGAATGGCGTGTCACTTTTGATCTTCAAATTAGAGCACGTCCTATTGGTTGTGGAAGAGCTCTGATGAGCAGTATTATAACATAAGCCCTGGCCTGAAGTAGCCTGCCATTATAAGGAAAAACCACAGAGCTTTTGTTTTTTAAAGACGCTGTTCCTACAGTACCACTCATTACTGACTCCCATTTACAGTCCCACCCCTTAATAAAACATTCACTGACCGTGGTCAGTCAGGGCTCCATACTTGGTGCACTCCCGTCTACGGCATATCTCTTTGCCGAACATAGCCGATCTACAAGATCAACAAGCTATTCTATTTCTGGCAGAATGTTCATTCCCAGACTACAGGGATGCTAGGGCTCATGTGGTTGATGATTTTTGTATCACATGTGTGATTTTTGTTTTTCATTAAACAATCTAAATTTCTTCCATTTCCCTTTTGTCTTCTGAGTGTTTACTGTGCTTTGTTTAATGATTTTATCTTCATCACATCCCTAAACTGATAGGACTTCTGTAGGCCAAAGGAATATCCTTTGGCCTACAGCAGTGGTATTCCTAGGGAATGTGTTGTAAGCCATTTGACATACTTTGGCAAACATAAGCAGTCGTCTAGGAAATCATTGAAGGTGATGCAACAGCAATAGATATGATCATTTTAATGAGTTTCAACTGCCTACAGAAAGAAAAGAGCATACTTAGGAGGCAGAACAGTACGCAAGAAAGGCCACAAGCCAGATTCACACGCACACACGCACGCACGCACACACACACACACACACACACACACACACACACACACACACACACACACACACACACACACACACACACACACACACACACACACACACACACACACACACACACACACACACACACACACACACACACACACACCATAATAGTGGTAATGGCTGACAGTTAAGTACATTTCTCAAACCAACCAACTTATTGGTAACTTCACAGAAACTGTCCAAGGTGCTGAAATACACTTATTGTCATAGAAGTGACGGTAGCTCTAGCACAATTGATTGAAGATTGATTGAAGTTTATCTTTAGGACAACACACTGTCAACACACAGCTTTGCCAGTCAGTTAAAATGATCAAATTGTCAGTAGACTACTGTAATTCCCTGAGCACTAATAGCAATATTCAAAACCGTTTGGATGAAGTAAATGGCAAGCATTCTGAGATTAGCATAAGCATTTGCCAAACCCCCCCGAGGGGGAACATCATTATATCTGGTAAAAGCATTTGCAAGTATCTCTTTGTGATATATTGCATAAAGACAGAGGTAAAACACTCATCTTGTGTAGGTACGGTTATGGCCAGGCACTAGAGTGAATTCAATTGGCATTGTGTGAACGTTATGCTTTCCTGGTGAAACATCTCGCAGCTGACAGATGTACTGTATGTAGATCAGAGGAGGCACATGGTAGAGTACATGCTCCTCTGGCCAACAGCTGCAACAGGGACTGAAGTACAAATGAATGGCCTGTTTTTTAATGGAACCAGAAAATGGCCGCCACTGCTATGCCCTATAATCTAGAGCCAAATTCCAATGCCCAAAATCTCGGCCACTCACTCAACTCACACTCGGTCACTCCAGCATGGCAGTGTTACGGGGAAATTAGTGACCTGCCGAGATATGTGACCATCTTGTTGACTTCACATAACTTACATGGAGGTCTAAATACGTGGCCTAAATACCGCTCGGTTGAACTCTGCTAATAAACAAACCACAATCATTTATGTTCGGACACTGACATTATGTGATTGTCTACACGATTGTCACATATTTCAGCAGGTCACCAATTTCACAGTAACATGCTGGAGTGGCCGAGTGTGAGTGAGCAAGTGGCCGAGATTTGGGGTATTGGAATTCAGCTTACCCACAGCCCTCCTTTGAGACCAGATTCACTCTTTCCCGGAGCATTCTACCCAATGGTTTTGAGGTTATAATTCTGTGAGGGTAGGGTTAAGGTTAGGGTTAGGCATAGTGTTTGTGTCTTTGTGAGGTTAGGGTCAGGGTTAAGATTCAGGCATAGTTGTTGTGAGGTTAAGGTTAGGCCAGCTCAGTGGCCTTGTGGTTAAGGTGTCCGCCCTGGGACTGGGTTCGATCCCGGGCCGGGTCATACCAAAGACTCTGAAAGATGGGACCCAGTGCCTCCCTGCTTGGCACCCAGCATCAAGGGTTGGATTGGGGGTAAGTCCCTGCGACATACTAGCATCATGTCCAGGGGGTGTACTTGTACATCATGCTGCCTCACGCTACAGAAACAGGAGATGGGCCTCATGGCTCGGCAAGGCTAAGGTAGCCCCCCTTTGATGAGTAGATTATTCTTACCATATCATCATGAGCATTACTGAGGACCAATTATATGAAGATAGGTTGAAAATGGGTAAAGTCGTCCTTTAAGGCAGTGGTTCCCAAAGTGGGGTCCGGGGACCCCTAGGTCCTTGAGAGAGTTCCAGGGGGTCCCCAGCTAAATGATAATTAGGAACCAAATGGACCCTTATGGGTCTGTAACTCTGAGACCCCTAACAGGTCCATTTGGTTCCATTTGTACACTCAGAGTTGGCAGCGGGGGCAGTGTCTTGAGTGAACAGGGTTTGATGAGGGCCCAGGTTTGGCCGGGCCTTAAGTTTTGGGCCTGTTGAGAACTCTAGTTTTCGCCAGCTGCCGGGCGCAGCTGAACTACGGGTGGGTAAGGATCAACATATGGAATCAGAACAGGTCAGCTCCATATATGAAGATGGAGGTGTGATGTCACAAGGTGTGACCATATATGGAGGCGTGATGTCACGAGGCGTTACCATATATGGAAGTGTGGCGCGACACACGGAAATTCAGGTTTTCATAGTAAATGCGACGACCTACAGTCGCAATAAATATAATAAAGTTGGGAAATGACTGGTATAGTCTGGTTTCTTCTGGCAACCACACTAATGATTATTATGCTTAGTTGCTTACGTATGAAATGACATAGGCGTAACATGTAAATGGAAAAATCACACCTGTGTGAAGTGAGGGGCGCTCTTATCATCAATCATGAATCACATTCCGTGCTCAACCAATCAAATCATCACAAATGTCATTCCGGCCAATCTTCACTTTTCTGTCCTCCCCTTTGACTTCGATGTTTGTGTTTACACGGACACGGAAAGCTGGGCATAGGAGGGGATAGCGCCCCTCAAAAAAACAAACTAGAATGGACCCTTGTGGAACACCACACGTGAGCTGGGCTGAAGAAGAGTCATTACCAACAACAACAACAGAAAATGGTCCGTTGCTAGGGTTTAAGTGATGTATTTTAGCCTGTAGCACTTGCTGTAGCACTTGCCCTAGCCTCGATAACCTTACAGGCCTATGCATATATACTAGGCTCAACTTATGTAACTTAGATAGCATTTTATGTAGACATAGCACTCTATAGTTAGTGTATACACGACGTAGTTTCATTATATGCAGTAGATATTCCACTGTTAGGTCCTTAGCTTACGTATGATTCATGATTTTTACATTTTATGTATTTGATGTAATTACCATGTTTTTTTGTTCTTGCTTACTGTAAATCGCTCTGGATTTACAGCAAGAAATCTAAATTGTAAATTGTATTTCTTCACTTTAGTCACAGCTGATGAGCGACTTCAGAAGACTGGGGACTGGAGGGTTGACTTATCACATGGACACCTCAAAGCCCGAGAGCCATGTTTCACATGGCTGATGTTCACATGATTTACACAGGGAGGCTAGTGCTTCAACCCAAAAACTATGCTTTTGGGCTGAAATGACCGAGTCCCAGTGTTCCATATCCTGTTTATCTCAGAGCCATAATTTGTTGGTCTCGGTCAATAACAGAACATTCTTTGTGGTAATAATTGGAATCTTAATTCCCTGAATGTTTAAATCACTTACTCTCTCTCTCTCTCTCTCTCTCTCTCTCTCTCTCTCTCTCTCTCGTTCACGGATTTTATGATTTTGTTTATCTTATGAGGTGTACAGCATTCTTATTTTATTTGGGTGCACTCAAAAATGTTGAACTCATTTATTGTAACCTTTGGTCACGATTAGGCACAATTATAGATATATAATTATCTAGTTATATGGCCACTAAAAAGATCAATTCATATTTCAAGTTTTGAGGTATCTCATAATAAATGTATAAGCCACATGTGTCACTCACAATGAAAGGGATATGCAGTCGGTTTGTGCCTGTCTGTATTTTTTAAGATTTGTTTTTCTGCCTTTATTGATAGTATCAAGTGAAGACGGACAGGAAAGAGGGAGAGAGACATGCAGCAAAAGGTCGTCATGAACGTGACTAAAACAAAATGAAAACTATTCAAGAGACCATGACTAAAGCTAAATCAAAATTTGCTGTAAAAAACAACACTGCCCAGAGCGCACCGTGGCCGTGTGTTGACTGTGTGTGTGTGTGTGTGTGTGTGTGTGTGTGTGTGTGTGTGTGGGTGTGTGTGTGTGGGTGGGTGGGTGGGTGGGGGTCTTTTAACGTCCACCACAACGTGACTGAGATGACACTTTTTGTCTGTGACATGGCCACCACAACGGTACTGCCTGCCATATTCTCAGGCCTCTCTGCCCCGGCCACAAAAACACTGGGGGGAGAAAGAAATGGGAGAAGAAAAAAAAGCAAAAACAAGGCGCAAGATTGATGGCTGTCTTTGATCTTATTTTCTGCCACCCTAGAATGGATGATTGCCGGCTACTTATAGCTGTCTGTCCAATTGCGGAGTAATTGCTCCTTCTGTGCATATGTGACAGGGGACATATGCCTCCTCAGCCGTCCTTTTGGGACGTATTTACAACCCCTCGTCAGACAACGGGAGTGTTTTTCTGTCTACCAGAAGGGAGAAGCAATTATTTTGCAATGTTTGCTCAGGTTTCTGTCTATATAGCCCTGGCCATGGACATGGACACGGAACCGTCAGGCTGACATAGTTATTTTCTAACAACCAGTGCAAAGAATCATAACATGCTATATATATATATGTCCACTACATAATACTATGGTAAAGAATCATAACATGCTATATATATATGTCCACTACATAATACTATGGTAAAGAAGTCGAATTTTCTGTTGGTTAAAAATGGAGCAAAAACATTTAAAAAAGCTACGTGACATAGGTCCTGAGTATAGGCCTTCCTTTAGTGGTTTTATGGTTTGGAGGAAGCAGACAGCAGCAAATGTCTGTTGTTTGTCCTGCGTTTACATTGGCCGTAGGTGTTTCAGTGTGTCTGTCTTGCTGTGTTTGGAACATTTGACAATTAAGACTGTCCACAGGATGAGTGAACCCCATGCCAGCATGAGATGTCGGTCTAATGTTGCTGAGCTGGTAGATCGACTTTGGATCTTGAGGGACATACTGACCAGTATAGTTAATATTAAGTAACTATGTACCGAATTCTGTGAGAAGGAGATCTTTATATCAGAAATATTGTTATCCGTGATGGGGAAACTGGAATAAGTTCAACTTTGTTGTCACAGCACAGGTTTACAGGTAGTATTATTTGCAGTTCAGGAAAGGGGAAAATAAAAGAGATAGGAAGAAAACCACCTTTACACAAACTGACCTTTATTCAATTGCTCTTTCAGTTTGGTTGTGCTTTGCATAAGGATGTTTGAGTTATCCCACAATCATAAACGCACTTCCCTAAAAAAACAGCTAGTTTCTGCAAATGTTTGATCTTTCAAAACAGTGGTTTTCAACCCTTTTCATATCAAGGCTAATTATTTATTCAGCATATTTAGCCATGGACCAAAATTCGATGACATTTAGCCTCTCAGAACCAAAACTAAAGAATACTTTGTTATTGTTGAATAACAATTTGGCAACATCTTCGTACCAAGATGTAATGTACTGCAGATGTTTAACAATAATTTAGCTCTTGAGGGCTTACGGGTCCATTTGGTTTCATTCTACACTCTCCAAGAGTTAACAATCTGTAAGGGGTCCATTTGGTTATCAACTCTCCATCATTTAGCTGGGGACCACCTGGAAGTTTGGAACCCCCTCAAGGACCACTGCTTTAAAACCCGCTGCTTTCAAATAACGAAATAATGCAATTCATAACATAACCCCATCATGTCCTTCTTTTCTGCCTATTTACAGAACAATATCAATGTAAAAAGCAGCTCGTCTGCCCAGCTGGCCCCTGAGGACCGGAGGTCAGGTCCAGAGCACCGGTCAGCAGCCCAGCGGCCCGGCGGTACCCTGCCTTGGGGCCAGGGTGCTGCTGCAGGGGGCAGCCTGCAGCGGGACGGGCCCGGGGCCTTTCTGTTGGACCTGCACAACTTCCCTGACTTCTCCAAAGCTGACATCAATGGACAGAATCCAAACATACAGGTAACCAGTTTCGCGCGCATGTGTGTGTGTGTGTTGTGTGTGTGTGTGCGTGCATGCACGCTAGGGATCAGTGGTTGAAAGTAACTAACTACCGGTAAGTACATTTACTTAAGTACTGTACTTAAGTACAATTTTGAGGTATTTGTACTTTACTTGAGTATTTCCAATTTCCAATACTGTGCATGTGTGCACCTGCATGTGTGTGTGTGTGTGTGTGTGTGTGTGTGTGTGTGTGTGTCTCCACCTCTCTGCGAGACATGGCTACTCAAGCACATAGGACAGGAAGAGCAAACAGGAAGGGTCAGAATAGCTTGGTGCACATCGCTACCCCCTTTCTCTCCCTCCCTTCCTCCCGAGGCTCCCTCCTTCCCTCTCTCTCTCTCTCGCCATCCCCCTTCACACTCTCTCCTACTCCGAGCGAGCGCAGCTCAAGATAGACGCTGAGGTCAAATCTCACGTCCATCATAATGACAGCTGAAAGGCAGACACTAACCACCAATGCCTCACTGCTAACCCAATGTGCAGGGAGGGCTGACTGCAGCTTATGTAAATGTGTGGCGAAGCCCTTCGCCCCGTAAGTCCCCTTAGTGTGCAGATGGCGGAGCAACCGCTGCCATGTTTAAATCATTCCCACTGTTTAATCCGGCGAGGGGGTCTCCTCCTTTTCCCATTTCTGAGAGCATCTCACTGCTAAACCCGAGCACGGACAAAGTGAATTAACATCTCAAGATGTGGGAAGAGAGAGCAGGGCAAGCAATTGAGCAAGAGAGTGAGGGTCTGGGTAGAGGGTGGTGGTGGTGGTGGTGGTGGTGGGGGTGGAGGGGACCTCTTTGATCCTGGGATTCATCTGGCTTTCATGGTCTGGAGGAGGCTGAGCAGCCCTTTGAACTCACTGTTTAGGTGGAGAGAGCCAGGGAGTAGGTGGGAGGGTGGCTGTGCACCAGAGTGGAGGTCTCCCCCCCCCCCCACCTCATCTGTGAGGCACATGTGTTAGGACATGGAGGGGGGGGGGGATATTGGCAACAGAGGGGATCAGAAAGTGTCACCCACCCCCTCTAGGCTTGTCCCCTTGTAGTCGAATAATCAATGAATTGGTCGGTTTGGTCTTAAGTCAACCGCGCACGCACGCACACACACACACACACACGTGCCCAGAAGAATTTCTCTCCAAATTATTGTTGTCACGGTGCGTCTCTAGGACCCAAAATGCTGAACAGACAGGCAGGAGCAGAGAAGGTCCAATTTGAGTATTTATTATACTGAAAACACTAGGTGAACAGAACACCATAACAAACATCTATACTCAAGCAGGGAAGATACACAGGTGAACAGAACTAACAATCAACAGGGATTGGCTGGGAGACTTAACAGGACACAGGAGGAGAAAACTAGTAATCACAGGGGAGGTGCGACAAGACAGGCAAACAACAACTAGGCAAAATAGGAAACACTATAGGACAGCACTACATAATAAAAGTATACAGTACAGTTCATGACAATTATACTGTATAGAAGCCTCTCTTCTCCTGCGTTAACCATGGATTGGATTTCTCTCTCGTGTGTTCCTTCCTGAACCTATAGGTGACTATCGAGGTGGTGGACGGCTTGGAGGGCTCTGAGCCAGAGAAGGGCCTCCACAAGGAGAACAAACCCAACTGGGCTGCTACCAACTGGAGGAACTGGTGGCCGAACACCTCCTCTGCCTCTTCGGCCTCCTCCTCCTCCTCCTCGGCATCGGCCTCCACGCCCCATCGGACACAGGAGGACCAGGACCAGGACCAAGCCTTCGGGACCAAGTCCGAGGACAGCAACTTCCTCCGTCCCCTGGGAGACTGGGACAGGAGAGGAGGCACGGGAGGAGGCAGCAGCAAGGCTCAGGCAGAGTATGGTGAGTGTGTGTTACCCGAGTACTGTATTTGTGCCTGTTTGAGTGCTGAAAATAGTCGATCTACAAGCTCACAACGCGTCGCACTGCGATGCATTGTTAGCTTGTAGATCGGCTATTTTCAGCATGCAAGCAATCATAAAAAGACTTGTGTCTTTTACGTATACCTGATCTCTTGTGCACTAGTCCATTCCTAACATTTTAGTCTAGTTTTTATTTGTTGACGAAATTGGGAATATATTTAGTCTTAGTTTTAGTCACCATAGCTTAGTTTTCCATTTCGTTTTCGTCAGTGAAAAAAGGTAGTCGACGGACATTTTTCGTCATAGTATTGAATCATAGTATTGAATCAAAAAGTTACGGATGGTGGCCGTGTAACTTATTTTTTCCACCGGAAATGAGTGTACACTGAGTGAGCAAGTCATATACTATTTACTCGGGATCCAGGGGCTCTCATTTGAACGCCGGTGGACACAGCATTGCCACAGACGGGGCATAGTTTGATGTGGAATCTGTAATTTGCAGATTTGCTGATTCAAGCTGTCACCATAATAAGTACAGTCATTCCAGCCCGGGCCTCTGGGAGCCCTTGATTGAAGCCTTTAACACTCTTTTATGAGACGGATTCCTCTGCGGTGCGGCCCTGGCTATGTGACACAGTTTAAACGCCTCCCCGACATCAAAGTCCCACAGCCGGAACGGGGCCAGGAGAGCAGCGATGGAGGCTGCCGTACTCATTCTCACAAGCCTCTCCAGAGAGGAACCCCGCAGATAAATCTGCTACGGAAGAATTCACATTCATTCTCGTTTACAGTATCCCATCCTCTCCGTGTTGCAGCATGCCCAAACCAACATGGTTGAACAGGAATGCATGGGCAATTTCATCGACTCCGCTTATGGCTGCTAGGAATGAGCTTTCGTCAACTGCTTCTTGTCAATGTCAAACCATTGACCACGTTTAGTGCATTTGGCTTATCAACAACGGTGAACTCCGGCTCGTCTAGGTTCCACGCCACGCCAGTGGACCAGAACATTATTTTATCCTTGTTTTTTCTCATGGTTTGAAACATTATAATAGTCAGAAATGCACGCTGGGCGGTGTTGGACTGTCAATCAAACATGTTGCGTTCGCTCAATTGCGTCTGTGTGCGACACGTTTAGCTAACAGCAAGTTGCTCCTTGTCTTCCTATGCTTGGATGAGTTGCCAACAGCTCTTTGGCCATAATACTGTACATGCAGAGAGGGTTGAAGAGGTGGAGCTAGATCACAATCTGGCCTCGCATTCATCTAAAATGCTCATAATGAGGGGCAGATGTTGGTGCGTGTGTGTATGCGTGCGTGTCAACTTGTGGACATTTATTCTGCTCATTATTAATGGGGTCAATTGCTTTCAAGATTTGAAGGGGGATCGGAAGCCTGGATTGATCACACTGTAGCTGCTTCCATGCATATACATCCATTACAGTGATCTGCCCAACGGTAATTTTACGGTAAAGTTAAAGAGGATTTCTTACCTTCAGGTCCCGTTTTTATTAAGTATATGAACAGCAGATAGACCTCTGACCTACTGTTGGCAGTGTGCCATTATATCAGAGCAGGTTCTGTACAAATCTGTAGCAGTGGATAGAATTTCAGTCTCGCAGTTGTAATCTGCCAAATGCTCCCTGACTGTGCCATCAATTTAGCCCCTCTAGAAAGGGCACGATCACAATAGGTCAGTCAGATGGGTTCACTGGCTCTCTAGAGGACACTGGTGGGGCTTTTAGATTCATAAGGTGCATTCTCTCACTCGTTGGATGAGCATCACTCTTGCACTCACACTGGACATGACATGTTCACTTGCTATACAATAATGTGTCGATGTCGATCGGATAGTTGAACTTAAAATCTTTTCAAAATGGTAAAAAAAAAGAAAAAAAAGGCCATCCCTATTTTGGGACAATATAGGGGAAACTTTTATTATTATTATTTGTCCTATATAGGCCACTCAGGTGGACTGTTGTAGAGGAGAGCGTCTCTCATTCTTCATGGGTTCTCTCTCTCTCCTTCAGATTACATCGATGGGGAAGGGGATTGGAGTAACTGGTCTGCATGCAGTGTGAGCTGTGGGAATGGAAACCAGAAGAGAACCAGGTCCTGTGGCTACGCCTGCACTGCCACAGAGTCACGCACTTGTGACATGCCCAACTGTCCAGGTAAAGGGAACATATACTGTGTACTGTCCAGGTAAAGGGAACATATACTGTGTACTGTCCAGGTAAAGGGAACATATACTGTACACACTTCCCATTCTGGGCGGGGAACCCCTTTTGGTGTTTTAAGCATTATGTTATACTTTAGCTATTGAAAAATAGCAGATTTACAAGCTCGTAGCGCGGAGTGCGAGCTTGAGAGTGTTAAAATGTTAAAATGGCCACACCCCCCAGTTTAAGTATGCCTGGTTTGCCTGGTGGGTGGTGATCCACCCAAAGGAGGGGATGATATTGTGATGTCACTATAGCACTGTCATTTTAATTGGGCCTTTTGACCTGGGCCTCGATTGGGCCTTTTGAGAAACCAAAAATACACAGGGAAGACTTATTTCAATATTAGTTTATAACCACACCTGGGTGTCTATTAGAGTAATATTAACTCCATAGACACATACAAAACAGAAAAAGTAAAAAAGATATCACGGCAATCCATCTTTAAATAATTCCATCTGTCAGAGGTTTTGGGAGAGTGCATACAGATTTGGGCCAGCAAGTACGGTACTTTCCAGAACAGCGGAATCCCTGAACATTAGAAAACATGTTGCTTCAGAGGACATAATATCCACAACAGATTTACCAATACCAACATTTTAGTTAATAGACCATAAGCGTTTAGTTAGAAACCAGTCGAGTGTAGAGTCCTTGTCTTCCAAAGGTTTCCAGCCTGCGTTGCTACGCCCCGTCAATTTGTTTTGTCACTTTGCTACTCAAGTGACAAAACTAATTCACACAACGTAGCGAAGCGAGCTGAAAACCAGGCTATGGTTCCACACTAGCTGCTGCAACATGTTTCGCATTGAGGTGATGCCGGAGGCTTGACGCGCTGCGGTGACAACTGAAGCAAATTCTTTATTCTATTGCATAATTTGTACACAACAGTGCTTTAATCCACGCTATCGGATAGCTTTTAAAATTTCCCTTCCATGGGGACAAGCAAAGCGATCTCAGTGTCTTCTTCATACATTCGTATGGCCTTGTGGTTAGAGTGTCCGCCCTGAAACTGGGAGCTCTGGGTTCCATCCCCGGCCGGGTCATACCAAAGACTAAAAATGGGACCCAATGCCTCTCTGCTTGGCACTCCGAATGAAAGGGTTGGATTGGGGGGGGGGGGGTCATGATTCCCGAGTGCGGCACGGCTGCAGCTCACCGCTTCTTGGCTGCGTCTCACCGCTCCAAGAGATGGGTCAAATGCGGAGAACAAATTTCACTGCGGTAACGTGTGACACATCGTACGACTTTGACTTTGTATTGGGTGCACCACTGCTACTCTTGGGTTTGTTGCTGTCTGTCGTCACTCAATGCACGTTGGTTTCTGGTTTGGTGAATCGGTCCGCCTGAAACTCGTCCAGTGAGGAACGTTCCGGCGGTGAAAACATGAACGCGATTAAAATGCATATTTTCTTTAGCAAAATAAAGCCTTAAAGTCCTGGCATAGTATAGTGTAGCACTGATCTGGCAATACATTACATTGAACTGCACGTGGTGCGTCTTCGACTCGACTCTGAGGAAGACGCACCGCGTGCCTAAACATTTGTATTTTGTGTTGCCTGATATGTGTAAAAAGAAAAATCGCTAGTATCGTCACACTACGTTACTAAAGTCGCAATAACAATATTGAGGTATTTAATTTTGTGCATATTGGCCAGACCCAGTTGTAAGTACCTATACAGTATTATGTAGTACCAGCGTCAACGAATTCCATCTTTTGCTGGACCAATCATCACTCTCCATCCTTCCACAGGGATTGAAGATGCCTTCAGGACAGCAGCCACTGAAGTGAGCCTGCTGGCTGGAACAGACGAGTTTAACGCCACAGAGCTCTTTGGTGTCGGTAAGAACCCTCTCATCATTACTCCACTCCTGCTGGGGTCGACCACTCGGGACTATCGGTCATTCAGGCAAGACGGTCCTCGCGCTGTCCAGTATGGACCGTCCATCTGGCACACGTGTAATAAGACCGGCTTTGCTGAACTAGACACGACGTTCCATGTTCATTGAGCGTAGTAACCTTGCATGGGGATGATGGGAAACACAGCAGAACACGAAGCAACTTTACAGGCTTCCCTAGTTTGGGCATGTCATTATGAGCAGATATTTTCAACACTGTTCACAATATTCCAACACAAACTGCAGATATATACAGTAAGCTTGGAAATATTTTTACGATAATACGAGAATGTATAAAATTGGCCTTAAAGGTATATTCAGTGATTTCACTCAAAAAACCTATAGGTTTCGTTTTTGGCTGGGACCTAAGCCTTTCATCCAATCAGGATAGAGAGCCAAAAACGAAACCTAAGGTTTTTTGACCCCCAGGGGTTAACTGGGGACAGGGAGGAACTCCTTATATGGTCAGCACACTCTATAGTAGAGAGGATTATCACAACAAAACAAAAAAATAAGTGATATTTGAATTAAGTGAAATCACTGAATATACCTTTAAGTGGTTAAGAGCGCATCCGGTCTGTCTGTCTGTCTCTCCTTCTGTGTTTCTGTCTATCTCTCTTTGTTTGTTCCCAATCAGCTCAGATGTCAACCAGCACGGAAAAACACCCCATACAGTACATACACCTTCAGTCACACCACTCATCTTCCTATTTTCATCTTCTAACGCTAGACGAGAAGGGTGGGGGCGGGTTTATGCGGGAGTTATGGCGTTTTGACGCTCTGCATGCCCTTAATGTCTTCCAGACACCGACAGCTGCGAGCGCTGGATGAACTGCAAGAGTGAGTTCCTGAAGAAGTACATGACCAAGGTGGCCAACGACCTGCCGGGCTGCCCGTGCCAGTACCCCACCGAGGTGGCGTACAGCACGGCCGACGTGCACGACCCCGCCGCGCGCCGCCCCTTCCGCTGGAAGGACGCCAGCGGGCCCAAGGAGCGGCTGGAGATCTACAAGCCCACGGCGCGCTACTGCATCCGCTCCATGCTGACGCTGGAGTCCACCACGCTGGCGGCGCAGCACTGCTGCTACGACGAGGCCATGCGGCTGGTGACGCGCGGCAAGGGCGCCGGCACGCCCAACCTCATCAGCACCGAGTTCTCGGCCGACCTGCACTACAAGGTGGACGTGCTGCCCTGGATCGTCTGCAAGGGCGACTGGAGCCGCTACAACCAGGCCAGGCCGCCCAACAACGGGCGTAAGTGCCCGGACAATCCCCAGGACGAAGACTATTACAAGCAGTTCGAGGAGGCCAGGGAGTTCTAATTTATAAGCCCGCTCCTCGGCTCTAAAAAGAGAGGAAGGGGAGAAACGCAAAAAATGAAAATAAATACATAAAAAAAAAGAAAAAATCGCCTATGCTTCACGAATCGGTGCTGAAACCATTGGCTCTTATTATAGTTCAGTTTCAGGTCCAGTGACAGTAGGATGAACCTTTTGGGCTCTGGCTGAAAACATACCCAAGCAATGGAACTCCCCCAAAACAGAGCCACATCCTTCCCTTATTGGACCCAAGGACCAGAGACAAAGTATAGTTTTTGTTTTTCCAATAAAATACGACTCTTAAATGATGAGTAAAATCAACGATGATTATTTTTTGCAAATAGGTAATTATTAGTCAATGATAATTCTTTCTATGTTGGTTACTAAAAGGGAGAACTTGCTAAAAGGGAAAAGTAACTGTGTGTAATGTTCTGTGTAGATCGTCCCCGCTTCTGTAGATCGTTAATGTCTGGTGAATTTTGAGAGGCCAGAGATAATCGGTGGAACAATAAGAACCACCATGTTTTTAGAATGGTTGTAATGTGGGCCCCAAGGAAATAAGAAATGCATGGGGGGAGGGGAGCGGGTGGGGGAGTAGACATCCCATCCATAGCCTGCAGAGGAATGGGAACGAATTCTACCCCATATTTGTTCTACCCCATTTTTTTTACCCCATGTTGGTTTGGTTAATTGTAATAATCGGGTCCTCATGTATGCTTGTATGTTTATTTAGCATGCACATTTTTTTTTTTAATTCTTTTAGTTTTTCATGAATAATTTACGACCATGCTCTTTGTCCTTGATGCGTCAATCTCTTTAGTGTAAAAAAAGAACTCTTGCGTTATTTTTGTAAAGTATTTATTAAGTTGTAGCTGTGTCCCCGCGTTGGGTGTCCATGAGTGTGGTTTCCAATTGACTTTAGCCTGCTTTATACTTGTTTTTGTGCACTGGTGTCCCGCTCACACAATAGTTGATCCAGCCCGATCTCACCCAAACACAGTAGTACGGACATAGTATAGTCCGTACATAGTATATATGGAATTGCCAGTCCGTGCTATTTCACCGTGTTTGTGTGAGATCGGGTTTGACATTATTTATGATTCTGTGCTATTGGGTTACAACTCGGACGGGGCCGAGTCGGCTCAACCGAACATCGCAACGTTCGAAGTGGCAACATGTGCGCTTTAGCGCGCTCTGCGGTCTCTCTCGTGGCTCAAGTTCAGTAGAGACGGCGCTCCTCCGTCAAAATGTATGGGGGAGGATTTCAGTGTAATATGTACGGATTTTGGGGTTTTCCTAGGCGTGTATGTACGGAAATGCCAATCCATGCTTTTTCACCGTGTTTGGGTGAGACCGGGTTGGCTGAATATTGTATGTAGATGTGCCATTTCCGGCGCAGGACACCATTGTATGTATAAACCAGGCTTCATGGCTCAATCAATGCTCAATGCTAACTTGAGATAACCTGTCAAATTTACTGCCATAGCTGTGAGGAGCCACCTTATCTCAAGTTAGAATTAAAGAGCCGTAGAATATAAAAGAATGTGTGAATACAGTTGTATGGAAAGATTCTGGAGATATAAATGTTTAAATAAAAAAGAAATTCTAATTGTGTCCGCTGGAGAAAGAAAAATCACAGACTTTGATTTACGAGGTCGTATTATGTTAATCTCGCAGAAAGATCACCGCGATAACAATTCTAACTCTCTTATGAGGATATTAGCAAGCTTAGTGGAATATTGCCAGTGGACCCGGAGAAGGATCAGCTGCTATTAAATTACCCTCCCTGCTGTCAGAGAAAACAGAGAAAATTCATCCAGGGAGAGAGATAGAGGAGGAAGGGGAGGGTGGGGGGGGGCTTCCAATTAAACTCACCCAACAACTTAAGCCAGTGCACAAGACTTCCATTAGTTCCATCCAGTATGGCAGTAAGGCCCAGTCTTTTGATGGGATTGTGATATTCCTTGGGAGAGGGTGAGTGAGGAGGGTACGGTTCCCTTGAATGTGACTCAAATTCTTTGTCTTTGGCATGCATCCTCACATTCCTGGGTAATTTCTCAGTGTGTGTGTACACATGCGCCCACACACACACACACACACACACACACACACACACACACACAGGGATGCAGGATGCCGCCTCCTTTTCGATAGCGGGGGACCTCTGACCATTCCCTCTCCGCTGAGTGCAGCGTAGTCATTGTGACACAGAGAAAGCCATTCATGGCGGTGCCCTCATTCCCTGCAGCGTGGCTCAGCTGGCCCTGGTGCTGCTGCTGCTGGGTCTGTCTTTATAGCAGCATGCAGGCCTCGGCATGCAACGTTCCGCTGCTGCAAAGCCTCCAGGCACTCCTTTGCAACCTCCGAGCTGCTTGTACTATTCATACAAAACATTCCTCGCTATACACGCATCCTTCACTGTATCTTGGCCCGCTTTTTCTTCTTTTTTTAATCCGCCGCTGAATACATTTGTCAGCTATACTCGCCGCCCGCCGGCCTCAGATGCATGCTTTATAATCATGGGGTCTTCAACAGCTAGGGGGCTCAGGAATGTCCACTAATAGGTCAGTGTCATGGTCAGCACAGTATCATCATCATCAAGTATATCAGTATTATCATACATCATGTCACTATGAAGCTATAGAACGTTGAATGTGCCAAACACAATCTTATACAGTATGTAGTGGTGGGATGCTTCATCTGTCTCAGCTACTAGCTAAGTCAGCGGTTCCCAAACCTTTTCTGGCCATGTTACCTCCTGAGTCCTGACCTAGCTAGCCTCGGTACCAGGCTTTCATTTTTGTTGGTGCAAGAATTGAAAGCCTGGAGGAACGCATTGGCCGCTCTGGTCTAAAAGTGGGAGTCAACCCTTCCGGGTGGGCGTCGCTCCAAATGATGTGACGTAGCGCTGCACTAGGGGGGAGAGGAGGGGCCGGGGGTGACGGACAGATCGATGAGATCCAATCAGGGCGTGCGCAAATCTCAGCCGCGACCCGCCCCTCTAGACCAGAAACCTAACACGTTAGCTCAGGCTATGACCTAGCTGACGCACCACCCACACATGGAAATATGAATTGCATAAGCTATATATAGAGACATACTGTACATTTCCTATTTATCCACATGTATTTCAAATAAAACCATAGCACCACCATTAGCCTTTTCATGTCGCGCACCCCCCTAGAAGGCACTCGCGCACCACAGTTTGGGAACCCCTGAGCTAAGGGTCCTTAATTGGCCTGAAAAAGAAAATGATGAAGACCCCTGGCCCTGTCTTTATGTCATTCATTGATTCATTCTTTCTTTCATCATAAGCGACACATTTCATTCCATGAAATTATAGTACATCGGTCTACTGTTGATTTATTTATTTGTAATATTAAGAGTTTAAAAAAGAAAAAATCACTTTCACCCTGCATGGCGTAGCTACCATAGTTTAGCCATGCAATTACAGGCAAGCCATCTTCACAAATGTGGGAATAATAGGCCATAAGTGGTTATTATAAGCTGCTGTCTGGTCTGTCTCCGGCAGCACCCTCAGTAAAAGTGCAATGCGGGAGAAAGATTATAGTAACCAGCGAAGATCCTTCTCTAAACACTGTTTGCTGCTGAACAGGCCATGAAGATCAAAGGAAACGTGCTTGTTTTTTATTTTCAAACATCAGGCTCAAGTGGTGATGTAACACGTACACCCTCTTCCTGCTCCTCTTCCTTCTCCTTTCCAGTGTTGATTTTGACAGCAAAGTTTGATTTTGCTTTTAGTCAGAGTCTCTTGAAGAGTTTATTTAGTTTTAGTCACATTTTAGTCACCTGGAATAGTGTTAGTCTAGTTGTAGTCGACTAAATAGCATAATATTTTCATTGACTAAATCTACAGTTGATTTAGAAGACTAAAATGAATTTTGGCGGGCCTTGATGCCGTTGTAATGACTGATTTTACACTTGCGTTGCAAGTTTGTAGATCTGCTATTTTCAGCAAGCAACCAAGTGTAAAATGACTTGTGTCTTTTACTTATACTGGATCTCTTGTCCACTAGTCCCTCCCTAACATTTTAGTCTAGCTTTTATTTGTTGACGAAATTGTCAATATATTTAGTCTTAGTTTCGTTTAGTTTTCGTCAACAAAATCAACACTGCCTGGCTGGCACCTCCTTTCCAGACAGGCTGCATGTGTGTGTCTTGGTGAGCCGGCAATTACACATACAACCTTCGCCGTTTTCATCCCTCGGATGTTGTTGTTTCCCCCTCCCCTCCCCCCCGCCCTCTCACCACTTTGTACTTCCTGCATCCACCGAATAAGACATGCAGGCAGGTGTGTTTATTCCCTAAACACACTACAAATAGATGTTCCGTCCGCCGTTGGCAGGCAGGCGTATCACAGTATGTCTAAAACAAGGTAGTATAGCCTTGAGGATTTGGAACCACGTCGTGGGTGTTTGGAATAAATTATGTGAGAAGCTACTGTGTCATCAAGGTGGGAATTACAACTCCCAGTAGCAGAGAGGCAGGGTGTGTGTGTGTATGGGGGGGGGGGGGGGGGGGGGGGAACTCAACTTCAAATATATTGCCATGCATATAGCACTGTTGTCTCCCAGCAAGAAGGTGCTGGGGCGTGTGTGGAGATATCGTACATCTTTATTCCCGGGCCGGTTTCCTTGCTGGGCAGCCTGTGTGACGTCATGTCATGTGGGGCGGCGGTGGCTCAGGGGTAGAGTGGCTGGATGGTAACCGCAAGGTTGGCAGTTCGAACCCGGGCTCCCCCAGAGTTGGTGTCGAAGTGTCCTTGAGCAAGACACTGAACCGCTAATTGCTCCTGATGTGCTGGTGCGCCATCGGTGTATGAATGTATGGCCTCCGTCCCTCTCCCGCTCCAGGAGAGCATGGGCTCAGTGACCGGCCTGTACGGAGAGACCATCGTGGTGCCGTGTCCGTACCGCCTCCCACCGGGGGACAGCCTGAGAAGGGTGGCGTGGAAGTACATGAATGACGACGGCCATTCGACATGGCTTTTGTTTGGGAAGCTGAGCTACGCCGACGCGGGCAGCTACGCGTGCGAGGTCTCCTCGGCCGGCCTGACGTGTCGCCGGTCCTTTGACCTGGTGGTTGAAGGCTCGCCCGTGATCACCGGCTGGCAGCTGGCGACCACCTATGTCCTGAGTGCCTTGGTTAAAGGCGCTATATAATTGCACCATTTACCATGTGGGTCAATCAATAGGAATAGGAAGACAGAGAGACGTGGTGTGGGCCAATACAGTATAAATAATAGGGAGATATACTCCAGCCATCACTGTTTCTTTAGGAACAGTCTTTTCTAGTTATTAGTATTATAAAGTGCCATAGTGTCATAGTAAATCAGAATAGATATAAATAAAGTGTATTCACAGGTGTGATTTCTATAGCTCATGTTCCACCAAACCACTAGTTTTCATTTTTAGATTAGTGAAAATTAGGTCCATTTGTCTCATGCAATACAAAGAGTCTATAATTCCGTAAAGGGTTAGAACAGGAAGCTGTCATAATGCTCTTCAGGCCGAAAGGGTATTTCACCATTTGCAATAAGTGTTCACGGGAAATGCATTGTGTTGAGCCACATATAGCCCTGGTGTGAGGTGAGCATTAGCCCTGGTGTGGGCCGAGCATTAGCCCTGGTGTGGGCCGAGCATTAGCCCTGGTGTGGGATGAGCATTAGCCCTGGTGTGGGCTGAGCATTAGCCCTGGTGTGGGCTGAGCATTAGCCCTGGTGTGGGATGAGCATTAGCCCTGGTGTGGATGAGCATTAGCCCTGGTGTGGGCTGAGCATTAGCCCTGGTGTGGATGAGCATTAGCCCTGGTGTGGATGAGCATTAGCCCTGGTGTGGATGAACATTAGCCCTGGTGTGGGCTGAGCATTAGCCCTGGTGTGGATGAGCATTAGCCCTGGTGTGGGTGAGCATTAGCCCTGGTGTGGATGAGCATTAGCCCTGGTGTGGATGAGCATTAGCCCTGGTGTGGATGAGCATTAGCCCTGGTGTGGCTGAGCATTAGCCCTGGTGTGGATGAGCATTAGCCCTGGTGTGGATGAGCATTAGCCCTGGTGTGGATGAGCATTAGCCCTGGTGTGGGTGAGCATTAGCCCTGGTGTGGGTGAGCATTAGTATTTATGAAACTACACAGCCTGGGGAAACGGAAGTGAGGGCTCAGGGGGGACGACGACAACGACATCTCCTTTAGTTTCTACAAGCTTCCCAAATACAGACAGATGTTCACACTATTTATATATTTCTCAGAACTTTTGGATCGGTCCAACGCCTTCACACTATATTTTGTAATTTGGCTGTCACTATGACGTCACATTGAGCAGTGCACACAGTTTTTTCTGAAACACTCTGTTCTAGTTTATACTTGAAGATAACCGATTTTCAACGGAAAAAACCCAACTCATTGGCGGGTGAAGTTGTTTCCTCTTCCCTGCGGTATGGCGGGCATGAAGACACAGTGAAAAGGCACCGGGCTGAGAGGCTCAGTGCATCGGGGCTACAGGAAGGCCTCACATTTAAGTGCTATTTCCAGGGTTCTCCCTCTGCCGTGTCTCAAAGGATGCAAAGCACCACATTAGTGGTATATTGTCAAGGATCTGAAAGGGATCATTAGCATCACCCAAGATATCATTGTTGGTATTTTTGCCTCTATTTTTGTTATGAGAGGGAAAATTACGTCTGACAGTATTACACTGTTTTAGACCCAGTTTGACAGGGCTGCCTCTGTGGGAAGAGAGAAGAGGAGAGAGACTTAGAGAAGACGGAAAGAGAAGGAGAAAAACACTTGGACAGTGAATGACTTAACCATGTAAACCCTATATAAAGTATTTTTTTGGGGGGGGGGTACATTTTGGTATTTGAAAGTTTTACCTAGAATGACATGTCCAACATAGGGACGCCAGGGTTAACACTTAACTATTTTTATATGAATTTTGTTACTGTGAATAACAGGTATACATACTGTATAGTATAGTGTATGGTGATGTATGCATGGTATTTCAGGATTGTCACCAATGTGGTTCCTCACTTCCGAGCGAAGACCGTGACGCGTCGACGCCGCGGCGGCACGACGGGCTATAAATCAAGCCTGGCTCTCACGCCGGCGGTGCAGATGTGGCAGAGACATTTTTAGCTCTCCCTTCTCGCCCTCTCGCTCCTCTCACTCCCTCGTTCTGCCACTTTATGGGTGGTGCAGCGAGCACATTGCAGGAAGTGTCTGGGCCGCAATACCGCCAGGCCCTCGCTGCAATGGCAGGCCTAATTAAAAGGTTGTCTCGCAATCCTCTAATCTGGAATAGAAGCAGCCGATCTGGAGCATGAGGTCGCTTATCTGGATGCCCCCACCCCCCCTTAACACCCACTGTGCTCCATGCAAAGCGTGGGGTGTGTGTGCATGCGTGTGTGTTGAGGGCAAGATTTCATCTCTGGCACGGAGATGGTGGTGTGTGTGTGTGTGGGGGGCGGGGGGGGGGGGGGACACGGCATGGCGTGACATGGGGTTGGGGTTCAAACGTGCCCGTTAGCACAGCTGAACAAACAGGTCAAGTGGCTGTGGAGCTCCTGAAAGGTCACTCGCTGCTGCTGCTGCTGCGAGGAAAAGAGCCCTGAGAGATGCTGCTGGTCTTTCAGCCAACTCCACACTGCACCCATGGGAACATATAGTGCATACAGTGTGCAGCAAATGTTGATTTAACTCTGAGTCTACAAGTAAAAGCTGTGCTTTAAACCTTTTTGCAGTGCCCCGAGTTCTACCTGCCTCTAGTATACAGACAGAAGGCCATATAAAAAATGTGGGCCAGTCATAAAATAATGTGCACACAGCTGTTGGACAAATGAGGGAGAAAAAGTACTGTTTTTCACGCTAATAAAAGAGTTATGATAGCTAGCCATGTCTTTTGCCCACACCCTTTAATATTGCCATGATGTAAGTGTTAGCAATAATTCTCTATGTGTCATGCGCTCAGCCACTAGAGGGACATAAGTATGACAGGTATAATACCTAACAGAAATATAAATAAAATGTTGAGTTATGGGCCAGTCATGGGCCAATGGATACAAGACGATGCAATACATATCCTGATAGTCACATATGGCCCTAATGCAGGATATGACTCAGGGAAGAAAAGCTAGGAACTGGAACTTGGCTGCTGCTGAGGACCCAAAGTGGAGATGTGCCACAGACAGGACTCATTGGTTGTGTCGAAGAAGACGGAATGTACCCGTTGTTCCTGAAATGGCAAACAACTATCTGAAAGTGATGAGGCAGGAGGACCCTGCCATTAACTTCAGAAGAGATGAGCAGGTTGTTTTTGTTACTTTAGACTCGAGAAATGATCTCTAGTACACACAGCAAGGTCCTAAATATTAATTCAACTGGAATTTGGCCATGGACCTGATCTCTGCATGAGATCTGACCAATTTCCTCTTCAAACTGACCCTTATGGTGGTCCTCCAATGTCTTTACTGTTCAGATGAGATCAGTCCTGGAAGAAACAAGCCAAGAAGATCAACAAGAGAAAGAACAGTTCCCTAACAGATTAACCCATCCAGTACGGGAACCTAGCTTTAGCTATTGGAAAATCTACAAGCTCATAGCGCAGCACTGAGTGTCGTGCTACAAGCTTGTAGATCTGCTGTGAAAATGTGGCGCAAATCTTTGAATATATATTCTTCCAGAGCAAACGTTTTGAACTCAAATCTTTGCTTCTGGGGTGTCCCTGGAACAACACATTTTCAGATAGGGGTCCGCGGCCAAATACAGATAATTCTGGGGGTCCTTGACATGAAAAAGGTTGAGCACCACTGACATAGAAACATGTTTTTCAGAAAACTGTTGGGATTTAGAAGACACGGCGCTGAACGTCTGAGCGATGCACAATCCACTTTCACAATCAATGTCATGTGCAGTAGCCTACTAGCCTCGCATGGCGCTTAAATGTATTTAAAGTAAGAAAGTAGAAAGTACTCATCATGCAGAATTTCCCAAGTGTATAGAAATCTATTGTGGCATTGTGAGTAGGGCTGAAGTGGTCAATGTGTGTTTTGAAATAATAATCCAAATCTACAAAGTAACTAAAGTTTTCAAATAAATGTAGTGGAGCAAAAGTATTTTTGGATCCAAGATGTAAAAGTATTGGAAATTGGAATTACTCAAGTAAAGTACAAATACTTCAAAATTGTACTTAGTTACTTTCCACCACTGATAAAAGGGGAATGTTTGAGCTTCATGGGATCAGCTCAATAGAGCGTCGCAGTCCCTCCCCCTTTCAGAACGGCGAGTGGCCCAGGAAATGAAAAGCAATGCATTTTTCCCATGGCCGTTTCTGAAAGTATTTATTTAAAGACGGTTACGCCGCGGACAAAGCCAACTCGGATCGTGACAAATCATGACAATGAACACAATATTTTGGGCCGATCAAATCATTTATAAGAAGAAAAACAAAACAAATAGTCTTGTCTCCTGCCTTTATTTTCTTCTTTCTAATTATTTGATCGGCCCAAAATATTGGGTTCATTGTCATGATTTGTCACGATCCGAGTTGGCTTTGTCCGCGGCGTAACCGTCTTTAAATAAATACTTTCAGAAACGGCCATGGGAAAAATGCATTGCTTTTCATTTCCTGGGCCACTCGCAGTTCTGAAAGGGGGAGGGACTGCGACGCTCTATATGGACATGAGCTGCCAGGCAACTTGATTCATGAGCACAAGAGAACATGACAAAAGAGAAAGTACGAACCGTCCAGTGGCCATGAGTGAATGAATAAACCACTACAATGTTAGCCTCGGTACCAGGCTTTCATTTTTGTTGGTGCAAAAATGGAAAGCCTGGAGGAACGCATTGGCTGCTCTGGTCTAAAAGTGGAGTCAACCCTTCCGGGTGGGCGTCGCTCCAAATTATGTGACGTAGCGCTGCACTAGGGGGGAGAGGAGGGGCCGGGGGTGACGGACAGATCGATGAGATCCAATCAGGGCGCGCGCAAATCTGAGCCGCGACCCGCCCCTCTAGACCAGAAACCTAACACGTTAGCTCAGGCTACTACAATGTTGACCGCTATCAATCGTCCTGTTACAATACTTAGAGCATGGGTTTTCAACAGGTGGTCCGTGGACCACTGGTGGTCCGTGGAGGTATTGCATGTGGTCCCTGACCATGCATTTAGTAATGTAGGATTTGTTGAATGTTTTTTCCACTAGTTGAGAAACCGTGAATTGAATGTCCTGGTGACCTATGATGAGTCCATCCATGTAGTCATTTACTGACAAGTTGGAGTTCAAGAAATTCAACAGAAAAAGGGAGTTAGAATCTCAAGAAGGGGGAAGTGCAACGGATTGTCTGGTTGAGTCATTATTATTAGGACATTTTACCAGTAGTAGTCAACGGTTGAGAAACTCGATCCACGCATGCACTTCTCAGAGTGATTAGTCTACTAATGATTGACGCGACCATGGTTTTACCTCAGTAAAACTATACCTAAACCTAACCATAACCTTAACCTCAGTAAAACTATACCTAAACCTAACCCTAACCCTAACCCTAACCTTAACCTCAGTAAAACTATACCTAAACCTAACCCTAACCTCAGTAAAACTATACCTAAACCTAACCTCAGTAAACTATACCTAAACCTAACCTCAGTAAAACTAACGCAGTGGCTGTGGGGCGTTTCCAAGAACCCGAAGCCGAATTGGAGAGAGTGAGACTGACTCTATGGTGCTTGTCCAGTGCATGTTTTTTTTTGTTGACCGCCCTTGCCAGCCCGCAGGCATTTTAAAACCGCCCGCGCCGCCGTTCCCGTTGCAGCCCTGGCGACCGACCGCCGAACTTACCGACCGCCGCGTCGGACCACCCACCGACGCGGCGGTCGGGTCAGACCTGAAAAACATGAAAAAACATGAAACATGAAACATGAAAAGCAATGCATTTTTCCCATGGCCGTTTCTGAAAGTATTTATTTAAAGACGGTTACGCCGCGGACAAAGCCAACTCGGATCGTGACAAATCATGACAATGAACACAATATTTTGGGCCGATCAAATCATTTATAAGAAGAAAAACAAAACAAATAGTCTTGTCTCCTGCCTTTATTTTCTTCTTTCTAATTATTTGATCGGCCCAAAATATTGGGTTCATTGTCATGATTTGTCACGATCCGAGTTGGCTTTGTCCGCGGCGTAACCGTCTTTAAATAAATACTTTCAGAAACGGCCATGGGAAAAATGCATTGCTTTTCATTTCCTGGGCCACTCGCAGTTCTGAAAGGGGGAGGGACTGCGACGCTCTATATGGACATGAGCTGCCAGGCAACTTGATTCATGAGCACAAGAGAACATGACAAAAGAGAAAGTACGAACCGTCCAGTGGCCATGAGTGAATGAATAAACCACTACAATGTTAGCCTCGGTACCAGGCTTTCATTTTTGTTGGTGCAAAAATTGAAAGCCTGGAGGAACGCATTGGCTGCTCTGGTCTAAAAGTGGAGTCAACCCTTCCGGGTGGGCGTCGCTCCAAATTATGTGACGTAGCGCTGCACTAGGGGGGAGAGGAGGGGCCGGGGGTGACGGACAGATCGATGAGATCCAATCAGGGCGCGCGCAAATCTGAGCCGCGACCCGCCCCTCTAGACCAGAAACCTAACACGTTAGCTCAGGCTACTACAATGTTGACCGCTATCAATCGTCCTGTTACAATACTTAGAGCAAGGGTTTTCAACAGGTGGTCCGTGGACCACTGGTGGTCCGTGGAGGTATTGCATGTGGTCCCTGACCATGCATTTAGTAATGTAGGATTTGTTGAATGTTTTTTCCACTAGTTGAGAAACCGTGAATTGAATGTCCTGGTGACCTATGATGAGTCCATCCATGTAGTCATTTACTGACAAGTTGGAGTTCAAGAAATTCAACAGAAAAAGGGAGTTAGAATCTCAAGAAGGGGGAAGTGCAACGGATTGTCTGGTTGAGTCATTATTATTAGGACATTTTACCAGTAGTAGTCAACGGTTGAGAAACTCGATCCACGCATGCACTTCTCAGAGTGATTAGTCTACTAATGATTGACGCGACCATGGTTTTACCTCAGTAAAACTATACCTAAACCTAACCATAACCTTAACCTCAGTAAAACTATACCTAAACCTAACCCTAACCCTAACCCTAACCTTAACCTCAGTAAAACTATACCTAAACCTAACCCTAACCTCAGTAAAACTATACCTAAACCTAACCTCAGTAAACTATACCTAAACCTAACCTCAGTAAAACTAACGCAGTGGCTGTGGGGCGTTTCCAAGAACCCGAAGCCGAATTGGAGAGAGTGAGACTGACTCTATGGTGCTTGTCCAGTGCATGTTTTTTTTTGTTGACCGCCCTTGCCAGCCCGCAGGCATTTTAAAACCGCCCGCGCCGCCGTTCCCGTTGCAGCCCTGGCGACCGACCGCCGAACTTACCGACCGCCGCGTCGGACCACCCACCGACGCGGCGGTCGGGTCAAATTAATTTCGCCCTTGCTGCTTGGCTGGTAATCCAGTCTGGCAGTGTGCCGTGGGGACTAGTCTGGCAGTGTGCCGTGGGGACCAGTCTGGCAGTGTGCCGTGGGGACCAGTCTGGCAGTGTGCCGTGGGGACCAGTCTGGCAGTGTGCCGTGGGGACCAGTCTGGCAGTGTGCCGTGGGGACCACTCCCGATCCCGACGGTCTTTACTGAGTGTCATCCCCCCTCTCCCCTCTCTATCCCCATTTCCTGTCAGCCTACTGTATACCTATCCCTCTATCAAATAAAATAAAGGCGAAATATCCCAATCAATGATGCTGCACGAACAGTAGAAATATCCTGATCAATGATGCTGCACGAACAGTAGAAATACCCCGATCAATGATGCTGCACTAACAGTAGAAATACCCCGATCAATGATGCTGCACTAACAGTAGAAATACTCTGATCAATGATGCTGCACTAACAGTAGAAATACTCTGATCAATGATGCTGCACTAACAGTAGAAATACTCTGATCAATGATGCTGCATGAACAGTAGAAATATCCCGATCAATGATGCTGCACTAACAGTAGAAATACCCCGATCAATGATGCTGCACTAACAGTAGAAATATCCCGATCAATGATGCTGCACGAACAGTAGAAATACTCCGATCAATGATGCTGCACGAACAGTAGAAATATCCCGATCAATGATGCTGCACTAACAGTAGAAATACCCCGATCAATGATGCTGCACTAACAGTAGAAATACTCTGATCAATGATGCTGCACTAACAGTAGAAATACCCCGATCAATGATGCTGCACTAACAGTAGAAATACCCCGATCAATGATGCTGCACTAACAGTAGAAATATCCCGATCAATGATGCTGCACTAACAGTAGAAATACTCTGATCAATGATGCTGCACTAACAGTAGAAATATCCCGATCAATGATGCTGCACTAACAGTAGAAATATCCCGATCAATGATGCTGCACGAACAGTAGAAATACCCCGATCAATGATGCTGCACGAACAGTAGAAAATTAGAAATATCCCGATCAATGATGCTGCACGAACAGTAGAAATATCCCGATCAATGATGCATACAGTAGGCATACAGGACAGAAGATCCTGATCAAAGTTGGATTTGTTGCTTTCATCTCTGTGGGTTATTTCCAGTTCGGTCCACTCACTTTTGTCAGACAAAGGCAAGAGTGTCCCTGCCCTGGGTTGAGTGATGATTGTTTGTTTGTTTGTGTGTTTGTGTGTGTGTGTGTGTGTGTGTGTGTGTGTGTGTGTGTCTGTGTGTGTGTTGTTCCTCGAAATGTTCGATAGCGGCACAGCGATGGCTGGTAGGGGCCCCAGGGTGGTGTTGAGGTGGGGAGGGGGAGGGGGAGGGGGGGCCGGGGCAGCGCGGCGAGCATGGAAGCTGCACGGCCGTGATTCACTCTGACAGCAGCGCCTGGCATGTGAGGACAGCAGGGCCCAGGCTGCTCCCCCTTTGATCTTTATTTGCTCCACCGTCTGTTTTGCATTTAAGAGTCTTGCTGAGCGAGAGGCATTGGATACACCTTGAATGGCTCAGGAGTCCCCTGTCCCCTTTTTAAAGACCCTAGGATCCTTTTTCAAAGCTAAGAGGGGGGGGGGGGTCCAGGGCCGGAGAGAGGGATGATATGCGAGGGAGGGCTACTGTGCTGAATGGGTACCGAGCGAGGGGTCTCCCCGGCAACTCAGATTAAGTCTGATGAAAGGGGGGGACACTCGTGCAATAACACACACCATCAAGCCGATGGGGAGCGGAGTGTGGGTGAGGGGCGAGGAGTGAACACGTGTCTCCTCTCTAGATGAGCCCGCATGATTCAACTAAAGGTCAGGATTCTTCAGCAACCAAAACAAACACCTCGGCGGCAATTCTTTCACCAGCGCCCTCCCTCCCGCGTTTAGAACATTAGTTGCGTTAGCCACTTAAGCTCTATTTTATACTTTGTTGTTCCGCATGAAGGAACAAGGATGCAATGCAATGGAAGAAAGCAGTTCTGCAAGCTCACCGTGCGTCACGTCACATTGTGAAATTGTTGAGCTCATGTTTGCCTTTTTTTTACGTTTAAAAATCTTGTGAAAAGGAGACCCATTCCCATCTATAACATAAACATACCCAAAATGGGTTTGGATAGATTGAACTTGCTTTCTCCCGATTCTGAGCAGAACATTTTGACCAAGATAGCAGATCTACAAGTTGTATACTGTATCTGCTATTTTCCCCAAAGAGATTTGGTATAAACCTACATTATACGGGGTTTAATAAGTGGTTAAAAGGTGGTGTGTCATATTCCACCTGAGAGGTATACATTTGCTGGCTGTGTGTGTACGGTCCACACGGGCACAGAGCAGTGTTGTTTTTGGCAGGAAATTCAATAGTTTTCATTTAGTTTCAGTCACATTTTAGTCACCTGGAATGTTTTAGTGTTAGTCTAGTTTTAGTTTTATACTAAAATGTATTTTGGTGGTCCTTGATGCGGTCGTAATGATTGTTTTTACACTTGCTGAAATCTACAAGCTCACAGAAATGACTTATACTGGATCTCTTGTCCACTAATACCTTCCTAACATTTTAGTCTAGTTTTTATTTGTTGACGAAATTGTCAGTATATTTAGTCTTAGTTTTAGTCATCATAGCTTAGCTTTCATTCAGTTTCGATTTAGTCAGTTTGTCACTTTTTCATTCGTCAGTGAAAGATGGTGGTTGACGAAACAAAATTCGTCTTAGTTTTAGTCGACGAAATCAACACGGGCACAGAGGCATGTCTTACCCTAGAACAGAGACTATAAACATCTCTATTCCACATTCAGAGGCATCTCTTACCCTAGAACAGAGAATATATTTATCCTCCTAAACATCTCTATTCCACATTCCCCCAAGACACTGCAGTGGCTGCGGTCCAGAGCCGGCAGCTGGACAAACTCCTGCCCCAGAGACTGATAGAATTGTTAAAAATAAATCGCTCCGGCTCGTCTCCGGCTATTGCCTTCGACTTGGGCCATTGCATTAACCTGGAACCAATCTGGCCCCATGTTGGCTCTACAGAGAGCGCTTGAGGAAATGGGGTTCCTCTTAGGCTGAATGCGGGACCCCAGATGAGAGAAATCACACAAAATTACGCCCCATTTGTGAGAAATGTGAGCACTGGAGGTTCTCAATGATTAGCAAACATGACAAATGAAAAGAAACGCCGCTCAGAAGATGACAAATGCTCTGGAGAAATCGCACACGTCGCGGTCGAGTCAACCAGATGTAAGATATTTTATGGAATGAAGTAATCTGAAACTAAAACCTAAAAAATCATAAACAAGAACTTTTCCCGAAAAAATAACTCATTGTTTGCATGCATGTGTGCGTGCGTGCGACGACGCAGTGGTCACCAGGGTACTCAGGAAACAATCAAATTCAGTTAAATATCTTTTCTCATTGGAACACATCTTTCAGTGTGCTCACTTCGGTCTAAGTTAGCAGAACTCTATTTTCACTCCAGTTATTGTCCAGCATGTAATTTATTTCTAGACTATAAATCTTTGGCAGCCCACAGTTCAGATTATATGATATGTGCAACTGAGAGAGGAGGACAGCCCTTTAAGGCTGTCTGGTGGGGCTTAAAACAGATGCTACTCTCCAAATAGCATTGTAGGTTTTCTTTTTGAAATAAACAAGGGGAAATAGAGGCAGCGTAATACTCAGATCATGCAATTAAGGGAACTAAAACTTAGCTGACACAAAAATGTGTAACGTAGCATTTATTTGCTTTTAGAGATGTAGACATTATCATTTCAAACAGCTTCCGCAATTTTATATTAAATACAATTCAAGTAAAGACACAGTAAGCTGTGTTATAGTATTTGTTTTAAATCAAATCTAAATCTTATTAACTAAAAAACCTTTTAAACAAAACAAAAATGAAAGGAAACTTTGATTATCCAAAGAGAAGCACACAATTAGACCCTTACTTCGTTTTCAAGCACAATACTTAACAGCACCATTTCATAGGCATTACAAATGCTTAAAGTGTTTCTTTGTCGATTATGTTTCTCTCTCGACAAGAAAATACAGGTCTCTGACAACATGACTATACAAATATAAACTGCTTTTTCAAATGGCGACTAACAGTCGTGGTGAAGGGGATCAAGTACGTCTACCTGAGCAGCATCACATTGGGAAGTGCATATCTCATATTTCAACAACTAATCCTAAACCTCGCTAACAACAGAAAGTGGCGTAGGTTCTTAGTTTTGCACATGCAGCTCTTATTATAATAGCTTTGTATTCACTTTTTTTGTTGACAATTTGGCAAAGCAATATCATCCTATGGCTATGGTCAACTTCACGATGATCGTTAAGCAAAAGATGCACATGACAATTAGAGGTCACAATATGCTCAAGTTATGAATGGTGGTCTTTATGCTATGCTTTCTAAAATCGCTTTAAGCGTTGATATTATTAAACATTCACATCTACAAAAACACCCAATCACACATAATTTACAATTATCTGGGGTAGTAGGCATTCCACCATCTGCATTCTTGACATCCTCTGAAACTAAAAACAAAAAAAGTGTCCGAACAACAGAAATAAACAGTCTTGCATTTAAAGCACATTTGAAAATAGCCTTATATACTAAGCAATATAAAATAACGTGGATATCCACCCTGTTTCCTTAAGAAATAGCTTATATACAGTAGGAAGGACAACGCCTTTAGCTAAAAAAGTAACACAGAATTTATACTTTGTTTACGTGCAGTGTCGCACACCAGAAATAACCCATGTACTCGCTCGCATTGTGTCAGGGCAGTGGCACGTTGTGAGCTTGTAGATCAACTGTAGTTGTGCGACACCGGCGCACAACTAGCCAACAGGCTTCTTTTGTTTAAAGTGGGACATTTGGTATGTTGTTTTCTTTTATTGGCCTAACATATTGTCTGGCCTAACATATTGTCTGAATCCACTTGCTGACCGGTTGTTGGTATTGAGCAATTTTTTTGTTAATAGGGGGATATATGTATGTATGTGACCATACCATTAACAGCCAATATAAGGCAAGGTTTTCAAATTTTCATTACGCTTTATGTAGCATGTGACATGTCAAACTAGGGGTTTTTCATGATTCTGAGTACATTCCAAGCATTCGTTTTGCACAAATAATAGTATGGTCACATATAAACCCCAATAACAAAATTGCCCAATACAGACAGCCGGTCAGCAAGTGGATTCATGGATGTATAGACAATATTTTAGGCCAATGAAAAAAATATATATACCAAATGTCCCCCCCGGCTACCGGACTATAGTATATCTCGGGCTTGTAACAAAGAAACAAATAAAAAATGGTGAGGTCAAGGCAATGGTGCGTCAAGTCTAAACCAGCAGAGAACCTGGTAGAGCTAAGGGGGCAAAGGGGGAAGTTGGCATAGATAGTTTACATGCTAGAGGCAGACAGAGAGGGGGAGGAGGTCCTTTAAGTGCACTATGCCAAAGTTCTATAAACCCCTCCCTCCTTCACTGGACACCTGTAAAAAACAGCTAAAGCTTATTACGTCTGGGCTTGTTGGGCGCGGTGGCCGAGAGAGTGTGGTCGGTCGGGGGAGTGGTGGAGGATATGGTGATCGTGTTTACACTGCACTCGCGTGCGTGCGTGTGTGTGTGTGTGTGTGTGTGTGTGTGCAGTGTTGATTTTGACAGCTAATTTTGCTGTCAAAACTTTGCTTTGTTTTTAGTTTTAGTCATAGACTCTTGAAGAGTTTTCATTTAGTCACATTTTAGTCACCTTGAATGTCTTTAGTGTTAGTCTAGTTTTAGTCTTAGTATTTTGGCGGGCCTTGATGCCGTCGTAATGACTGATTTTACACTTGCTGAGAATAGCCGATCTACAAGCTCGTAGATCTGCTATTTTCAGCATGCAACTATGTGTAAAATGACTTGTCATTTACTTGTCCACTAGTCCCTTCCTAACATTTTAGTCTAGTTTTTATTTGTTAACGAAATTGTAATTGTCATCATAGCTTAGTTTTCATTTAGTTTTCGTCAGTGAAAAAAGGTAGTCGACGAAAAATGTTCGTCATAGTATTAGTCGACGAAATCAACACTGCTGTGCATGTGTGTTGGTTTGGGGGTAGGTTGGGGGTATGCTGCAGTGTGTGTGTTGGTTTGGGGGTAGGTTGGGGGTATGCTGCAGTGTGTGTGTTGGTTTGGGGGTAGGTTGGGGGTATGCTGCAGTGTGTGTGTTGGTTTGGGGGTAGGTTGGGGGTATGCTGCAGTGTGTGTTGGTTTGGGGGTAGGTTGGGGGTATGCTGCAGTGTGTGTGTTGGTTTGGGGGTAGGTTGGGGGTATGCTGCATTGTGTGTGTTGGTTTGGGGGTAGGTTGGGGGTATGCTGCATTGTGTGTGTTGGTTTCGGGGTAGGTTGGGGGTATGCTGCATTGTGTGTGTTGGTTTGGGGGTAGGTTGGGGGTATGCTGCATTGTGTGTTGGTTTGGGGGTAGGTTGGGGGTATGCTGCATTGTGTGTTTTGGTTTCGGGGTAGGTTGGGGGTATGCTGCATTGTGTGTGTTGGTTTCGGGGTAGGTTGGGGGTATGCTGCATTGTGTGTGTTGGTTTGGGGGTAGGTTGGGGGTATGCTGCATTGTGTGTGTTGGTTTGGGGGTAGGTTGGGGGTATGCTGCATTGTGTGTTGGTTTGGGGGTAGGTTGGGGGTATGCTGCATTGTGTGTGTTGGTTTCGGGGTAGGTTGGGGGTATGCTGCATTGTGTGTGTTGGTTTCGGGGTAGGTTGGGGGTATGCTGCATTGTGTGTTGGTTTCGGGGTAGGTTGGGGGTATGCTGCATTGGAGTATTGCTGAAGAAGCCCACACGAGGAAGGTGGGTGTTGTAGTTCTACTCCACTGTGTTGGTCAGACGACACACGCCACCCTCGATAGCCAGCGACTGGCCAGGAACTGCGCCGGGCGGCAGTCTGGATATGTGAGTCTGCAGGGCGACAGGTGGGAGGAGAGAGAGAGAGACAGTGAGATATACGCAGGGCGACAGGTGGTGGGAGGAGAGAGAGACAGTGAGATATACGCAGGGTCGACAGGTGGGAGGAGAGAGAGACAGTGAGATACTGTATGCCAGTACAAACTGTTTAGCCCGTGACCCAAAAGAGAGAATAGATTTTAACTTTCTAATTCATGGCAGTTCTTAGATTTTTCTTTGATTTCCTCATGAAATTACTAATTCACTAGTCACTAGTGTGGATGAATACCCCTGAACGCGTCTATGGGGATAGAAATGAGTGTTTTGCTGTGTGTGTGTGTGTGTGTGTGCGTGTGTGAACACACACGGGGGGAGTTTTTGTGCTGAATAAGAGGGAGAGAGGGGACTTTAGAGGGAGGGGAGGAGGGGTGCAAACACAGCTGTGAGATTGGGAGCAAAGCTTCCACTGAGGGATCAAAGGTGGCCGGCCGCCTTAGCCCTGTGCCAAGAGACCCGCAGCCAGCCAGCCAGCCAGTCCTCTGACCGACACACAGGTTGAGAAAGAAGTGTGTGTGTGCGTGTCCGTGTCCGTGTGTGCGTGCGTGCGTCTGACCAAGGCATAGAATAGAACAACAAAAGCGTTATAGGTGAAGGCGCGCTCTACTCGGGGAGAGTCTTAATTAATAGTCTGGGTGCAGATTCTTGAAGATCAATGGAGGGAAAAAAAGGGGAATATCCGCACTCTCTTGAGTAGTTTCTTATGAGTTTCTCTCTCTAGGTGGACCGCTGCTGTGATTTAGTTTCATAAATAAAGAAACCCATAAGAAACTTTACTCAAGAGGGCAGCACTGCGTATATTCCCTTCCCCCCCCCCCCCCCCCCCCCCCCAAGTCACAGAATATGCCTGATATCACTCCTCCAGCTACAGGAGGTGTCATCTCTAGCTGGGACCCTTTAAAAAAAAAGTTGGACTGCACTATGGCCCCTGCAGGCACCCAGAGGGCAGCTGTCACTACTGTGGGAATGGGACAACAGCCAGACAAGGCCAGGCACACATGGCAACACTCTCAGGGGCCATTATGCCTCCTTCCACTGGCCCTCCACTGTGTTCTTCGTCTTCTCTTCATCTTCAGAGGAACGGGGTTAAAGAGAGGTCCCGTTTAAACGGACTCAGAGTGAAGACCCATCAGTGAGTCACTATCGTCTGAGGGTGACGCGCTAAATGTTCTTCTTTTGATGTTCGCATGGCATGACAGGAAACAGCTATCCACATGCATTTCAAAATGTGTACCAGCTTGAATGCGCAGATGAAAAAAAAATCACAATTGACCGACTGCGCCTTGTTAACAGCCTAGAAAGTCAGTAGATACATTTATACATGTGTTGTTTGTCAAAGAGATATCGTTGGAAGACGTGATGTGTGCCATCAACCGTCATGCCAACCAGTCGCACCCCGAGACCTAGAGTTTCTGTTCAAAATGCAGGAATATCGAGTTGGCAAGGGCTTTCTACCAGTGGTTCCCAAAGTGGGGTCTGGGGACCCCTAGGGGTCCTTGACGGAGTTCTAGAGGGTCCACAGCTAAATGATAGTTAGGAACCAAATGGGCCCTTATGGGTCTAACTCTGAGATTGTACAAATGGAAAAAAATGGTTCCATTTGTACACTCAGAGTTAAATTAACATTGATTTTACGATATGAATTGTGGTCTCAGAGATAGAAATGCCATTAAATGGGGGTCCGTAGCCTAAGTAACGCATGTCAAACTGGGGGTCCTTGAAATTAAAGTGCTTGAGAATCACTGCTAGAGCCATACAAATCTTCTCTTATGGGGTCCCTGGAATATAATTTCAAATGGGGGGGCTAACTAGTGTCAATTTGGGGGTCTTTGACATGAAAAAGTTTGGGAACCACAGTTCTACAGCACACATGCAGAACACTATTTGCTGGACTATTGCACTAGGGTACTGTCCTTAGCTTACTGCACTACACAGTACTTCACATTTACTGCACCATCTGTAAGCTAAGCCGTTATAAATGGGAAAGGGTGCATTTATATAGCGCCTTTATCCAAGGCGCTTTACATAGATTGTGCATTACATTACATTCACACACACATTCACACACCGATGGCAGGGTCGAGTCCCGGGATCGAACTGCATGGGTTTCCAACCGGCAACTCCCTACCCCTGAGCCACTGCTGCCCCTTATGCCTTATTTAGACTAAACGGAATATAACAGTGCATGTTATGGTCGGTTTGACGGAAGTCGTGCGAATGCTATCCCAGCAACTCACTAGCCTGGAAACTGCCACAGGAAAAAAGAAAATGCCCTGCGCAGATATTAGTCTGGCCATGCCAGGCTGGCCACTGACAGGGATGGCTCGGCGACCATTGCAGCCCCCTCTTGCTTCAAGGCGTCCATCATTGCCCGCTCACCCAAGAACGACTCCCCATCTGGCCTGAACGACTAAGCGCCCGGTAGCGACCATGACCTCAGCATTCACAAGTTCTTCGAGAGGCTAGTATGAAGACAAGACAAGACCACATCTGCTCTTCCCTCCGTTGCACACGACGTCTGCTCTGGACCCATCGCAGTTTGCATACTGCTCCAACAGACCCACGGATGACTGCAGTTTGCATACTGCTCCAACAGACCCACGGATGACTGCAGTTTGCATACTGCTCCAACAGACCCACGGATGACTCCAGTTTGCATACTGCTCCAACAGACCCACGGATGACTCCAGTTTGCATACTGCTCCAACAGACCCACGGATGACTCCAGTTTGCATACTGCTCCAACAGACCCAAGGATGACTGCAGTTTGCATACTGCTCCAACAGACCCACGGATGACTCCAGTTTACATACTGCTCCAACAGACCCACGGATGACTCCAGTTTGCATACTGCTCCAACAAACCCACGGATGACTCCAGTTTACATACTGCTCCAACAGACCCACGGATGACTCCAGTTTGCATACTGCTCCAACAGACCCACGGATGACTCCAGTTTACATACTGCTCCAACAGACCCACGGATGACTCCAGTTTGCATACTGCTCCAACAGACCCACGGATGACTCCAGTTTGCATACTGCTCCAACAGACCCACGGATGACTCCAGTTTACATACTGCTCCAACAGACCCACGGATGACTCCAGTTTGCATACTGCTCCAACAGACCCACGGATGACTGCAGTTTGCATACTGCTCCAACAGACCCACGGATGACTCCAGTTTGCATACTGCTCCAACAGACCCACGGATGACTCCAGTTTGCATACTGCTCCAACAGACCCACGGATGACTCCAGTTTACATACTGCTCCAACAGACCCACGGATGACTCCAGTTTGCATACTGCTCCAACAGACCCACGGATGACTCCAGTTTACATACTGCTCCAACAGACCCACGGATGACTCCAGTTTACATACTGCTCCAACAGACCCACGGATGACTCCAGTTTGCATACTGCTCCAACAGACCCACGGATGACTCCAGTTTGCATACTGCTCCAACAGACCCACGGATGACTCCAGTCTCGCAGGTGCTGCGCGTCACTCTTTCCGAGATAGACAACAGGGGGAGGGGGATGGGGGTGATGTCGATGTATCAGGCTGTTACTCATCAACTACAGCTCGGCCTTCAACACCACAGTCCGTGTATGCTGTCCAGTGTCCGTGTGTCTATGACTTAAAAAGTACCAGAAGGACTTCGGAGAGCTGGCTGGCTATTACTTTCTTACTGTGTATAAATGGTAAATGGTACATTTATATAGAATATTTATTGTGCATTGACATTCACCCATTCACACACACATTCACACACCGATGGCGGAGGAAACCATGCAAGGCACCAACCTGCACATTGGGAACAATTAGGGGTTCAGAGTCTTGCTCAAGGACACTTTGACGGGAGCCCGGGATCGTATGCATGACTGTCCAGGTCCTGGGCCTAACCTGGGCACCGTTGGCACGTTTGTGCCATTGCACCAAAGTGTACAATGGAACTCAGTCATAATAATCTGTAATATATATATATATATATATATATAAGGTGTGCTGAAATGTCAATATCGCGATATATATATCAATACTTATATACCTCCAACGATAAATAATCGATACACCGCCGGCAAATAAGAGAAAATCCCAGGAGGAAAAACGGGTTGCGTAGCGTCCGTAAGACATGACAAAGTTACTTATTACTTCCGGTTTTTTTGTAATGTTTAAAAATTATAATAAAAACAAAACACAAATAGGAAACCAGAAATGAAGGTACCCATATAAATGTTTCCGCGACCCACAAATGGGTCCCGTCCCACTGTTTGGGAAAAAACGGTGGCTTTACACTGACCGCGGTGGTCAGGCTGCAATGCTCTCTGTCATCAGGGAGCAGGTGTCCTGACGCTTCCGTGCCATCGGCTGGAGGAGGGGAGGGGGTCAGAATCTATGCATAGTGTCACTACGCTGTAACACCAGATGTCACACCACCGGATTACCAATTAACATCCCCACGTTGTGTGTCTGTGTTCGCCTGCTCGCCGCATGCCACAGTTTTCCGACCCGTTTCAGGAAGAGAGGGGGGTTACCTTGAACAGATGCTTTCTTATACGTTCACGACTGGCACACATTTTACAACTCCACACCAAGTTTACCCTGAGAGCATGTCAAGTTTAACGTTGTCCTCTTCCTGTCCTGAAGGGTGTCTAACTCTCTAACTATGCACAGCCTAGGAATGTCGAGGGGGGGTCTATTTCAGGTTCCCCTTGTGACTTTTCGGTACGACTCCAAAACTTCTCGTATTGAGAGCCGAGACCGGGAGATTATGTTGCCTCATTTTTATAGACTCTCAATGTGAAGTCCTTGTGTAGGAAATGCCCCTGAAAGCCAGACCACTTTTTGTTTGCTCATCATGGACAATGTGGGTTAGCCGTTCTTCGTGAGAACTGAGAGCTCATTGGCTGTTGACTCTCACGGACATGCGAGACCGTCCCTAGGAGGACCCGGTGAGAAAATCAAACACGTTTGTCACACTAAACAAGTGACGGTCACACAGGGATCTGATGCCTGGAAATGCTGTGATTTTCTGTATGTATGTAAATGAATTTACATTGTAAGGAAAGTTATGTGGTCTGACTCTGTGCCTGCTTTTAAAACACTATTTCAACATTGAATTCATTATTCAGTTAAGTTAAGCAATTTTTTTACGACTGGATAAAATGCAAACGTGGATTATTATTATTATTTTAATAATAAAGCCATTCATGGGGATGTGTATGTAAAATGTACTGTATGGCCGAAGCTGTGACAATGTATCGATGCTACTGTATGTGGTTCATATAAGGGATAATATCTGGCTAGGTGGTCGTTGTCGGGAGATCATTCACCACAGGGAGTTTAACCACTGACGCCAAGCAGAGGTGTTTAATCACCCTGAAGGTGAATGATATCCCGACAACGACCACCTAGCCAGATATTATCCTGCTTATTACACAACAAAACGAGAGATTTCCTTGTTTGCGGTAATGAAAGTATTCCATACATTTAAGTGGCCGGCGTCTGCCCAGCTGTAGCACTGTCCGAAAACAAGGAAGTGAGTTGATCAAATAGAATCCTGCTTCATCTATTTCTCGCTCAATTGTTTTCAAAAACATTTTTGAGAGCAATGTTTAGCTGTAAATGAAATTGTGTGTGTGTGTGTGTGTGTGTGTGTGTGTGTGTGTGTTTTTACATGGCTGTCATGTTGGAAAAAGCAGTAATGTCAAGCAGGGAACAGCAGGTGCTCCGAGGGTTTGATTAGGCATCTGTTATAGAGCGGAGCGGTCTGTTATCAAGAAATAACACACCGCTGAATTCCGCGATTGACCAATCAGAATCAAGCATACAACCAAGCCATGTAATAAAGGCTAAGTAATGCATGGCCTAGAATCCATATCTATATGAGCCGGGCCATCAGACAATGGGGCTGACAGAGTGGAAAAGGACTGGAGAGTGGAGACATGAATTAGCTTTAGCTAGATGCCCTAGAAAAACACAGACGCAAACCTTCTTGTAAGTCTGTTGTCAGCTTGTTACCCTGTGACTGAAGTAACCACATGACAGAACTATGGCCGAGTCAAAACACGACATAATGTCCCTTTGTATCCTTGTGCAAAAAGAAGAAGAAGAAAAAAAGAAAGACAACAACACAACCCATGCGTTGGTGATATGAAAGTGTTTAAGTGCTGGAAAAGCCACACATTAACACCACAGAATAAATATAGCTCAACAAGAATGTAGCTGCTTTCATGTTGTGGTTTTGCACATTCTATTCTTATAAAAAAAAGTTAAAAAACAAAAAAAACAATCACAGGGCATTTATTCTCCATGCAAAATGGAAAAACTAAAAAAAACTAAACGTGCCATAATAAAATTTGTCATGACACACAGACCGAGCGGCACAGACAGACAGACAGACACACAGCCAGGAGGCACAGACAGACAGACAGACAGACACACAGCCAGGAGGCCCCCGAATTGCGAGCCGCGTTTGAAACGAATTCTTGGCCTTATATAATTTGTGTGGCCCACAAGCTTTATAGTGGTAATGATGTCCAGAGAGGGGGCTGTGTCTGTGTGTGTCGCTGCGGCGGCCGCTTCCCTTTCATCCGTCCCAATCATCACGGGACAATAAAACAATAGCCTGACTGTTTGTGCAGCGACACCCCTGCTGCTCGGCGCGCAGCCCTGTGATCTGCACGCCGTGACTGATGATGAGACGCGGCGCCGCGTCCCTCTCCTGCATGCCATGCTGGCTCATCTCGACCAGTGCAAGACGGAAAAATCACGTCCTGCATGGTGGTTCGTCATCCAGCGCAAATGTGCAGACAGCCAGTCGGTCACACACACAGGTGAAACGGCTATTTTCACTACTTCTTAAACATTTATTTCCTAATTTGTGGAATCTCATGAATTTAATTCATGAACAATTTAGCTTTTTTTTGGGGGGGGGGGGGGGAAATGTCTTCTAGTGGACCCCCTAAAAAAATAATTGTCCGAGGCCCACAAATAGGTCCCGCCCCAGTGTAAGGGAAACAGTGGTATATACAGTATGTACATACATGAGGTGGGGGGGGGGGGGGGTAGGTACACTACAAATCCATCCCGACCTCTGTCCTAAATACCCCTTGCTCCCGTGTAGCTAGGCCTTTCATGTTCTTATCACACAGGGGAGCCGAGCAGAGCGAGGAGGGACCCTGGCTCAGTGCTCAGTAACGCCCAGTGGGATGCCCAGAGGAATGGGAGGAATTTAGTGCAGAACAGGAGCTACAGTGAGCGCTGTGCATCGGAGCTCACTGGGTCCTTCTGCTCTGCTGTCCCTCTGGACAGAACACGTCCATTATGTACACAGAGCGCCACTTTTAGACCAACCTGCCCCACGCTTGCTTTCAGCACAGTAGCCCTGCAGTCTCTGCAGTGTTAGACCATTTCAAAACACGGACGATCACGACCAAACACTCATAATTCATCTAACCCACTTTTTTTTTTACTTGAGAGCTACTACTTTCTAAATGACTCAACAAGATCTACCCAGTGCCCATCAAAAATTATACAAAATAGTTAAACAATGTACCTGAAGGGGCAACGCACTTGGAATGGGAAATACAGGGGGACATTTTGAATTGGTAGGGTTTTCCTTTTTGATGTCAATCAATCAAGTCACCTTAATTCAAGTGGCAGATGCAATTTTCTTTCTTATTATTATTTTTTTACATAAAAAACTTCTGGCCTTTGTGATCTACTGGTAGATCACAATCTACCTTTTTGGCAGCCATACAAGATCTTTAGGTCCGATGCCGATTTCAAAGGTTCCTAGACCTAGACCACCAATGTTGTGTCAAAAACCGCTACATTTTTGAAAAACATTGACTTAATTACTGAAACTCAAGTTTCTATTTGATAGTATAGGCTTCGTCCACACGTACACTCGTCTACACTGCCGTTCTAGTTCCAACCTGATAGGCAGAGAGAGCACTTTCCCCGACCGCCACTCAAAGTGGCTACTGGCCAATCACAGCGCGTGCTTGCACAGGTGCACTGGCCAATCACGGTGCCTCCTTACGCAACCCGTATAGGCTTTCGAATGACACGTCACACGCGGACCTCCCAATGTAGTTATGCCCAAATATGGAGTGTGTTGTCTTCAACCTCAATGTGTCGCCATGGCATCAGCAAACAAATCAGTCAAATATGGGCACAAAAAGGGGGCATGCCCATTAATGGGCATACTGTACTGTACTGAACATCAGGGATCTCCATATATGGGCAGATCAGCAGTGCGACGTAGGTGCGAGGGTCGCGTAGCGGCCCAAACCTCTAGTATATTCAACTTCAATATATGAAAAGAACATGTATTAATTATTAATTACAGAAATGCATCAGGCGATTCCACACAGTTCCACATTCTTTCAGTTCCAAACACTTTGTAGTTGCTGTAGTAAAACTGTACGGTTAATCCAGTAACATTTCAAAGCTCAACAGGCAAATGTGATAAAAACAGGTGCTCTGAAGTTGACATGACATGCCTAAAGCCTTCAATTCCAAATAGGTACAGTCTGCACTATATATATAAAGTGACGTGAATCGGCTAACAAGCACTTGTAATCAAAATCAACGTTTTGTGGCCATTACAGGCGCTCCCCCAAGAAGGGGATAGAGTTCTGCAGAGCTGTGCCCATGCACCTCGTTATGTGGGCCGCGCGTGAAACCAGAGCTGGCATGCTCACATTCTGCCACCAAGGGCCCGGTACACACACGGAGCACATTTTGGCCAAATACGCCCACTGACACCGATATCCCCAGTGGAGCGTGACTTACTGTAAACTCACTACGTGGGCTACTTCAGGAGCAGGTAAGGCCAGGCCGGTGGAACGGAGCCAGAGGGAGATAGACAGAGGCTGTGTGTGTGTGTGTGTGTGTGTGTGTGTGTGTGGGGGGGGGGGGGGGGGGGGTGCGTGCGTGCGTGTGAGGGCTTGAGTGTGTGTGTGTGTGTGCGTGCGTGCGTGCATGTGAGGGCTTGCGTGTGTGTGTGTGTGTGTGTGTGAGAGAGATAGAGATAGATAGGGGGGGGGGGGGCTTGTGTGTGTGTGCGTGTGTGAGGGGGGGTTTGGAGGGCAAACGCTTTGAAATGTGAACCAGATTTGCTTGAACAAATAGTACCCTCTCTTCATGAGCAGTGACAGAAGTACATCCATAAAAGAGAGATCAGCCTCATGCCTAATGTATGCTCCGCACAGAACCATTGGTGTCGCCTGCCAGAGATCAATAAATAAAGAACAGATCTACAAGCTAAACAAAGCTCGTTACTTTTTTGGGGGGGCGGGGGCAAGACCCCTTCGCCCAACGCGGACTCGGACTGCACTTTTATTTAACCATGCTGTCGTTCACATGCCATCTTAATTATTTGAAACATTACAAGTCCTACGTTCACGGCCCACGTAACACATTACAAGTCCTACGTGAATAGCTAATCCAACAGATGCAATGCAATGTACGTACTCCTTGCTTTTCGTGCATGCGCGCTCCCGTTCACTTCCCTGTTTAGCGCTCAGAAAGAAAGGCTCGCCGCTCGTAATCTAGGGAGCCCTCTGTGGTTTTGAACAGATGGCTATACTTCTGTCTTCAACATGCCTGTCGCCCGGAATATTAACGCTTCTAGAGAGACTCCATCGTAATCATAGTGAGGTAAGCAAGCAACATTATGCCTCCCGGTTTTTGTACGGAACGGAAGCCCCCGGCTTTCAGAGTAAAATCTGCCATATCTGCCCGGCACCCCGAGCTTCTATTTTGAAATAAATCCCGGCGCTGATTGTGTTAACACGTAACACATTACAAGTCCTACGTTCACAGCCAACGTAACACAGGAAACAGGTCTGTATCTGCCACAACAACTGAATTCCATGATGGATTGAAATATAATAATATAATATTAGCGTGTGTTTATTTTGGGGGACATAGAGAAATGTATCATAACTACATAAATAATGGCACACACATTTATACTATACAGTACACGACCCGTACTACAATACACACACTCACTCGTGTGCATTATAAATACAATGGCACATTTGATTTGACCCATCATGAAGGGACGACAGTACACAGTGTACACTACTTCCTTTCATTTGCATTCGCGACCGAGGCCAATTTCTGGGTTTATATAATACAGCGAATTGGGCAATTTGCTCAGGAGGAATATGAAAACATCCGTATGAAAGCTGTTTCCTTATTGTGCAGTTTGACACGTTTCACTAACCTGTTCCATCACAAGAACCAGACAAGATTTCTTTTTTTTTTCTTCCTGGAGACTAATTTGTTTCCTCGGTCACATTTTTCTAATAAGCAGTCATACATTCTGGAAAATTTGATGTAAAACAACCTTCGAAATGGCTTGAAGCAAATCTATGACTCAAAACCACAGTAAAAAAAATAAAAAATGAACTCCTTAAATTATGAAAACAACATGTCTCGAGTAACTTCAAGCGATTGGCTCCAGAGCCAACGAAACAGTAATTACCATTATAGTTTGTTTACGTGAATTAACGTGTCAAAGTGTAACATTGCCACAAAGATCTCAAGCCATTCCTGTACGTGTTCGGATAGAGACGGCTGTGTCTATAATAGCCGTTCATGGGAAGGTAAACTTTGAAAAGGGATGTTTCTTGTTTGAGAAACTGATTGGCTGATGGCTCTCTCACCTTGGCTTTGCTGTCCTGGGCAGACATGTAGCCGACACACATGCTCTCCGTGGTGTGACTCCATAGGAACTCCACTGTGGGGACACAGAGACACACAGCTTCAATCACCACCTCTACAATTTAGTAAAGTTTTAACCCATTTAGACCCGAGGATGATTCTACAAATGCCCTCTAAATCCTGACAGTTTTCTGAAAAAACTCATGTTTCTATGTCAGTAGTTCTCAAACATTTTCATGTCAAGGACCCCCAAAAATGTATGTAATTGGCCACCGACCCCCATCTGAAAATATGTTGTTCCAGGGACAACCCAGAAGCAAACATTTTTAACCCCAATATTTGCTTCTTGGGAGGTCCCTGGAACTACATATTTTCAGATGGGGGTCCGCGGCCAAATACAGATAATTCCGGGGGTCCTTTTCAGAAAACTGATTGAGCAGCCATTTTTTTTTAATCAGCCTCAGGTCTACTGTAAATGGGTTTATCCAGAGCGACAGTAAAAGCAAGAACACCACTCACCAGTGGTGGGGAAAGTGTACTCAAGTAAAAGTACAAAAGTGTCTGTGTACAAAATCTTTTGAAAATAGCAGATCTAGAAGCTCACAATGCGTCGCATCGTGAGAAGAGAGCCAGTAGAAGTGTTGTCTCTACATCAGTGGTTTTCAACCAGTGGTTCTCGAGGGGGTGGTCCCCAGCTAAATGATGTCGAGTTGGTATAACCAAATTGACCCTTATTAGATCTGTAACTCTTGAGAGCGTAACATGAAACCAAATGGACCTGTTGGGGTCCATTTTACAATCTCAAGAGTTACATTATTGTTACATACCTGCACCGGCTACTTAATTTACAAGAAGTCTACACAATTAGAGCATGTCAAATAATTGTAATTTTGATAAGGTTTGCCTTATCTCTCCTATGGTACCACATCAATGGTTTTGGGTTTTGAGGCTAAATCTCATCAAACGGTGGGTCGTGGCTTAAATGCCGAACAAATAATGGGCCTTGAGATGAAAACCACTGCTCTACATGCACAGGGGGCTTTATGTACTGTATATCGTCACTGTCGAGCCCCAAACCTCTTCTATGTGAACTATTTGTAAATGAACACCCTACTTGATCACACTACAGTCACACAAAAGCATCAAAGGTAGCCAATCCATAAGCTGGAAACGTGACGCACCGGGGACGGCGGTCTTTTCTTAAAGATGGCTGTGAGTTTTTTTTGTTTTTCATGTGTTTATGAGGTGACAGTACTTCAGTACTATCACCCCTTGGTACCCATTAGTACCCCTTGGTGTGGTTGTTATGTGCAGTGATGTCTTCCTTTAGTATTTAGGGTTTCTTCCTGGAGGCTGAAACCTTGACAGTAAAAAAAAAGGTGATATAGTGACATCAAAATATCATCCCCTCCCCTAACCCCTCCCCCTTTATCATACAACAACCCACAGCTGGGTGCGGCTTTAGTTCAGGTGGATCACCAGCCATCACCAGGCATACTTAATGAACTGGTGGGCGTGTCCACATAAAAACGACATTTTAGTTAACACAGTACACTTTTTAAAATTATATTAATACCTGATGATCATGTTTTAGGGTGGGAAAAAAATCACGGCACTCAATCTTTAACCACTTAAGCCCAGTATACGTTTTTGTACGACAAAGAAAAATAACAAGCTCATGTGTGCACTTGTAGTTTTTGTAGGTACAGTATGGTATTTCTACTATACTGTATATATACAGTACTATTTGTGTCTTGTATGTTAATCATAGTATGGTATTTCTACTGTGTTGTTGTAATTTGTTTTATCTTGACACATCTGGCCAAAATTGGGATGCCAGTCTTAACGTGATTAACATACCGGTAAGTCTTAAATTAAATTGTGAAAGTGTGACATTACCGAACAAACATATCAGACAAGACAGTGTACATTTCCTGGTCAGGGATAAATGTGGGTGAAGGGTGTGGATAGCACAGGCACGACCGACACCCGGAGGAGAAGCGGTGTGCTTGTTGTCGGCAGGTGGCAGGAGGAGGGCATGCTCACGATGTGCCATGGGGCACGGTGTGCGCCCGTCATACTTCACGGAAATACATGGCATACGATGTTGCAACATCGCTGTGCGGAGGGAGGGGGAGGCTGCACTCGTGACTTGGATGCTAAACTTAATTACAGCGCCAGGGGATGTGGTGGACATGCCGAGGGACTGTTTAGTCTTTAGTAAATCAACGAGAGACTTTATCCCTGTCCGCTGCAATCTGATCCGCTGGTTGACTGGAGCGAAGTCTGCACTATTTCGCAACGGGGGGCGCCAACAATAGGCTCGCGCCAAGTGGAACGGTCAATCACTCTGCCCCCCCGCCGTGGTGGTATTTTGGGAAATGTCATCGATGGCAGATGCATATAGATGCCGTGAATGAATGGACCTTCACTGGTCGGCAAGCGTCCGCCCGAGTACGGTAGACTGACAGGAAATGGGGGTGAGAGAGAGAGATGGTGAGCGACACGCCGGGATCGGGACTCGAACCCGCGACCCGCTGTCAGGCTGGATCAGCAGGATGGATCAGACCGTCATCTGGGGACCCCTCCAAAATCCCGTGTGGACCCTGCCAATACTAAAGTCAATACTAAAACTGCTACCGGTACTTTGAAGACGAAACCCCAAAACACTAAGACTACCACTAACACTACCAACTCTCCATCATTTAGCTGGGGACCACCTGGAACCCCATCAAGGACCACTCAAGGGTCCTCCATTTTCAATTAATCAGAACATTTAAAGACGTCGTACACAGCTATACGTGTTCTATGAAAAACAGGAAGTCTTCGTGTAAAGGTTGAGGCTTGGCGTCGTGACTCGTGGCTGCCCGGCGGACGAGATAAACGAGGCGTTATCATCGCATTAACACATTTTGGGCGGGAACCCCTTTTGGTGTTTTAAACATTATGTTATACTTTAGCTATTGAATAATAGCAGATCTACAAACTCATAGCGCTACGAGCTTGTAGGTCTGCTATTTCTTTTATTGTGAAAATTTGGTGCAAATCTTTGAATATATTCTTAGAGTGAACATTTTTAACTCAAATCTTTGCTTCTGGGAGGTCCCTGGAACTACATATTCTCAGATGGGAAAAGACAATGTTTGAGAACATAGGTTATTCAGAAAACTTTCAGGATTTAGAAGACTTTTTTTTTTAGAATCGTCCTCAGGTATAAATGGGTTAAACAAGTGTACAATCTGCTCAGATAGTTGCGGTCGTGACTGACGACTGTCAAGGACAACTTAATCAAGGAAAATAATCACGGAAAGTAAAATAAATGAAATGTGGCTTTAAAAACGGATACTGGTGGCTTATCACATCAGCAGCAGACGAAAAGCCTGCTGAGCCACGATGAAATGGAGCGATATGGGTGCACTCGGTTAGATTTGTACCATCTAGTTACGAATGGAAGATTTGACATTGCACTGTGCAGTTACAGTACTTTGACATCCATTGCTAGGTATGCCCATATGATGACCACGGCTATTTGTCAGTAGGTCTTTAAGCCCAATGCCGGAGTTAATGTTTAACTAGCCTCGGAAATCCAGACGTTTTTATTTCCAGGGAGAAAAAAAAAAGTCTGGGACTGAGTCCACTTCAATTTGGCATACAGTAGCGCATACGTCGATCACTCTCTGCTGATTTCTGATTGTTCTGCACCTTTGTTAAATTGACGCACACATTTTCCACAAAACTGTCTATGCACACACGCATGCACGCACGCACGCACAAGCAGATAGTGATTGATCACAGAGTGAGCACAGTGCCACAGTCATGTTTCCAGTCAAGTACAGCCAAAATGTCCGACACTGCCAGACCTCCACCATAGCCTATCGCGGCACGGATCAGCCGCAAGACGACCGTTCATGAACACTGAACGGTGTTTCTGCCACGTTCATCATGCTGCAATGTGAACATTTCATCTGGGCCGTCATGTTGCATCGCAACACATCGGCAGCTTGTGGATCTGCTATTCCCCGCAAAAAAATAAAACGTTTATAAAATGGATCATTTTCACCTATGCCGAAAATGTGGACGTCAAGTTTAATAAGGTATATAGAAATAGTATAAAGTCTGCCTCTGTATTGGGAAATGAGCGCACACAAAGTACTGACATATTAAATAAATAAAAAGTATACAGTATTAACTTTAATGTATAGTGGTATAGTCTGATATTATATATTATAATAACGTGTGACCGTTTTGGGGAAGCACTGATCATCAAGCCCAACACAGACGCCTTGTTAATCAGAGACAGGGAGTTGTTCCCAATGACTTCACAGGTAGAGAAACCAGATCTATCCACAGAAGGAGAGAAGGCCTCCCCACTTATCTTAAGATTAGCGGTTGATTCATCAGTGGGAGGTCTCGGTTTGAACCTGAGACCAGGGGTGTGAAACCGGACCCTGATTGTGTGAGGTAAAAAGAAAAAAAACACACACACACACAGACCACCCGCAAAGGACGGACACAGTCAAAAGCCCCCCTCTCTTTTGCAGACAATCTGCTGATGGATTTGTAAATATCCACCAGTGATTTCCCCTACCTAGCGGTAATTGGGACGTGTGGTTTCCTTGTGTGTGTGTGTGTGTGTGTGTGTGTGTGGTTGGAGCTTGGGAGCTGATTGATGTGTGTCCTTACCCAGTATGGCCTGGATGCCTTGCGATGGCTGGGCCTCCACACATCTGCAGCAGCGCAGCACGATGACACCGCCCAAAACGCGGTCCTCGCTGGCCAGGAAGGGGGAACCTGAAACACACACACACACAGGGAAAACAAACGACACTTAACGATAACGAGACGTGACACGATCGTGGCAAATAACGCACGCACAATTAATAATAGTTTGTTAAGCAATTATGTCCCGAGACATCCACACAACAGATGTAAAAACAAAACAAAAAAACATCTCTGATAAACGCAAAATCTCTACAGAACGCAGACTTTTTGTATTAATCATAGGAAGGTGACCATGAACAATTCCTTGTTCCAATATCCTTCCATATAATTCCTCTGACTGGGCCAAGTGAAACAACTGAAACCAATTACTCTGTCCACTGACTTTATTTTATTAGCCACTAGCCAGGCTGCAGTGAAAAGATTGTTCAAGCCATTTGCATGGGAAGGTTTTAGCACATAATAGGTTAATGACAGGTGCAATTATGGTTCTATACATTACATTACACACTGTATATACAGTACATTACACTACCACAATAGAGACATACAGTACAGTCACTTATCTTTTAATCTCACTTTAAAAATAAAAAGGTTTCCATACTGCCCAAGTAAACACCAGCAGGGGATTATGTGCTTAGCAATAATATGATAAAGGGGTGCACGATTATGAAATTATGACCGATATCCGATCTCTGGTTATTTGCAGGGACGATTCTGACCGATTCCGATATTATACAGAGGACCACAATGAACACAAGCCGAGGCCCTAGGCCTAGGACCTTGTCCCAAAGCCTGTTAGCCCACAGTGTCTGTTTTCACTACTGAATGAGATGAGTACACAAATTAAATGTAGAAAAATGAAATGTTTATTTTTTATCTAAGATTTTACATAATATTTGATTTGGCTTTTGCTCTAGACTAGAGGCACTAGACACTTTTTATGTATATTGAACTCATTGGTGAGGTTTATGCTAGCGATGATCTGGTGCATCCCTAGAGGGAATGCTTACTGTAGTTTGGAACGAAGCTCATTGGAGGCATGCTATGTCTGGGAAGTTAAGGCAAAACAGGACCAACTAGATAAAGTGCCCATCGGCACAGGTCTCCACCAGGGCAGGTCAGGTTGTGGCCTCCTGGTGGCGCTATAATAGGCCAATGTGAAAAGGGTGCCATTTCTTCTTGCCTTGGATGGCAATTGGATGATTTGAGGCTTTTTGTTCAAAACGGGCCAATCCTTCAAACGTCGAAAGCCAATGTTAGCCAATTAGGATGGAAAATGATATATCGGACAGATCCGTCTTGAACACATGACTAGAGATAGTGTGTAAGCCAATCAGTGTAGAATCTGACAAATCCAACAGACTCATCTTGATCACATGACTACAGAGATCATGTGGACCGATTTGCGACTAACATAAGCAATGTGTTTTACAGAAATCGGCCTCATGGTGGCGCTATAACCAGCAGATGTGGAGGGATGCAGGGACAATGTTTTTCCATGGCCTCTAGGGAGTGAGCATACATACTGTAAGTTGTATACAGATTGATGCAGTTATAGCTAAAAACAGGAATTGTCGTCCTCGGCCTAGTGGAAATGTGCCTGTATAATTTCACGGAAATTGCACACAGTTTGTGATTTGTGGCATTTTTTCGAAACGGACCAATCGTGTGAGCTTTGGAAGCCAATCTTAGCCAATCAGGATGGAAGATGGGAAATGGTGACGCTCCATGTTGATCACATGACTATGGAGATAGTGTATACCGAATTGTGTGATGTATGGATAAAATGTGTACGAGTAATCTACAGAAATGTGTTTTGCCTAAATCGGCCTCATGGTGGCGCTATAACAGGCCATTGAGGAAGATTAGCTGATAACGGACGGACAGAAGGACGGACGGACGGACGGACACACGGACGGAGATGGAGTGCAAAACATACTCTCCCCCATGCCTTCGGCCTGGTGGAGACAATCACGGCATTTCATTAAAATGTTATTGTTGAATTTTGCACGCCATCGTTGCTTTTTTTGCATTTCACGCTGATGTTGGTTCCTTAGTAGTAATGCCCCCCTTTTTGCTCAACACACAATAAAAAAAAAGAATTGACTATAGCTTGGAGCACTTTCACACAAAACCTCTGGTATTTATGCTACATTTTAAAAGCCTCTTAAATCTGTTTTTGTTAAATATTCCATAATGAATACAAAGAAAATCTCTAGACACTGTAAACATGCCAATTACGGTCTGCGTTTTCCAGCACGATTTCACCCATCAATAACAATCGAGAAGCAGAATAACTTTAACGAGCTCCCTTTGTGGATATATTTGTCTAATGTACTTTTATGACAGGTGTGTCTACTCCATGAGACCTTTAAGCCATTTAGACCTGGAAACTAGTGTTGATTTTGACGGCACATTTTTAGTTTTAGTCTTTTGAATAAAACTTTGTTTAGTTTTAGTCATATTTTTGTCATCTGAAATGTTTCGGTGTTAGTCTAGTTTTAGTCGACTAAAATGTATTTTGGCGGGCCTTGATGGGAGTCGTAATGGCTGTTTTTACACTTGCATGCTGAAAATAGCAGATCAACGCGCTGCGACGATCTGCTATTTTCAGAATGCAACCAAACATAGGCAATGACTTGCCTTTTAGTTCTACTGGATCTCTTCTCCACTAGCTTAACATTTTAGTCTCATTTTTATTTGTTGGCGAAATTTACAGTATATAATTTTAATCATCGTCAGCTTAGTTTTCGTTTAGTTTCCATTTAGTTTTGTCAGTGAAAAAGGATAGTCAATAAACATTTTTCATCATAGTTTTAGTCGACAAACTCAACACTACTGTAACTGGAAACGTTGTTATACCTTTCAACCCGGGAACACCTCTGTGTCACACAGAAACCTCTCGTCTCCATGTTTCAACGTTTTGTGTTTTTTCCGGGTGCAGTACTTAGTTTAGACAGTACTTGGTTTATACTAGTCATTTTGTTAGACCAGTCATTAGTCCTACAACTACAACCTATCTCAAACCCTCACCCTAACCCTAACCTCCCACGGGGCAGAACACCTAAACATAACCTTAACCCATGTCTAACCAATGACTAGTCTAACTAAGTATGTACCCTGTTTTTCCGTAAATGAACTCGATCTTACTGCAGCGTCACACAAAAGTATCAAAAGTGGGAACGCGGCGAGAAGCTGGTCGATCTGCTACGGTACATTTGATATTTCTGAATTCTTCCAGAAAACTTCAGGTCAGAATTTAGAAGGCTTTTTTTTGTTTTTAATAATCGACCTCATGTCTACATGGGTTAAAAACATATACCTCTAATGCTGCTAGAATATACATTAGTCTATCATGAATGCATTAACAACATTCAGATTTATGATGCACGGCAGCATGGGGGAAAACTCCTGATCGAGTTACACCAAAATAGCTGATATACCTTCATTATGCCAAATACTGACAGATAGTATAACTGGAGACATTCATCAACCCTCCTCACCAGAGCTGGATTTATGAAGCTATTGTTTCAATTTAAGCTATTGTTTCAACTTTAATGTGTGTCTCGAAGGAAAACAAAAGAGGAATTAAACATCAAAAAAGGACTCCTAAATGTATCGGTGTCACAAACGTCCGTGACATGGTAAGCCAACCAATGGGGGACAGGCTTCTAAGAAGGAAGCCAGAACAAGACTCAAACCGCGGCGTGTTTGTTCCACCAGTGTTGATTTTGACAGCAAATCTTTTGAAAAGTCTTTTGAATAGTTTTCATTTAGTTTTTTTTACATTTTAGTCACCTGGAATGTTTTAGTGTAAACATAATTTTGTCGACTATAAATGTATTTTGGCAGGCCTTGATGCCAAGTGTAAAATTATTGTCTTTTACTTATACTGGATCTCTTGTCCACCAGTCCCTTCCTAACATTTTAGTCTAGTTTGTATTTATATATATATTTAGTCTTAGTTTTAGTCGTCATAGCTTAGTTTTTATTTAGTTTTAGTCAGTGAACCCTAACCCTGCCTCAACCCCAGTGGTCCCAGTGGTCCCTGCCTCAACCCCAGTGGTCCCTGCATCAACCCCAGTGGTCCCTGCCTCAACCCCAGTGGTCCCTGCATCAACCCCAGTGGTCCCTGCCTCAACCCCAGTGGTCCCTGCATCAACCCCAGTGGTCCCAGTGGTCCCTGCCTCAACCCCAGTGGTCCCTGCATCAACCCCAGTGGTCCCTGCATCAACCCCAGTGGTCCCTGCATCAACCCCAATGGTCCCTGCATCAACCCCAATGGTCCCTGCATCAACCCCAGTGGTCCCAGTGGTCCCTGCATCAACCCCAGTGGTCCCAGTGGTCCCTGCCTCAACCCCAGTGGTCCCTGCATCAACCCCAGTGGTCCCAGTGGTCCCTGCCTCAACCCCAGTGGTCCCTGCCTCAACCCCAGTGGTCCCAGTGGTCCCTGCCTCAACCCCAGTGGTCCCTGCATCAACCCCAGTGGTCCCTGCATCAACCCCAGTGGTCCCTGCATCAACCCCAATGGTCCCTGCATCAACCCCAGTGGTCCCTGCATCAACCCCAATGGTCCCTGCATCAACCCCAGTGGTCCCTGCATCAACCCCAATGGTCCCTGCATCAACCCCAATGGTCCCTGCATCAACCCCAGTGGTCCCAGTGGTCCCTGCATCAACCCCAGTGGTCCCAGTGGTCCCTGCCTCAACCCCAGTGGTCCCTGCATCAACCCCAGTGGTCCCAGTGGTCCCTGCCTCAACCCCAGTGGTCCCTGCCTCAACCCCAGTGGTCCCTGCATCAACCCCAATGGTCCCTGCATCAACCCCAATGGTCCCTGCATCAACCCCAATGGTCCCTGCATCAACCCCAATGGTCCCTGCATCAACCCCAGTGGTCCCTGCATCAACCCCAATGGTCCCTGCATCAACCCCAATGGTCCCTGCATCAACCCCAATGGTCCCTGCATCAACCCCAGTGGTCCCTGCCTCAACCCCAGTGGTCCCAGTGGTCCCTGCCTCAACCCCAGTGGTCCCTGCATCAACCCCAGTGGTCCCTGCATCAACCCCAGTGGTCCCTGCATCAACCCCAATGGTCCCTGCATCAACCCCAGTGGTCCCTGCATCAACCCCAATGGTCCCTGCATCAACCCCAGTGGTCCCTGCATCAACCCCAATGGTCCCTGCATCAACCCCAATGGTCCCTGCATCAACCCCAGTGGTCCCAGTGGTCCCTGCATCAACCCCAGTGGTCCCAGTGGTCCCTGCCTCAACCCCAGTGGTCCCTGCATCAACCCCAGTGGTCCCAGTGGTCCCTGCCTCAACCCCAGTGGTCCCTGCCTCAACCCCAGTGGTCCCTGCATCAACCCCAATGGTCCCTGCATCAACCCCAATGGTCCCTGCATCAACCCCAATGGTCCCTGCATCAACCCCAATGGTCCCTGCATCAACCCCAGTGGTCCCTGCATCAACCCCAATGGTCCCTGCATCAACCCCAATGGTCCCTGCATCAACCCCAATGGTCCCTGCATCAACCCCAGTGGTCCCTGCCTCAACCCCAGTGGTCCCAGTGGTCCCTGCATCAACCCCAGTGGTCCCTGCATCAACCCCAGTGGTCCCTGCCCAACCCCAGTGGTCCCAGTGGTCCCTGCCTCAACCCCAGTGGTCCCAGTGGTCCCTGCCTCAACCCCAGTGGTCCCAGTGGTCCCTGCATCAACCCCAGTGGTCCCTGTGTCAACCCCAGTGGTCCCAGTGGTCCCTGCATCAACCCCAGTGGTCCCTGTGTCAACCCCAGTGGTCCCTGCATCAACCCCAGTGGTCCCTGTGTCAACCCCAGTGGTCCCAGTGGTCCCTGCATCAACCCCAGTGGTCCCTGTGTCAACCCCAGTGGTCCCTGCATCAACCCCAGTGGTCCCTGTGTCAACCCCAGTGGTCCCAGTGGTCCCTGCATCAACCCCAGTGGTCCCTGTGTCAACCCCAGTGGTCCCTGCATCAACCCCAGTGGTCCCTGCCCAACCCCAGTGGTCCCAGTGGTCCCTGCCTCAACCCCAGTGGTCCCAGTGGTCCCTGCCTCAACCCCAGTGGTCCCAGTGGTCCCTGCATCAACCCCAGTGGTCCCTGTGTCAACCCCAGTGGTCCCTGCATCAACCCCAGTGGTCCCTGCATCAACCCCAGTGGTCCCTGCATCAACCCCAGTGGTCCCTGTGTCAACCCCAGTGGTCCCTGCATCAACCCCAGTGGTCCCTGTGTCAACCCCAGTGGTCCCAGTGGCCCCTGCATCAACCCCAGTGGTCCCTGTGTCAACCCCAGTGGTCCCTGCATCAACCCCAGTGGTCCCTGCCCAACCCCAGTGGTCCCTGCCTCAACCCCAGTGGTCCCAGTGGTCCCTGCCTCAACCCCAGTGGTCCCAGTGGTCCCTGCCTCAACCCCAGTGGTCCCAGTGGTCCCTGCATCAACCCCAGTGGTCCCTGTGTCAACCCCAGTGGTCCCTGCATCAACCCCAGTGGTCCCTGCATCAACCCCAGTGGTCCCTGCATCAACCCCAGTGGTCCCTGCATCAACCCCAGTGGTCCCTGCATCAACCCCAGTGGTCCCTGCATCAACCCCAGTGGTCCCTGCATCAACCCCAGTGGTCCCTGTGTCAACCCCAGTGGTCCCTGTGTCAACCTGGTCAGTCCACTCACTGGTCCAGAGAGCCAAACACAGTTAACAAGACTTTCTAAACATGGAACACTTCAGACCAAAAGACCAAAAGATCTCTCTCTCTCTCTCTCTTTCAAAAAATAAAGAAAAAAAGAGAGGACTACGAAAAAAAAAGAACATCTTCACATGAATCGTCAACAAAACATTTATGTCTTGTCCCAAAAATAACTGCGGCTGTTAAAGGCCTTGTTTGAACAACATGAGAATGATCCATAAATCAAAACGCTGTCTGTTCAAATCCCTTTGATTCCTCGTGTTTCCAGTTGTTAGTTAGGTCATGTCTTATGTTGCATTTGCTTTTGTTTAATTTCCTCCTCCATGCATAGCTGGGTGTCCCAACAAACCATCCGCTTGACAAACACATCTCTGGGGTTCATGGAGAGTGGTGGAAAGGAACACGCAAGTACATTTTGATTATTATTATTACAGAACATACAGTAACCACCAACGGCTACCCACACGTTTAGCTGTGTTGCACATTCCATGAACACCTGATCCTTTCAATCTATACCTCGTTGTAAAGGGGACTAATCAACCATTTAAATTATATAAAATACAATACCAATTGGTATTATAAAATCACACCTGTGTGAAGTGAGGGGCGCTCTTATCATCTTTACATTTTTACCCTGACATACAATCGACTCGATCGCATTGCACCGAGATACAATACAACTATGAGCTTGTAGATCTGCTATTTTTCAATAGCTAAAGTATAACATATTGCTTAAAACACCAATAGGGGTTCCCGCCCAAAATGGGTTAAGCTATTGTTTCAACTTAATGTGTGTCTCGAAGGAAAACAAAAGAGGAATTAAACATCAAAAAAGGACTCCTCTCGAACCCTTCTAAATGTCTCTGTGTCACAAACGTCCGTGACATGGCCAAGCCAACCAATGGGGGACAGCCATCTAAGAAGGAAGCCAGAACAAGACTGCATCGCGCATTGGGAGATTGTAGATCTACTATTTTCAACGTTTTTATACATTTGAAAACGTTAAATGGGACATTCTGCACAATGATAATTGATACCTTAAGTACATTTCGATGCCAATACTTTTGTACTTTTACTACAATACAGTACAATTTGAATTCCGGACCTTTACTTCAGTATTTCTACATTACAGTATTGATACATTTGAGTCTTTTTTTTCCCACCACTGCCAAAGAAGACACGTTGGGGCGTGTGTACTCACTGATGAACCTGTTCTGCAGAGCCTCCATGCAGCGCTTGGTGCACTGTAGATTTCATCCACTAAAACTATCGACAAGCTCACAACGTGTCGCAGATCGGTGAGCTTGTAGATCGGCTATTTTCAGCAAGTGTAAAATCAGCCATTACGACGGCATCAAGGCCCGCCAAAACACATTTTAGCCGACGAAATCAACTGTAGATTTAGCCGACTAAAATCGTATGAAATTTTGACGACTAAAACTAGACTATAACACCAAGACATTCCAGGTGACTACTATAATTAAGCAATAAGCCACGAGAGGTCTCAGGTTACCGGGTATTTTATACTGGCTGGGGGCGTAGGCAGACCCGACACGCAGCAGAGGGTCTTCTACCCTCCCAGCCAGTGTAAAATACCCGGTAAGCTGGGGCCTCGAGTGGCTTATTGCTTTTCTAAAACGGTTACAAACATATAGCAATATTAACCTAATAAAACTATTAAATTCACAAAAGTAGCTACGCTTTGCGCCACCAGAGCGAGCGAGCCAGAGCCACAACACTTCCTTGTTTTGCTCGGCAAGTAGCCTATGTGACGGGAGAATAGCGCTTGATGTATTTACGGGGCTGCCTGGAGCCACACATTCACAGTCATATGAGCCGGGCGGTGCTAAGACGCCTGCACGGCATGTGTTTGTAAAGCAATCAAGCGCTCCCCTTCCCCAGTTCAGCTACAAGGTTGCAGGATGATACAAAGTGATTGAAGGAGTGTGTTATCGGTGAAATTTACACCGGTCACGTGACGGTAACCAGCCAATCAGAATGAAGTATTGGGACTACCCGTTTTAGAAAATGTGACTAACACTAAGTGAAAACTATTCAAGAGCCTATGACTAAAACTCAAAATGTGCATCCTCAGACTGGTAGTTAGTTAGTAGTAGTAGACTGGTAGTTAGTTAGTAGTAGTAGTAGACTGGTAGTTAGTTAGTAGTAGTAGTAGACTGGTAGTTAGTTAGTAGTAGTAGTAGACTGGTAGTTAGTTAGCAGTAGTAGTAGTAGACTGGTAGTTAGTTAGCAGTAGTAGTAGTAGACTGGTAGTTACTCACTGATGAACTTGTTTTGCATAGCCTCCAGCAGCGCTGTGTGTGCATCTTCAGACTGCATGGCCGCAGAGCACTCCCTGGCCAGCATGGTGCGAATCAGATGCTCTCCACAGCCTGGCAACAAACAGAGAGAGAGAGAGAGAGAGAGAGAGAGAGAGAGAGAGAGCACTGTTGATTTTGGCAACACACTTTGATTTAGTTACATTTAGTCACATGATTTTAGTCACCTGAAATGTTTTAGTGTTAGTAATATCAACTAAATATCATAAGATTTTCGCAAACTAAAGCGTATTTGGGCGGGCCTTGATGCCGTCGCATTGGCTTACTTTACACTTGCTGAAAATATTTTCAGCACGCATGCAACATTTTAGTCTAGTTTCTATTTGCTGATGAAATTGTCAGTGACAAAAGGTAGTCGACGAAGACTTTTCGTCATAGTATTAATACAGTCATCGACATCAACACTGCAAGAGAGACATCACGGGGCAAGAGAGAACAGTGCAGTCATTGCGGTTGCATTTGCTCTGTGTTTACACGCCTCCCCATCAATCAAAGCCGTTGTACGAGGTCAGAGCAGAGGCAGCACGGGGATGTTTTGTCATGTATATAAAAGGCGACGGGACATTTAAACGCTAAACAGATTGGACTTATTGCGATGCTTGGCAGGATATTGTCATTTTCCAGTCTCTCTATGTGGATTATGCACTGCAACTCAGAAATGGCCCCCACGAAGCCCAGTGGTTCTCAAAGTGGGGCCCGGGGACCCTTGAAGGGAGTTCCAGGGGGTCCCCAGCTAAATGATAGTTAGGAACCAAATGGACCCTTATGAGACTGTAACTCTGAGTGTACAAATGGAACCGAATGGACCTTATGGGACTGTAACTCTGAGAGTGTACACATGGAACCAAATGGAACCACTCTCAGAGTTAAATTAACATTGATTTTACAATAATTATAAATTGGGGGACCCCAATTTATATTTATCTTATTTAGAGATATAAATGACGTTAAAATGGGCGTCCGTAGTTTAATGCGTGTCAAACTGGGGGTCCTTGAAATATAAGCGGTGGAGAATCACTGCTAGAGCCGTTGTATTTTATGCACCATGTTTTGTTCTTGCTTACTGAAAGTCGCTCTGGATTAAAAGCCTAAATTGTAAATTGTAGCATTCTTATAACGTGACCATTCTCAAAGTCAAAGCCAGTGCTTTGGGAAAAGGAAAAATAAACCCTAAATGTGAAAACAAAGCATGCTTGGCAAAAACTCAAGATAAATCCCATAAAGACTAAAGACTATAGCCTTGTTGGTTCTGTGTGAACATAAACGAAGGCCCTATAAAATACCAGGTAACTACAACAAAACGGAACGCAGGTTGGTTACTGTGGCCCGGAGTCATTCAGAATACACTTTTTTCCTTCTTTTAACGAGAAGTGAATGCGGAATTGGCCGGTGTGGTACGGTGTGCCCTTTTGTTTGGTATTTACCGTAAACTGCCCTGTCGTTTCCGGAAGGGGGGACGGGGGGGACGTACGGACATCATGGTAGCAGTAAGACCACGCTGGAACTGTTGCTTTAACGGGAGTGGTAGACATTTAAAAAAATAAAGCACCGAGGCCACAGAGTAAAAACATAAATACTTTAAAGCAAACTGAGGCACAGTTGTGTGACAGCCAAGTACAGCGAGAGGAAACACTGCCGACTTGTGAACCGTGGTCGTGTCAGCCACAGCAGAGGAAAGGCTGACTTAGAGGTCAACACGTATATTAAAAAAATACCCACATAAGCCGCATATTAGACACTGGACCAGAACGGGGGGGCGGAGTGAGGGTGGGGGACGGGCGGAGGAGTGGGTGACATATAGGGGGAGAGAGAGAGGACCCAAACGCCCCAGTGTCAGAAACAAAATGATTGTTTTTCTGCTGCTTTTGATGGGAATGCCTTTCAAGTTTAGGAAATTAGAAGCAGGTGTCGTACTGGAACACACATTATGCTTTTCCATCCCCATAAGGAAAGAGTTTTCCATTTTTTTCTGACTCAGATGAAAGGCACGGCGGCCACGATATATGGGACGACAGGGGAGGAGGAGGAGGTGAATAAACACGGAGGGGCAAACAACCAGCCTGTCCCTGCTGGGATCAAAGATGTTAGGATGTAGCCAAGATATAACCTATAGCTGTGAATGAGCGATTCATATACAAGATATAACCTATGGCTGTGAATGAGCGATTACAAGATATAACCTATAGCTGTGAATGAGCGATTCATATACAAGATATAACCTATGGCTGTGAATGAGCGATTACAAGATATAACCTATGGCTGTGAATGAGCGATTCATATACAAGACATAACCTATGGCTGTGAATGAGCGATTACAAGATATAACCTATGGCTGTGAATGAGCGATTCAGATACAAGACATAACCTATGGCTGTGAATGAGCGATTACAAGATATAACCTATGGCTGTGAATGAGCGATTACAAGATATAACCTATAGCTGTGAATGAGCGATTCATATACAAGACAACATGTATCTGTGACACGCCAGGCTGGTGAATCTGGTGAAAATTCTGACATTCTTCAATATATATCAGTATATATATACTTTTTCCCGAAAGATATTTTTTGGGGGCGTTTTTGCCTTTATTACAGTAGTATTCTCAACTCTCTACTCTTCAGTAATATTAACGTAGACATGACAGTAGTCTCTACAGTACTGGGTTGTGACCCATCTGTGGGTCACGGACAAATCTTTTATGGGTCTAATTTTCTTTTCCTACATTTAAATATATACAGTATATGTATTTCAAAAGATCCATCTAAGAAATTTCACAAATGAAAAAATATATATAATTAAGTAGTGAAAATAGCTGATCTACAAGACTGCAACGCAGCGTCAAGCGACACGTTTTGTATACATTATGTTACAGTAGCTCACAATAATGTAGATTTTGTGAGCTATTTTTGAGACGCACCAGTGGTGCGTTTCATCTTCTAGTGAAATAGTCACTACAGTTTAGTAGGGCATCTTTTACAGTATAATACATTCACATGAATAACACACAAATGTCTGTCTGTACAAAATAGCCTCTATAATGTATCAATCTGAAAAATAAATAAATAAATAAAATAAAAGCGGTATATAATTTGCCTCTGTATTGGGAAATGAGTGTCCACAAAGTACAGATAGTCAATTAAAATTATGAATACATTTATTTTTTATAATTGTATACTTTATATTGCAATGATCGCGGGCCATGGCTAAAGCATTTCCGGGGGCCCCAGCCAAAAACGCTGAGAACTCCAGCCCTACAGAATAAATACAACTTAATTTACAATTTACAAATTTGTGGTGCTCTTCTAACTGCCAAGGCACGATGACTGGATCGCTGATGTGGTGATTATGGTCTAATGTTATGGAAAATGTTCAAGCCCCCCTAAAAGAAAAATCAAGAATAGTGGAAAAAACTTGATTTACAAGCTCACAATGCGTCGCATCACGGCGTTGAGAGCTTCTAGATTTGATTGGCTATGATTGGTTGCTGGGGATCGAACCAGGGACCTTCTGATTGACTGAGCCACTGTGTCTCATGCAGTGGTGGAAAGCAACTAACTACATTTACTTAAAAGTACTGTACTAGTTACTTTTTGAAAACTTCAAATGGGACATTTCTGCACAATGACTACTTTCACTTTTGGTACTTCTGTAAGTACATTTTCATGCCAGTACCTCTGTACTGTCAAGTAAATGTTTAATTCCGAACTTTTACTTGCAACGGAGTACATTGCAGTATTGATACTTTTCCTTGTCTCGTTGACACATTCATTCACCTGTATGTCACAGTGAACGCCGGCGGGCGGTGGGTCACGATGATGACAGAGTCAAGTGAACGCCAGTGATGAGACACTTGGGATACAGTATGTTAGTGGCCCCTAATACTGCGGCTTCAGCCTGTCCGATCCAATCACGTCCTACGCATTGAGACGCATTGGGCTGCAGATCCACATCAAAAGATTTTTTTTTTTATGTCCCCCGGCAGCTACATACGAAGCGGCGTCGACGCATCTTAAAGGAAGTGGGCCAACATGCTGTAGTCTCTTTCAGAAACGTATCTCACACACACAAAGCCTATGAATGCGTGTGTGCCTTTCAGCTATAAGGGGCACGCACTCCTTTCTCTTTTTTCTTTTTTTTCAAAGACCGAGGCATGCACATATACACGGCATAAATATGTTCGACAAGAATGCCGTTGCTTTGTTGAAAATGGCAGATCAGTCATGAAAGGGAAGGGGGCGTCTCTATTCATGTGACAGCCTGTGTTAGCTTAAAATGTAAACACACAGCGCTTGAGGGCTGTCACAGAAGAAGGAAACAGCAGGCAGAGCAGAACATCTGATCTGGTTTCCAGAGTTTCTCCGACTCTCTCCAATAATGCATGTGGCGGTGTAGACATTTCACATGGTTGCAGAGAAGGCATTGAGATGTTTGGCACCGAGCTTAAGAGCAATAATAGGGACATTTCAGAAGAGTGTTAATTTAACTCCAGGGTTGCAAATATTTACCATTGTGTACACTGTACACTATCAGGGTTCAATGATGACCTGAGTGGGTAACCCTTGATTTAAGTATGGTATCACAGGCCTGAGCCAAATAATAAGCCAAGGAATCATCTAACAGCCTCTCTGGCAGCCCCTAGAGTTCATGCTGCTCCCTTACATCCTAATGCATATTGGCCCAAAAATACAGTTGATTTTGACAGCACATTTTGATTTTAGTTTTAGTCATAGCCTTTTGAATAGTTTTAGTCAGCTGGAATGTTTTAGTGTTAAGTCTAGTTTTAGTCGACTAAATATCCTAAGATTTTAGTCGACTAAATCTAGTTGATTTAGTCGACCAAAATGTATTTTGGCAGGCCTTGATGCCGTCCTAATGACTGATTTTACACAAAGATTTTGGGGGGGGGGGTCACCAATATCAGCAGGGTTCATTCTGTATGTGCGCCTCATCCAGGGATGACATTTTTCTGTGGTCGGAAGCAGTGGTGGAAAAAGTACTCAATTGTTTTACTTAAGTAAAAGTACCAATACCGCAATTTAGAACTACTTTGTTACAAGTAAAAGTACGGAATTGAAAATGTACTCGAGTAAAAGTACAAAAGTATTGGCATCAAAATGTACTTAAAGTACTAAAAGTACAAAATCTATTGAAAATAGCAGATCTACAAGCTTGTAGATCGGCTATTTTCAAATGGCCAAAATGTATAGGGTTGAAGTGGTTAATGTATGTTTATTGTTTTCTAATCAAAATTAAAATCTCCAAAGTAACTAGTAACTAAAGTTTTAAAATAATTGTAGTGGAGTAAAAGTAAAAATGTTGGCTCTGAGATGTAGTGGAGTTGAAGTAAAAGTATTGGAAATACTCAAGTAAAGTACAAATACCGTACTAAGTTACTATCCACCACTGGTCGGAAGCAGGACGATGCCACCTTCCCCGTTCTCTTGACAAAGGTCAGTGGGATTTTTTTTATTGGATTTTAGATTATTGCTGAAATTAAGCTTTGTGTCAAAAAAAGAAGAAGAAATAATAAAGTCCATGATACTTCACAAATGAACACCTGTTTTATGATTCTTTGAAGCTTAAATGCAACCGATCGCCAGAAGTAAAACGCTAACCCTGCTCTATGAACGGACTACACCGCGCGGTCCCATGTCTTGAACATCACCTCCACCACGGATGCTTGCGTCTTCGGCATGATCACGATGAAATGTCCCTGTCTGACAACATTTCTTGTAGTTATAGACTTTGAGAGAAAGAACCAGAAAATTGGTGTACACCGCTTACTCATTTCTGCGTGTTGGGGACTACAATCTTAGCTTGTGTGAAAGGTTGCTATTTTGGCCTGAGAGTGGCACTACAGGATACGTCACTAAAAATAGTTACACTTCATCTTCCAGGGATCATGGATGTGCACCGAAAGTTCCATATCAATCCAACCAGTAGGCTTTTTTACATATTGTTGTGGTGAACAAATGGACAGATAAAGAATGGACCTCTTCAAGGAGTAACCACTAATGCTTGAAGGAGAATTCCATACTAGAAGGCTTTCTTACCTTTATTTGTAGTTGTTACATCCCCACCAAAGAGATCCAGGTGTTATTTTGTGCAAAAGTGCATTATTGGCTATTTCCCCTATAAGCGAATTAGCACAACACCCCATAGCCCCATTCAATTCAATGCAATTCATTGAGGGCTTATGGTAGGGGAAATAGCCAATAATGCGCTTTTGCACAAAATAACACCTGGACCTCTTTGGTGGGGACGTATGGGATTCTCCTTTAAGCCTGATTCACACTTAGTTGCGCGGCGGTGTCGTGCAGTAAAAATAGCCGTTTTGAGAGAGTTGAGAGATTCTCTGAATGCCTCTCCTTCCTCCATCCCTGCCTCCATTCCCTCACGGCTCAGACATCTCAATTCATCAGAGAGACATAAAAGAAATTCCTCGCCGGCAAAAACAAAGTTGCGTGAAAGTTTTTTTTTTTATGTGATTGAAGAGCAATGTGAATCAACGTGACAATGAGAATGTGAGCTAGCAAAATGCCATCTAGCAAATGTATCTGTCTACAATATAAGTCTCCCTTTTTTATTATCTTGCATTAAAAGAAAGGGAACCAAACCAAGCTTAATTTTCCGACCGGATTGACGTGCTTTCACACTCCCAGCAGGTGTCTCCCGTCACAGAGCCGACGACGACCCAAACGGACTCGGCAATCCACCTGGCATCCAGCTGACTAACAACAACGAGCCAATCAACCGAAGGGAAGTGACTGTGATGAAGATCACGCAGTAGGAATGCTCGGAGGGTCACTGGAAAGTATTATCAGTTTTTTGAAGCCTGACTCACTGAAACAAAAATATAGAGGCACCGCATTAAAATCTCTGCGTCTGATTCATATCATCACCGGGAATGAAACACAGGCCCAGCGGTGAAAAGAAACCTTCACGCTGGGTGGAAACAGATTATACAGAGTACAGACCCACGTGCGCGCGTGCGCCAACTACTCCAGGTTACACACACACACTCAGGCACGCACGCACACAGACACGCACACGTGTTGATTTTGATAGCAAATTTTGATTTATGTTTTAGTCATAGTCTCTTGAATAGCTTTCATTTAGTTTGAGTGATATTTTAGTCACCTGGAATGTTTTAGTGTTAGTCTAGTTTTAGTTTCGACTAAATATCATGAGATTTTGTGTATTTTGCATTTTGTATTTTGTAATGACTGAAAATAGCCGAAAATGAAAACTACAAGCTCTACAAGCTCACGACGCGTTTTGAGCTTGTAGATCTGCTATTTTCAGCATGCAACCAAGTGTAAAATTGTCCCTAGTCTAGTTTTTATTTGTTGACGAAATTGTCAATATATTTAGTCTTAGTTTTAGTAATCACAGCTTAGTTTTCATTTAGTTTCCATTTAGTTTTCGTCAGTGAAAGAAAGGCAGTTGGCGAAATAAAAATTCATAGTATTAGTCGACAAAATCAACACTGTTAGACAACAAGTTGCAAAAAGGTCTAAAATAATTCACAGATTCAGATTTAACAACTATATACTTCGTTGATCTGAGTCCCCCCAGGGCTGTATATTGTACTTTGCCCATTCCTTTATTCCCTCTACGCCAAATTTCTTCACCGAAAATAGCCGATCTACAAGTTCACAAAGTTCACAACAATGTAACACTTTGCCAGCTTGTAGAAACCCCAGAATAGGAACTTTAGGGTTCATGTGGTTAAATGATGAATGCTGAACATTTTGCGCTGCACATACTAAATGGTGTGTGTGCGTGCGTGTGTGTGTGTGTGTGTGTGTGTGTGTGTGTGTGTGTGTGTGTGTGTGTGTGTGTGTTGGTATATACCTGAGGTACTCACTGCAGTAGCATAAGGAGTCGCTTTACAGGCATTCTCAGCCCAGCAGCCACATCCATAATGAGCAGCCTGGCAACAGAAAACAGTCAAATCCTCAGTGTTAATGTAACTAGGAGAGCGTACAACAAACGGAACCAAATGGACCTGTAACTGTGCAGACAGGACATAATGTAACTAGGAGAGTGTACAACAAACGGAACCAAATGGACCTGTAACTGTGCAGACAGGACATGACGTGGTGCGAGTCTAATGAGGTGGAGTACTTATTTAGAGTAAAAAATGCGTGAGGTAATGTGGAACAATTGTACATTGTATTGTATTGCTTGAATGTGTTGTCTCTCCTGATAATAACAATAAAAACAGTAAGTTACAAAAAAGGAGAGAAAAAAAGAAGAAAAAGTTGCAATTTGTGACTTTAAAGGACAACTTTAGTTTTTTTCAACCAAGGTTCATGTTTTAGGTTGTTATTAGAGAAACTAAAAGATGAGTGTTAATTTTTCTTCATTTGCTGCTTTCTTTTGTTTTAGGGATTTTAGCAGTTTTTGACAGGGGGCCGGGGGCATTCGAGCATGGGGCTAAATATGTATTTTTTTACAAAATATTATGGCGATTTTTTTATTTATTATTTACTATAGTCCTAATAAACCCCAGGAAATTACATATGGTCACGGAAGATCACATGATCTACTGAATGTGAAGGTAGCCTACTGGGGGAAGGCTTATACTGTGTGTATAGGCTCAATATGTCAGTTTGACACATTCAATAGATCCTGTGATCTTTTGTGGTCAAATAATTTATTGGCGTTTATTAGGACTAGAGTAAATAAAAAATAAAAAAATCGCTATAAAATTTGGTAAATAAATACATATTTAGCAACATGCTCGAATGCCCCCGCCCCCTGTCAAAAACAGCTAAAATCCCTAAAATGAAAGAAAGTAGGAAATGAAAAGAAATTAACACTCATCTTTTACTTTCTCTAATAATAAACTAAAACATGAACCTTGGTTGAAAAAAACTAAAGTTGTCCTTTAAGGTCCTATGCAGTCAGGATTCAAACCTTTTTATTTTGAATGTATCTTCTCTTCTGGGATCCCCGGCACAAAATAATTTCAGAGGGGGTGGGGTGAGGGGGGGGGGGGGGGGGGGGGGGGTCCACGGCCAAATACATATCAATTTGGGGTCCTCATGGATCAAAGTAAAATACAAATCTCACGACTGAAAGATGTTGATATGGCCAATATGTAATTTGTGAAACGGCATGAAAGGAGTCACCACACACTAGCGCTGTGTGTCCTACACACTTAAAGGACAACTTTAGTTTTTTTCAACCAAGGTTCATGTTTGCTGCTTTCTTTGGTTTTAGGGATTGTAGCTGCTTTTGACAGGGGGGCGGGGGCATTTGAGCACGGGGCTAAATATGTATTTCTTTACAACATTTTATAGCGATTTCTTTTTTTATTATTTACTATAGTCCTACTAGACCCCAAGAAATTACATTTGGCCACAAAAGATCACGGGATCTACTGAATGTGTTAAACTGACATATTGAGCCTATGACACACAGGGCTGTATTTTGCGTGTCTTAAGTACCAGGTCTTATTCCCTAACTTGAGTAAACTAAAGACCTGGAGGCGTGATCAATGCTCTTTGGCCACTCAGAATAGCCAAATGACATTGATCACGCCTCCAGGTCTTTAGTTTACTCAAGTTAGGGAATAAGACCTGGTACTTAAGACACGTAAAATACAGCCCACAGTGTGGCTTCCCCCCAGTAGGCTACCATCACATTCAGTAGATCCTGTGATCTTCTGTGGCCAGATGTAATTTCTTGGGGTCTAGTAGGACTATAGTAAATAATAAAAAGATAAATCGCTATACAATTTTGTAAATAAATACATATTTAGCCCCATGCTCGAATGCCCCCGCCCCCCTGTCAAAAACCGCTAAAATCCCTAAAACGAAAGAATGCAGCAAATGAAGAAAAATTAACACTCATCTTTTACTTTCTCTAATAACAACCTAAAACATGAACCTTGGTTGAAAAAAAACTAAAGTTGTCCCTTAACACAATATGTAATATTATGTTTGGCAGCCATACAGCTTGTAGGCTCGTTGGCCCAATAAGCAGCTGGAAATTAGCACAGAGTCAGGAGGTAAAATGCCACCACACCGTGATTTATTCCCAAAAAGAAGGTTACAGGCATGAAAAATGGCATGGCACAGGCAGCAGAAAAATAGGCCATGTTGGTGTGCAGCTCCACCATAATCCTCTCATTGATCTAACAGTGTGTGTGTGTGTGTGTGTGTGTGTGTGTGTGTGTGTGTGTGTGTGTGTGTGTGTGCTTCTGGCAGTCTTTTTATAGGCAGCTGAACCAATCAGAGCGGACTCTACCATTACAGGTAAATTGCAGATTGAGGCGTACAAGGTATATTCAGCGATTTTACTTAATTCAAAAATCACATCTTTTGTTTGTTTTGTTGTGATAATCCTCCCTACTATAGAGTGTGCTGACCATATAAGGAGTTCCTCCATGTCCCCAGTTAACCCCTGGGGGTCAAAAAACCGTAGGTTTCGTTTTTGGCTAGGTGGCCCAGCCTTCATCCAATCAGAATAGAGAGGGGCCTTCCGCCAATCATGATTGAGCAGGGGCGGGCCTTGGTGTATGTGCTGTTGGCCTGTCTGTGTTGTTTTTGGCAGCAAATTTAGATTTTAGTTAATAGTCTTTTCAAAAGTTTTCATTTAGTTTTAGTCACATTTTAGTCACCTGGAATGTGTTAGTGTTAGTCTAGTTTTAGTCGAATAAATGTCATCAGATTTTAGTCGACTAAAACTACAGTTGATTTAGTCAAACAAAATGTGTTTAGGTAGGCCTTGATGCCGTCGTAAAGACGGCATCACAACGCATCGCGCTGCAAGCTTGTAGATCGGCTATTTTCAGCATGCAACCAAGTGCAAAATGACTTATACTGGATCTCTTGTCCACTAGTCCCTTCCTAACATTTTAGTCTAGTTTTTATTTGTTGACGAAATTGTCAGTATATTTAGTCTTAGTTTTAGTCATCATAGCTTAGTCTTTAGTTTCCATTTAGTTTGTCAGTGGAAAAAGGTAGTCGACGAACATTTTTCGCCTTAGTTTTAGTCGACGAAAACAACACTGCGTGGCGACTGAGAACGTTAATCCATGCAGGGTCCTTGACTTGGAAAAACGTTTTGAGAGTCACTGTGGGTCTAACCTGGCCAACTCTGCCCGGGTGTTTCATGGCTAAGCCGCCACTGGACACTGCGGCGGCGACATTCCCCTCCTGGTCAACAACAATGGCCCCCACTGTGTCCAGACACCCTGAGCCATTCTCCTACACCGCAGAAAAGAGACACGGGAAGAAGAGCAAAGGAGAAAAACGGTCAACAAAGGCCCCCACTGTGTCTTCTTCTTCTTCTCAGTGGTGGGGGAAAGGTACTCAATTGTTTTACTTAAAACTGTCTCCATGCCACATGACGCCTCCCCCTTATGTTAAAAGTATCAATACTACAATGTAGAACTACTCCGTTACAAGTAAAAAGGTCCTGAATACAAAATGCACTTGAGTGAAAGGTACAAAAGTATCAGCATCAAAATGTCCTTAAAGAGTGGGTGAAATGAAAAATACGTTTTTCACACTTTTAGACCATATGTGTGGTCATCATATGGGCATACCCAACAATGGATGCTAAAAGAATGGCAATTTTTGTATGTTTTATATCAAAAGTCCATACAAAATATATTTTTTACTTCTTCCTGAAAACGAAAACGTGCTGCATGATGACGTGTAGAGATACACATCGATAAAAGCCAATAAAAATGAAGCTCACCAGTTTGTTTCCCATGCTTCTTGTCCTCCTCCACACAGCTGGTTTTGATTAAAGAACTACTCCGTTTTTAATCTCATTCAAGATGACATCCAGACAGTGTATTACTTGTTTTAAACTTAATCATCACGCTAAAATATGTATATAGGTTGTGTATAGGTTAGAAATAATCCGCTGACTTGTCCTCATGTCTCTCTGACACGAAATTCACGTGCAGCTGAACCACCTGGAGGGATGCGACACTCTGATTGGTTCAGAAACCTCAGAGCCAGCGTTTGAAGCTAAAACTTCAAAATAAAATGTCCACCATTTCCGTTGCCCTACACCTTTAATTTGGGCCATTTTATTTTGAAGTTTTAGCTTGAAACTCTGGCTCTGAGTTTCAGAACCAATCAGAGCGTTGCATCCCTTCAGGTGATGGGACGATACTTCTGCTACACGCACGATGCATGGACTTTGTTTCCAAGGCAGACAGTCGGCCAGCTCTACCAGTTTACTGCTATGTGGCTTATTTCTACCCTAGAATGTTTTCAGATACCTATTTTAGCGTGATGATTCAATTTAAAACAAGTTGATACTGTCTGGATGTCATCTTGAATGAGACTAAAAACAGAGTAGTTCTGGAATCATCAGCAGCTGTGTTTGGACAAACGCGCAGTGATGGGAATAATACAGGTGAATGAAATCAAGATTCATTAAAACACACTCAGTGCCACCTGTTGGACAGGAATTGTTGTGCAGGTGCCAGAGAAAAAGGACAAAAAAAAGAATAAATAAGCATGTGTGCATGTGAGCCTCTACAAGTCATCACGCAGCACATTTTTAGTAATTAAGTTTGGATTTTTATGGACTTTTGATATAAAAATACACAAAAATGAAAATGTTCCAATTTGTTTGGCATCCATTGTTAGGTATGCCCATATGATGACCACAAATATGGTCTAAAAGTGTGAAAAACATATTTTTCATTTCACTAGGTCTTTAAAGTACCAATAGTAGAAGGTAATCGCTATGCAGAATGGCCCGTTTCAAGTTTTTAAATGTTCAAAAATATTTTGAAAATAACATAGGAGTAGGTTATCATTCATCATTTATTAATTAAACTGTGTAGTCTAAAAAATGATATGACCCTTTTTAAGCACTCTTAGTGGGTGAAAGATCCCTGGTTCAGATCGTACTCCTGTCGCATCTGCCCTTGGTTTACTGTCTCTCTCCACAATTAGGAATAAAAATGTAAAAAAAGAAATATATATATATATATATGACTGATGCAGAGCCAAATCTCACATTCTGAAGCGGAGCGCCTCTTTGGAACGGGACATTTCCAACATTAACACGAGCACATTGTATGAGAAATAGATTAATCACTCTTTCATCTCTCGTGCATCTTGTCAAAAATGTATTGTTGTTGTTCTTTCAATCATTTGTTTTGCCTTCCCTGATTACGGTTCACTTAGAAATGAACTTGTTTTTGGATAAAAGACTGCGTGATGAGTCAAATGTTTGTGGCAAGATTATGACAAAGATCAACCCTCTCAGAAGAACAAAACATCTCTGCTGTACTGGCAATATAAAAGCCTGGGCAAAAAGGCTAGAGTTCGCTAGAGTAAAATTGACTAAACTTTCTTAAATACTGTACGTCCTGTCTAGAGCCTCACTGTGACCTCACTGTGTTCGCACTTTTCAGTGCCCAAAAGATCATAGTTTATGGGCCAATTGGAACAAAATTATAAACATTATAAATAGTCATATGTACAGGGGTTTTCAACCTGGGGGTCGTGACCCCTCGGGGGGTCCCAAAAGTATTTTGGGGCGTCCCCAAATTATTTTCACAAAAAGAAAAAAGAAAAAACGTTATTTTGTTTTTGAATGGCTGGGAAAACGGAAATTCTGAGTTCACATAGTATACACATACTCCCATAGTGCATGCATAAACTTTCCTTAATGATTATATTACTAGTGCATTGAGAACCCCTGCACTAGTGCATTGAGAACCCCTGCACTAGTGCATTGAGAACCCCTGCACTAGTGCATTGAGAACCCCTGCACTAGTGCATTGAGAACCCCTGCACTAGTGCATTGAGAACCCCTGCACTAGTGCATTGAGAACCCCTGCACTAGTGCATTGAGAACCCCTGCACTAGTGCATTGAGAACCCCTGCACTAGTGCATTGCCACTAAACCACTATCACATCAGATTTAGTGTTTTTCCCCCAACATATGAAACAGGTGCTTGTATCTATCAAAGAACAAGAGAGAAAAGAATGGGAACATTTTTACAGCCTGGCACACAAGAGGGAGAAAATTAAAACCAGAAGACCTGCTGCAGTCAACACAATCCATGTGGTCCACGTGACATGGTACGATAATTTTAAAATAAATTGCAGTTGTTACATTAATACCTGTACTGCTTGACTGAGATGTGAAGGAAGACGACGAAGCAACAATGGGTGGCTTGTTAATGTTTGTGATTTCAGCACAGATAGCCGTTTGTAGTGTAACAGACCATCGGTAGCTGCCATACTTATAAAAGTCTGGGTGAATTTGGCGTTTGTAGTTTGTTGAAAAACAGACGGCGAGTTCAACCAGCCAAAACAGCAACATATGAATCATTAATAGGTCAAGTGGGTTTTACATAAACACGCAAGAACCGAAAAAGTCTTTGTAATCCTAATTAGGGTAGAAGTAGCACTTTGACACCTAAATCAATCACACGAGACACCAACTTGCCCAAGAAAACAAGCGGCTGACCTAAGTTGTTATTCTGGGTTCTTTTTTAATGAATATCTCCTTCAATAGTGAGGATTAATCAAATGTAACTGCATAGAAACGATAACAATGTGCATGAAACTAAACCCCGGGTGATGTGCCAAGCTATGGTCTTTTGTACGTTCTAATCCATTAACTACTATGAGCATTCCAAGCTACATAAACACTCCCTCTTATGATCCTATTAAGGTTTAGGGAAAACGTGTAGGTGATTAAAAAGACTAAATCCTAGAATTCAGAAAACAGTATAGCCGTTATTTCGCAGAATATTTCTGTGTGTGTGTGTGTGTGTGTGTGTGTACACTTGAAAAAAGGAGAAGCAAGCACTCGGATGAGCATAAGTGTATAGAGTGCACAGTTCTGGTAGAAATAGTCAGTGGTGGAAAAAGTACTCAAATGTTTTACTCAAGTAAAAGTATAAATACGGCAATGTAGATGTTTTTGATTAATTGAACATGGTGGACCCTCTTGTAAACAAGTGTAATGCTTAATTGGGTCGTCCACTCACAGTTAACAGTCTTTGTATTGAGTTTGCAGGGCTTAAAGCCAAAAATAATCCAAAGACTGAAAAAGATTTTTTGCAAATCTGCACTGATGCCATTAAATGACCCCTATGAAATCCTCAGGACTGAAATCAGTCCCCAGGACTGAGAACTTTAAGCCCTGAGTTTGTGCTTGAGATGTACTGTAATTCTGCAAACTGTTAATAAATATTTCAATCAATCAATCAAAACTCCGTTACAAGTAGAACTCACGTATTCAAAGTGTACTCAAGTGAAAGTACAAAGGTATCGGCATCAAAATGTACTTAAAGTGCTAAAAGTAAAAGTACTAATATCGCAGAAAGTCCCATTTCACAAGTTTGAAATCTTTTTTTAAAATAGCTGATCTACAAGTAGATCGGCTATTTTCAAATAGCCGTATAATAGGGTTGAAGTGGTTAATATATGTTTTTCTAATCAAAACTGAAATCCAAAGCAACTAGTAACTAAAGTTTTATAATAATTGTAGTTGAGTAAAAAGTACATTGGAAATTGGAAATACTAACGTAAATTACAAATACCTTAAGATTGTACTTTAGTACAGTACTTTAGTACAGCATAAGGTTATGGCATAATAGTATTTTAAAGGTTTCATGACATTATAATTTTTTTCTTTTAGGTTTTATGACCTTACACCCAAAAAACCTGAACATTCAGTGGATTTGCTGTGGCCTGGAGTTTTCTCTGGGGTTTGGAAGCCTTTTGAGTTGCAATGAAAACAGGCAAAACACTAAAAACAGTGACATCTGCTGGCAAATCCCATTGACATATGGGATTGGCAGGCTCTTACAACACAAACAGCAGGAACATCAGACCACTTGTTTGAGCCAGAAAACCCCAGACAACAAAAAATCTACTGAATGTTAAAAGTTCAAGGTTTTTTTGGGTGCAATTGAGCTCAGAAAACCTAAAAGAAATGTAAGAAAAATTACAAAAGGTTTTTTATGTCACAATCCCTTAAAATCTGTCAGCATGCGTGTGTGTATTACGTGTGCAAGTGTGTGTGTGTGTGTGTGTGTGTGTGTGTGACTGTGAGTGTGTTTGTTGCATAATTGAGTGTGTCCACACACTCCTGTTACATCCAGGGTCATTATTATCCCTCCCAGAGGCTCCCCACACCGTCAGCTTTTGGATTAGAGGACTTTGCAGATGTTAGCCCTTTTCTCAGTGGCGTAATAATGTCAAGACAAAATGCGTCCGCCGCACACTGCACTTAGGCCCAATTAAAGCAGGGCAGCGGATGGGGGCGGCGGGAGGACAGTAGATGAAGAGCCTTTACTCAGTTCAGTGGTGGAAAAAAAGTACTAAGTTTTGACTTAAGTCAAATTTTAGACCTGAGGATGCATCTGTGTCACCTTATAGCTTTTAACCACTTTAACCATCATTTTAAACTTAGGCTGTTGAAAAGTAGCAGATCTACAAGCTCATCTACGAGCTTGTAGATCTGCAATTTTAGCAAAATCGTGAAAATCTGTAATATAATATATATCCTTGACATGAAAAAGTGTGAGCACCACTGATATAGAAACATAGGCCCTCATTTATCAATCGAGTGTAAAATCTGCCACAGATTCGAGTGCAGGTTTCGTAGTACACCCACGTCGCCACGGCATTTATAAAGTGATCGCAAACAGCTGATCCTTCCTTAATTTCGTTCTGACGTTAATAAATGTCACGGCTGAAATCGATCTGGCACGCCCTATTAAATCAAGCCTCGCCCTCGTTTTTGCGACCTGAACCACTGCTATACGATCTGGAAACCATGGTTACCGTGCCTTTCTGCCCGCCTCACCCCCCTCTCTCATACACACACACACACACACACAGACGCACACACGCTGCACGCTGCACGCACACGCAACTTGCAAGCCCAACTAACTGGTGTGTTGTTAAATAAATAAGGAACGAACACCTGCATGAATTAAATAAAGTTGTAGGCCTACCCTGTCTGTTTCCCTCTCACCTCGCTTGCCTTGCTGTCATGTCCACGCACGCACGCACCTACATGACACATCGACATCGCATCGCCATGAATGGAATACGTTTGGGCTGGCCTATATTAATTTTACCCATTCGTGCGCAGTGCACGGCGAAGGCGTGAGACTGCGCACTGCTGTGATATTAAAGTCCTGTGGGTGAGTGTCAGTGATGCCTGCATGAGAGATAGGCTATCATGTCGTCAAGGCAGTCATAATCAACGTTTATGTAGTGATTTGATCATTGATGAACGAATCATAAACATATGGATGAAGGCTTGCTTGCATGTGTGCTGGTAGGCTATGTATTGGCAACGCACGCCGCAGTCCCTCCCGACCCCCGAAAATGATCTAGCTTTTATCTGAACTGTCAAAACTGTCAAAACCTGTCTAAGCACTTATTTAAATGGTGAATGATTAAGCCCCTTACGCCTATAGCCTGCTAGTACTTATTTCAAATAGGCAAGCTGCCTGTATGCTTGTCATTGTCACTTGGAAATAAAGGCGTGCAGTCCATTTATGCCTTTTTTTTTAAATAATATCATAATCACATATGCCGCATCACCGCTTGCGCTCCAAAATCATCTCACAAGTGCGCTCGCATAACAAGGCCAGTAAAGCACTGTTTGATTAAGCACAAACTAATACATTGTAAACATGTTATATTGTTTTTAATTGCGCGATTTTAATTACTTGTAAAGTTGGAAATCTCTCTTTTGTTTTTTACATACACATACCGTTTTATATTAACATTTTAGGAGTGAAAACATATGTTTAAATGCCTGTGACAGCCTCTCAGCTGGTCAAACAATGCTGCTCCGCTGTTCTACGACAGAAAAACAGGTGAGGACAAAGTGTACGCCAGCTGCCGAGCAGACGTGGGTTTTGAACGTTGTCACGTTCAATTTCAAGCTTTGCCGGAAATGTTAAATGCCGAAAATGTCGGTAATTTCGGCGTGCGCCCATATTTTGGCGTACGCACGGTTGATAAATGAGGGCCATAGGCTTTTCAGAAAACTGCTAGGATTTAAGAGACATTTGTAGAATTATGTCCTCAGGTCTTAAAGCTGCTATAAGGAATAATATGTAAAAAAGAATTGGTATTCAGACAGCCAGCAATGGTGCCGCAATCTGCATTCAAAGATTTTCCTTGAACTTACTGATTTGTTAGTCATTGCGACCAGGTTTATTTCGACCAATGACAAAGCTTCTAGGAACATCTTTGAATGCAGATTGTGGGGGGAGCGTTCTACCCATTGCTGGATGTCTGGAAAAAGAATTGGACATAATATTGCTTATAGCAGCTTTAATGGTTTAAGACATGATATTGTAAACACAAACGCCAAATTGTGGTCACACTGGCAGAAAGGGCAAACACACCGAGGGACATAATGATCACAGTAAGCTGAGCCCCGAATGCTTCCACTTAAAAAATAAATACAAATCGCTTTGAATTTGTTATCCTTACTTAAAACAAAACAAAACAAGCAGATCAGTGAACAGGCCTCTTTTTTCTTTGACAAATGTTGAGCACAGAAACATTTTGTTTGAGGTTTGGCACTACTGTAATTGATTTTGTATAAAGAATTCATGCATTTTTCCAGACAGAATTGGATCGGGAGCAACAAAAAAAAGACTGGATATTGTCTGTGATTTTGGATATTATAGTAATTATACTATTGTGATATGTGATAGTGTTCTATAAAAATATACATATCGGAACGGGAAAAATCGAGGCAAAACTATACAGTAGTATAATGAATCAGACTGTAAGTATATGATACTCACGTTCTCGTTTGATTGTCGTCTTTTCTTTGTCTGGTTAGGTCCTGTGTCCATCTTTTCTGCCAGCTCCATCTTGCGTTTGTTCCTCTTGTAAGCCGATAAGCTGAACTCTGTGAGAGACAGATGGATGGATTGATTGATTGATTATTGTATTCACTGTATATAAAATGGCTATATTTCAAACGAAAGCACAAGTAAATGCAAAAACTGCTACGAGCGTGAAAACAGAGACTTCTTCACATCAAGGTCGTCCATTTTCAATTTATCAGAAACATGAGAACATTCTTAGTAAAGGGACATTCAATAATATATATTTTCTTTTCATAACTTTTATCCCACGATTTTGCAACCCATTTTTTCACCCAGTGTCAATTATCTAATGTAATCCTACACTTCTTCTGCCAACCTGGGGAGGCAGCGGACTGACCTCATACTACCTCCTATGCATGAGGAGTCCAAGCTGCTTCTTTTCACCTGACAGGGAGGAGTTTCCCCGGCCGGACGTAGCACGTGGAAGGAACACGTTATTCCGACCAGTTCCTTTCCCCTCCATCAGGCGCCCTGGCTGGCAGTTTAGTGAACAGGATTCTACATCAATAATTCTGATAGTTTCTACTTTGTTGTATGACGGTATCGCTCCAAAACATTGCGACACGTTGCAACATGTTGGGAGCTTCCATTTTTGACAAATTCTGAAAACTTTGGACAACCCGACCACCCGTTTCACTTTTTAAACACAGGCCAAAAGCCTAGCAGCCACAAACTGTCTCGACAATGAGATAAATAATTGGAAATACAGTAGCGATAGATGATGATGATATATACACAGAGGGCTGATCAGTGTGAGGTATTTAGAAAAAAACAAGAAAACGCTCACACACTGAGGGCTCCAATGCGACAGATGCTTTATTTGCACCAAAGACGTTTCGAGCACAAAATGTCACGCTCAAAATGTCACATACGAAACCATTTATTTACCCTCAAGTAAAATATAGTACATTTCTGGGCATTTGTCCTTGAACTTAAGTTTTACTTAAAAGGAGGAACTAATGTTCACAAATGCTTACTAGTAGCCATCTTTTCGGACAGGCATGGTGGTATTCCATGGGTCACAGCCCAATCGTGTGCTCCTCGTCCTACTAAAAAACTGACAATGGTAAGAAGAGAAAGTGAAGAGAAGAGAAAGTGTGTCAGTATGGAAATCTGGCAATATCAAACTTGTGGATTAATGCAGTGGTTCTCAACCAGTGGTCCGGGGACCACCAGTGTACCTTGAGGGGGTTCCAGGTGGTCCGCAGCTAAAGGATGGAGAGTTGGTAACCAAATGGAACCTTATAGAATTTAACTCTTGAGTTTTGAGAGCATAAAATGAAACCAAATCCAAATCCAGTCCATTTCGTTCCAAACAGCTGCATTACTTAATTTACAGAAGTCAGAAGAATTGTTATTTTGATCAATGTTTGCCTGTTATCTCTCCTAATGGTACCAACATCAATACAGCATGGAATTGTGGACAAAATCTTATCCAACGATATACGATAGCAAAAGATTATTTAGTTTTGGGTCTGAGAGAGGCTACCAAAATCTCATCAAATGGTGGTCCGCGGCTCAAATACTGAATACATAATGGACCTTGATATGAAACGGGTTGAAAACCAGTGTATTAATGTATTAATAAAGTAGACAGTCACCAGGGGGGTATTCTCCCGGCTGATAGCTTTCCTTTCTGTGCTTCACTCAGCAGACGGTTTGCCACTAAGACTGGGTTCTTGATACCTGCAGGAAAGGCAGGAAAAAGGTATCAGTGTTGTTGTGTTGTTTTGCTGTCAAAACCAACACTGATGATGTGTAGCACCACTGCCTGCAGTAACATGTACTGTATGTAGACTAGCTAGTGTGTACAGGAACATGTTTATGTGCTGCGTGGAAACAACCAATTCCAGTTCAGTTAGGAACTATTTGTAATGGTGGAGCCAAAGAAAATGATTAAATAAACTAATCAAATCATTATCTGTCACTTAATTACAGTTAACTAAATAAATGGTGCTTGGAGAACTGTTCTTTGAAAGCAACATGTCACTCAAGTTCATGTTCTTGTGCTGTGTTGTATTATGAGCACGACTGTGATTGTTTGACAGAATCATGTGCATCATAGCAGCTTATGTACTACATTTAAAAAGGGCATAGTTTAAAAGGGCATAGTTTAAGAGCAGCTTTACTGAATTGAATAAAGAGAAAACATGGGATGCTTGGCTCATATATCCCATCTAGCCTCTAGCATTCATCAAGTCTAAATGTTATAGCTAAACTGCACTGCACGGTAACAAAAACAATCTGTTGTCTTTTTGACTAAATGTCAAATGAAACCCTAGGCTTCCTCTCTCTCTCTCTCTCTCTCTGAGGCCTTAGACGCAGAAACACTCAAAGCCCTTTGCAAGTATCTGCCGATGTAAGCACATTAAAGCAAATAGTCCTCAATATCCTCCAGCCAGGTAAAGACTGGGTGGTCCTGCTATAATACACTTTCATGATGCCAGCGGGCTCCTATAAAACAAAAGATATGGCAGAAGCTGAATCTTGACGAACATGAGATCCATAGCAGTTTTGGGCTGGGCTTGACTTCTTTCAGGTGATTGTACTGTATCACAGCAAAGATATGAATATATTGACAATTTCATCAACAAATAAAAACTAGACTAAAATGTTAGGAAGGGACTAGTGGACAAGAGATCCAGTATAAGTCATTTTGTACTTGGTTGCATGCTGAAAATAGCCTATCTACGAGCTCACAATGTGAGCTTGTAGATCTGCTATTTTCAGCATGAAACCAAGTGTAAAATCAGCCATTACGACGGCATCAAGATACATTTTAGTCGTCTAAATCAACTGTAGATTTAGTCGACTAAAATGTTGTGATACTTAGTCGACTAAAACTAGACTAACACTAAAACATTCCAGGTGACTAAAATGTGACTCAAACTAAATGAAAATTATTCAAAGGACTATGAGTAAAACTAAAATCAAAATTTGCTGTCAAAATCAACACAGCAAAGATACAATATTTACAAATATTCCGTTACGCACCACTTATAGAGCCGACGGCTCCAAAATGCAGCGACTTCCCATCCATGATGCTCGCGTCACACTCGATCTCTCCCGACAGATTCAAATTGGAGCCCATCCCGGCATTTGTGAAAGGAGAGTCCTAAGTAAAGAGCAAAAACAGAACAAAACGACAGCTAAATTGAGCGTAACATCTGCCTCCATAAGCTCCGTGTTTATACAGTACATGTTTTGAACAACACACAAACAATGTTTGACCATTTAAAGAAGTTCCTACTAGTTTCAATCACCAAGCCCAAAATGTCCAGCTCTGAAGAAGGGCCAGCAAACTAAAGCATCACTGACTCCACATTGATCATTAATCACATTGATCAATTTCCAGGCATAAGTGTTACCTTATCTTATGACGTATGCACATGCAGCCCCCACCATCACTTAATGGAACTGAATTGTAACAGCTTAAATCAATAATATATCAGTATTCTATAAACAATAGAAAACAGCATAAATGGATGGGGAAAAAGAGAGAGAGAGAGAGAGAAAAGCTCACTCTACATCTACAAGGAATGCTTACATAAGCGTAAGCAACTGCTTACCTCACTGCACATATCTTATATCACAACTGCTTACCTCACTGCACATATCTCATATCACAGATTTTTGCAGAGCAGCTGCAGAACTAGACAGTACATCAATGTCATCGTTTCAGCCCAACTTGCCCTTGTGAAGCTCATCCCTTATAATATACTGTATATTATCAAAATAATGAATATCCATACTTACACTACACACATCACATAATATTGGCTGTTTTATCAGCACACATACCTGTATATGTTTTTTAATTACCAGTACATTTATGCCAAAGATTTTATTTCTGTCTGTTAAGTTGATCTTAGCCTGAAAAGAGTTTAATATATATATATATTTTAATTAGACACCCTGTGTGTTCACTACGGTGTGTGTAGATTTGAGACAGGGGGTTGACATAACCAAAATTGACCAACCTCAAGTTCAACCAGGGCTGCAGCCACTGCTTCGACTGCAAGAGCACCAGCCTTGAGTCTATCCACAGCCTGCACACAGCAACATATGCACAATAAATAACAACAACAATAAAGGCTAATTTCTGCAAGATTTCTGCCAATTGATTTTTGCCTGTTTTGTTTGATTGATCGGTCAAAACATATTGGTAATCTCCAAAATCAGAATCGGCAGAAACAAAATAGAAATCTTGCATCATTCGGGCTCTAATAAAAAGCATATTTCACAAGACTTTGTAAAAGGTTTAGTGACTTTTTGTGGGGAAATATTGTGGAAATAACTTACTCTCTGACAAGCTCTTTTGCACACATGCTTGTACTCCTTGGCTTTGGACTCTGAATGGTATCCCGCTCCTGAAAGCACATATCATGAAAGCTTTTTGAGTGGTGCAACCACTCCAAGGAACAGCAATGTCTGTGTTCACCTATGTGTTGTTCACCTATGTGATGTTAGTGAGCCAATGACTATGAGTACCAGTAGGGGCGCTGTTGTGCCAGAGAGAGAGAGAGAGAGAGAGAGAGAGAGAGAGAGAGAGAGATAGATAGTATTAGTGCTGCACTGTTGCCTGCTAATGAGAGAGAGAGAGAGGAGGGGGGTGGGGGGAGAGAGGGAGAGAGGAGAGGAGGGGGGAAGAGAGGGGAGTTGCACCACTCAGTTCACACAGGTGTGATTTTCTTATGCTTTACGTTGTTGTGCCCCTCTTGAGCACAACGTCTGCGTTCATCGCTGCCCGTTTGAAAGGACCTTAAGAGCGGGAACGCGTCTGTGTCACCTCATAGCTTTTAACCACTTTAACCATTATTTTAAATTTAAACTTTAGCTGTTGAAAAATAGCACAACCTCATAGATCTACGAGCTTGTAGATCTGCTATTTTTGAAAAATCGTGAAAATGGGGCACAGATCTTTGAATATATATTCTTTCACAGCAAACATGTTTAACTCATATCTTTGCTTCTCAACTCGCGGACCCCAAATATTATTTGGGGACCTTGACATGAAAAGGTTTGAGCACCACAGCACCACTGACATAGAAACATAGGTTTTTCTGAAAACTGACATAATTTAGAAGACATTTTAGTTAACCCATTAAAACAAGGGGAAGCATCTGTCATTTTAGATTTTTACTTTGGCTATTCAAACGTAGAATATATAGAGCACCAAAGTCTGATGTCAATATCTCGAGAGGGCGCTAATCCCTGGGGTCGTATATATTTTTTTATTTGTATTGCAATTCCCATAGGGGGATCTTAGATCGCCTCATATAAGAACTGAAAAAACTGAAAAATAAACAAATCGCCCGGCTTTTCCGTCATTGTGCGTCATTTATTATGTTCATTGTCTCCACCAGCCGAAGGCATGGGGAGAGTATGTTTTGCACTCCGTCCGTCCGTCCGTGTGTCCGTGTGTCCGTCCGTCCGTCCGTGACCAGCTAATCTCAGCCACCGTTAACCCGGTCGATGCCAAATTTTGCACACACACTCCCTGGATGCCAACCATGAACCTCTGCCCCAAACTTTCCAGAACGGCCTGTTATAGCGCCACCAGGAGGCCGCTTTGTGCAAAACAGGTTTTTGCACAGCACACCTACAGATTTTGTCCAAACATCACGCAAATTGGTACACAGTCTCTCTAGAGCCATTCAACCAAACCGGTCTTTCATATTTCTCACACTCCATCCTGATTGGTTAAGATTGGCTTCCAAAGTTCACAGGAGTGCTCAGTTTCAAACAAAATGCTGCAAATCATGAACACATCGCGTGATTTCCGTGAAATTGTGCACCCACATTCCCACTAGGCCGAGGACAAAATGCCACATGAACAATTTCAACTCAGCCTCAAGGTGGCGCTATAACTGGCCGAAAAGTGTTTTTACCTCTAACTGCACGGATCTGTGGATAACCTGGTGGAGACCTGTGCCCAGAAGGGCACTTTTTCTAGTTCATATTTGTTACAGCCTGTTTCTGGAGAAAATTTAATTAATTCTGCCTCAGAAGTCTGAAGTCAATGTCACTGCTAAAATACGCCACGCCCTGCTGTCAATACATTCCTGAGATTTTGAGTCAGATCGCACTGTACGTAATGTAACGAAACATTAAATATCGATGAGATAACAAAACCTTAATGAACATTTCAGTTTCTGTTTTTTGCCCGATGGTAAATTCACGTGCAAAAGCTTATTTTGTGTGCGTCACTGTGCGACAGGCACCACCCCGCCTACCTGGATTATGTAGTCTCTGAGTTGTTTGACTCGATTCTAACTCTTTGGGTATATTTGTACATTTCCACCTTCAGTCGATGCTTCATGTCGATATGAGTAAAATTGTCAGAATGATTTGTTTGAACAGATTTCTTATATGAGGCAATCTCAGATCCCCCTATGGGGATAACAATGCAAATAAAAAAATATACGAACCTGGGGAACAGCGGCATCTAGTGACCGTGACGTCAGGCAATTGGTGGTCTATACAAGCAATTTTCGCAGAAATACTGAAAGTGTGAGAAGTTTGTAGTATCTGCCTCAGGTCTAGTACTTTTAAGTGGTTAAGGCAAAACAGTAAAACATAATCACTACATTGTCGACAGTCAACGTCTGTGTGTACATACCTGCATGCACTAACACAAATCCACCCAGAGCGGTTGGCTTTTCCTTCTTGCTCGATACTGTATCCTGCTGACTGGACCATAAACTGGCCAGAGGAGGACAGCAGGGCTGCTGTTCGTCTGCACAATTCATTAGATTCTCCATAACCCCAGCGGAACCTGTCAAGCATCATGGCCAACTGGACTCTGGCACAAGACTCATTCTGACAGGACACCTAATACAGAGAAGAGAATGCAAAACAAAGAGTCTTTAGTTTAAAGCACTCGACTGAATGGAGACCAGTCAGACCACACAGTAAAACTCTGAAGAGTCTACAAATGCATGCAGCGTTTGTACACTATTCAGAGTTGAATACTGATGTGCATATAGGCTAACTGAAACTTGAAAGTCAAATGCTACGATAGGGGCTGTACTTACTTAACTTTCATAACTGAAGAGCTTTATCTCTGCAGTGTTTAGCAGTCTATGTCAACTGGGATAGTATATTTAAAATTTGAATTAGCAGCATCGATACAACAGCCTCTAAAGTACATTAAAATGACTATCAACTCCAGACATTGCCTCATTCAGTTTCGAGTCATTCATAGCCCCTCTCGGAACCCTACATAAAGCTTTTCTGACATTTTGATGAGTTTTATGTAGGGTCCCTGTTCATGACTATATTTTCGTATGGGAATTCTGGAACGCGGACGTAAACATGCTCTCTAAGATCCTATCTGCGGTGTGTGACGGCCTTTTTTGCTTGAGTTATTCTGAATTCGGGAACTTTAAGTACCTATACATCCCGCTGCGAATATCTCCTGTGGCGCGGAAGCCGTTAAGTATTTTTAATCTTTGTTTGACCGATTTGGTCGCTTTATTTCTTCTTGTTTGTTTACCGTTTATTGTACCGCCTCCCGGTGTGCGGTTGGCTTGTGCGGCTACGTCCCTGCCTCTGATCTGCTCTGTCATAGCTATAGCGCCACTAGCTAGCCAGATAGGCGGTACAATGAGGTGTCAATAAACAAGGAAGGAAGAGAATAATCAAAGCGACCAAATCGGTCAAACAAAGATTAAAAATACTTAACGGCTTCCGCGCCACAGGAGATATTCGCAGCGGCATGTATGGGTACTTATACTTCACATATTCAGAAACCCTCACACGAAAAAATGTCGTCAAAGAGCGCAGACAGGCCATAAACACGTTGTTTATGTTTTAGTATGGCTGCGTACCAGGTGGCAGGATACTGATGCAACAGGACCCAATGCACTGGGTCTAACAAATGTCAGGAACTTCAGTAGCATTGGGTTCTGCTTGGAGGGCTAAGTCATTCATAGACTCCATTATTCCAAATCAAAACTACATAAGATATTCCCAGATAGTTCTTCGCACTGTGACAAATGTAATGCAATAGATGCAAATCTTCTTCACAGCTTCGCCCTTTGCCATGTATACAGAGATATTGGATTAAGATATTTTGAATATTCATATTGACCCCAATCCTATACTAATTATTCTGGGTTTGTCAGACTCCATTTCTATGTTGACGAGAACACAGAAACAACTCCTCTCATATGGTTGGATTTCAGCAAAAACTAGAAATGCACTCCACATTTCAGAAAAGCTTTATGGAGGGTTCCAACGTGACAGACAGGAGATTTTGGTGGAAATAAAGTCCATCCTCACAACTTCGAAACATCAACACAAACCTGAATCACATTTACAACGCCAAGAAGACATGAAGTTCATCACAAAGCATCATTTCTTCCTCTACTACGTCGGCGTCTGAAAAGAACGGGTCTACAAGCTGACAGAGACGCGTTGTCAGTTTGAAGATCAGTCATTTTCCGTGCGATGGATTGTAAATTAGGCAAGAGTTAGCTAATATAGCAGTAGCTAACTGTAGCTGTCAGAACAAATTCAACTTACTGTTTTACTGTTACAACTCTTCTGTCGTCAACAGCACCAGCCGAAGCCCACGGGTGTACTCGACATGCTTTTATTTATTTGTGTGAGTGATTATTATAAGCGATTTCTATAGTGATCGTAACTTTCCATAGGTATACTTTCTTGCTAGCCTGCCATGCTAGCCAGAGCCAGTTAGCCACAGCATGAATGAAAATTACTTCCTGGTTCGCATACACGTTGCTAAGGAAGTGCATTTTCTTTTTTTCTTCCTCCAAACCAAACATTGCCCCACGTGTTCAACACAGAATACATAAATATTGTATTTATTTTTTCAGAAAAGAAAAGACCGAGACATACAACAAACAAAACAATTATTTATATCAAAATCGCAATCAACCATTCAACTAATTACTAATTGAATGTATTTCTACATGCAGTTACACTTACTGACTGTCACTGTATCTTTATTTCTAGCATAGGCCTACGCTTCTGTTCTGTAGGCCTACACCTCCTTGATTTCAAAAATATTTCTCAGAATCATCTTTATTTGTAAGTAAAAAAGCGGGTGAAATTCGTTTTTGTGCATAACTGCATATAGTTCCCAATCCCTTCGTGGTATAGGAAGACAAAGAAAGGTGAATAAGGGGGGGGGGGATCAATGCAAGAAGGACATTTTAAGCTCGTTCCACACACAAACAGCACACTCGTGGGGTCCCTAATTTAGCCGTAGGGTCTCTCTCTTATCTATTGTCTGTCTGTCTGTCTGTCTGTCTATTTATATCTATCTATCCCACCACTGCATACTCCTGCCTGCCAGTGCTCTTGACCAAGTCTGGCATTAGCCTACATCTGGAGTTGGTCCCCAGGCTGTGGCTGCTCACTGCTCCTTAGGATGGGTCAAATGCAGGGGACACATTTTCCCAAACGGGTAATAAAGTTTCCTTACCTCATGTAAGCTAATGACTGAGAACAGCAATTTATGTTTGAAATATTTTCCTTAGATTGGGCTACATAATAATTTATCAAACTACATAAGTACATAGGCTACAAAGTGAAATAAAACGTAAAAGTTACAGTACAGCTCAAAGGCCTCAATAAAACACAAAGCTCTGCATCACATAGCTATGATTTAAAAGAGCTGACAGTTGTAGCAGACCTGCAGTTTTCTGGGAGCTTGTTTCTGATGATGATTCACTGGTGAATAAAAACTGAACACTGCTTCTGGTCGTATAGGCCTATAAGAGAAGCTTTCCTCGGGGTAGTTTTAACAACTGGTGCATGGCTGCAGCATGCAGTCTATACCACTCAAACTCCAACTTTACTTTTATTTATTTCTCAAGTGCACCCCTGAAGTAGTGATTAGATTCAAGAGGAGGGGGTGAGGGGTCGGGCATTTCCATTCTTTTTGATATGGCTGCTCTGTGCTCCGCTTGTCAGTCAGCATGTCATTAAACTTGGCACAAAACATTTAATTAGTGCCCCTATCTTTACAATGACTCTGTACTATAAACAGGGGTCCTCAAGATGTACCATAATCGTATGCTCTCAAACCATGAAAAAGTGAGTTTCCAATCATAACTATATACAATTCTCCTGGCATTTTCTATTCTGTCTAGACATGAATAGATGTTTTAATTGTTATGGCTTCTTATAGAGTAATGACAGGAAAGAGCAGAGTGGAGCATGAGTCAAAACGTAATCATATATTACACAGAGATTACAATTCCCTCAGGAAATCTCGTTTAAGAAGTGAAACTCAATTGCGTTCAAATATACAGAACATGTTAAAAATGTCTCTTCCTGTGAGGCATCTAGCATATGCCTTTGTTTTATCTTGTTATTTCATTGTTCCTTACTGGGATCCAAGAAGCAATCATGATGAAGGTGGCCTTATAGCCTCTGCTGGGAGTTAATGTTTTAATGACTTTACTACTGAGCCAGATAAGACCACAACAGAGAAGCTAATCGGATGAAATAAGCCAGTGACTGAAAAACCCCAGAGAAGAATAATCACTGAGAATGTTCGGAAGAACTCTCGGAAATAACCACTACCAGTCGACACATAGTCCAACATCATCATTGATCTGAAACAGACACCTCTTGTGTTCATGATCTAAGTGGGAGTTTGCCTGGGCGTTCCAAACCAAGCACAAATTCTTCAATCATAATATCTACTGTGGTGTTGTTTGTTTTGGGTCAGGTCAACAGAGATGAATCAGAGTGGTTGAATCATTAAAGAGCTGGCCTGGGGCGTTGTCGAAGAGGGGCCCGGTCAGTCTGTAGGGGGTGGCTTTAGCATTGCATGCTGTACCATCTAATCTCCATGGAAACTATGTTTTTATGTTTTGGATGCTGCAAATAGAACCGGGCCTGCAGTCATTTGGACAAGTCCGGTTCTATCAATATGATAGAGCTTGTTGTATTTATACATACAGTAATACTCCACGTGATAGTTTAACTCTGATAGTGTACAAATGTAACCAAGTGAACTCTTCTCTCAGAGTTAAAAATGTATACATGAAGGCTATAAGCATTTTAATGTGTATGTTTCTGAAGAAGCTATACGTAAGAAATATAGATCTTTTAAATTTCTTCCAGGCAACTGTAGACACAGTGGGATATGTATGTAATATGGAACCTATATACCAAATAGCTCAACATTTTATTGCCCCCCTTGTGCTGCATGATTTCATGGAAAAATCGTATAAGTCCAGTTCCTGCGCTACGTATAGCATCATCTGCTGTGAAGACTGCTATTAACGCAAAGATCCCTGGGGAAGATGACCTAAAATAACTCATGGAACTACAAAGGTTTTCCACGCGGCTGCTTTTATTAAAATAGAAACATGAAACCCCGCCCCTCAAAGGCCCAGTGGATCATAGATACAGTACAATGTAATTTTGTACAGTAAAGATACAGTAAAATGTAACATTGAAAGATATCATTTTGTCTTGGTGCAAAAATCAACTTCAAGTATACATTTGGCTTTACCCATGTCTATTAAAATGTATATTCTGGTATATTACAACAATTTACAATTTAGGCATTTAGCAGACGCTCTTAATCCAGAGCAATTTACATTAAGCAAGAACAAAAAGGATGGCAATACATCACGTACATAAAAAAGTAGTTATCAAGAAACATGCGTAAATTAAGAACGTAACAGTGGAGTATCTATATAATGAAACTATACATATAAACTATACATACTATACTATACTATACATATATACTGTACTATAAAGTGCTATGACTACATAAAATGCAATTCTAGTGCTGTCTACGTAACATGCTATAAGTCTGTATAAAATGCTATCTAAGTCTACATAAAGTGCTATCTAAGGGGCAGGTGCTACGGGCCATCTTGGAGTCTGAACAGGTGGGTTTTCAGACTACGACAAGTACAAGTAGGCCTAATCCAAATATATTTATAGTCAAATTGTACATGTAGTAGTAGCCTACATGTTTAAAAGTCAGTCGACTGTGCCATACCAGCAGTAGAGACATAATTTCAGCAAGGCATCAATGAGGTACTCTATGCTGGTTGATGCAGAGTACAAGCACTCTGGTGTGAAGAATAAAATAAACAGTGGGAGTCATTACAACATATTTTGCCAAAGCAACAACCCGCTGGAATCTAATTCCAAACCCATATATTGAGCGAACCATTTTCATTAAGCACCATTCAGCAGGCCATTACAGATCCATTCCCACAGCCTATTAGAATGTATGCTTCATGGTATGAAGGTGTTGTGTATCCAAAATAACTGAATACAATTCATAATGCTTTTTATAGTTGAACATCTGTTATTACAAATAATCCAATTAAAATAACATTGAAGTATTGAGTATTTAAAGGGGAATTCTACTCAGTTTAATGGATTGCGCAAAACGGCCTTGAATTAGTCATGGGTGTGTTTAAGGAGTGTTTGAGACGTACCCAATCAACATGTCCGTACTATTCTCTTTACCAGTCAGCTGATGTCACATACGGAATGCGCACTTTGGGGATCGTGGTATTACATTTCTTCAGGCTGGCACCATAGAAGACATGACATGACTTTGTCACATTTGGGTTAATTATTCCTATTGCACTGCATGCTGTCACCTTTATGCCTCAAAATAATTTGTTTCTATTGAAACACACCAGTAAAATAATGTTTATTATATTTTATTTCATTCAAGTCATGATGAAGGAATGAGTTGAATGCTGCTGCTTAATGCTGTGCCTGTGGCCCCGATGGCATATGGTCTTCGCTCTTAGCATTTTATTGAAGAAGACTTGAATCGGGTGTGATACAGCATGTGAAAGCAAACTTCCCAAGTTTTATGGAGATGTTTTTATTTATTTTTAAGGTTGAGAAATGAAAGAATTATGTTCGTTTCTAATCTCAACATTTTACAAATAAAAGATGCAAAAAGAGGCTGTTGCCATGTCTCATAGAAACAAGTAAATAGGTCTATAAAAATAAGCGCATATAACAGGGTTCTGTAACCTATTTTAAATGAAGTGCCATGTTTTTATTTTCTAGATAGTGAGTCTGCCATATCCAGATTAATTTTAATGACACCACATTAAAATAAAAAAACATATTTTGATTGTCCACAAATATAAAGTTCTTCCTTCTTTTTAAATATGTTCTTGCACATTGTTATAATGATCATTATATATATCCCCCTGCAGTCAGAGTTCATAGTTTTAATGAATGAATGTGATGCATTGTGAGCTGGTATAGATCTGCTATTTTCAAAAGTAATCTTGGATTTTTTTTTAATTAGCCGTCCTTAGTTGGGCAAATGCATTCATCTGGGGATCCTTGACATGGGAATGTGCTGTGTGAGGATCACTGGTTTAAACAACATTAGGAGAAAAGCCCAAATAACCACTTTAGAAACAAGAAAAGCAACCACAACTAGTAGGCTACAACTACCAATATTTACAAGCAACTTTACAGAAAAAGAAGCCGCTTATAATAAACAGACATGGCAACACTCCAGCAGCCTCCCAGAATCAAACAGTGCTGTTTGCGTTTATGAGGTGGTCAGACCCACGTCTAATCGTTATGCGCTGAGTGTTTTTAGGTCAAGGGGCTTAATAGCAAATTACGCAAAGCGAAAATAATTAACATATGGACACTCCCACAATGCTAAAATATTCAGGAACGCCGTATGCCATATGTGTGTGCGTTCAACACGGGCCGATATCCCTTTCATAATACGATTGTGCGCAGAGCGAGGGCAATTTATGTATTACCCCATTGTAAAACGCATCTTCAAAATGGCACCCACAGTGCGTGACAAACCTTTCTTGTTTACCAAAGTAATCCTTTTCGATAAACATGTCAGTTTGGTTTGTGTTGTTCTTTATTGGAACAACGAGACATGGACCTGAGGACTAGATGAGTGTGATGCATTGTTAACCAGACACAATGGATGATATGGACAGACAAGGCTGAAAAGATACCACAGAAACCAATGGGCTGTATCATATCACTAATCACTATGTGACTGACAGTTTAATGTTTTCATTGTGGCACGGTTATAGCACAGATACACTGCTATTTGGAATGTAACAATAGGCTGTTTTCATCAACACACACACACACACACACACACACACACACACACACACACACACACACACACACACACACACACACACACTCGCGCACGCACGCACATGAGTGTCACAATGACGATGCCAGCCAACTGAGTAGGCTACGTATCACCATGAAGATGCCATTAGCCTGATGTCAGTGTTAAACATCTCGGATATCTTCGGGTTACTTCAGTAACCTCAGTTGTATAAGTGACTCGAAGAAGAGAGTCATATGGGGTGCCGCCACCTGGTGGCGCAAAAGCACAGAAACTCTGCATGTACTCACGAACAATTCCATTGGATCGTGAACGTGAAGCTCGCGGTGACCTCCCTAACCCCACCCACTCGGTATAAAACCGGGGGTTGGTCCCGTGAGCGTCATTCCTATCAATCTACCTTTCTGCCGCTGACAAAGCAGAAGGGCGTCTTGATGACTCTCTTCTTCGAGTCACTTATACAACTGAGGTTACTGAAGTAACCCGAAGTTGTCTTAAGTTCCTCTCTCGAAGAGAGTCATATGGGGATCATAACACTCCCGTATGATCACACCGGCTGATAGGACCGATCCACGGTCCACCTATCAAGAGACACACGCACGTCACCCTCAGGCGTGGCACGTGTATACTCCCGTAAGGAGGACAATTAAAGGCTACCTAGGTCCCTGACCAGGTAGAGCAAAGCCGATAGCGGGACAGACCAACCTGTCCGACTGCTATCAATCCCTACTAAGGAGCCGACAGCAAGCTGCCTCATGTGCCCGTGAAACGGGCTTGATGGCTAACCATCTCATAGAGCCACTCTAGGGAACGCTTATGCGAACATGGGGGCACTATGTACTGTCAATCACTGCGCTGCCGCACCCACGACCGCCTGGGCTAAGTCCCTGGGTGCCACGTCAAGATTATAATACGTGGCAAAGGTCAAGGGAGACGACCAACTTGCCGCTGCGCACACATCCTGGATGGGGACGCCCCGTGCCAAGGCCCAGGATGCCGCCATGCCCCTCGTGGAGTGAGCTTTTAACCCTTCAGGGAGCTCCACCACACTACTGGTGTAAGCCAGTTGTATAGCTTCCACAACCCACTGTGAAAGCCTCACCTTTGTTATAGGCTTCCCCTGCCACCTGGCGTGGGAGGCCCAAGAGACAAAGAGTTGATCTCCCTGTCTGAAGGGAGCTGTCCTGTCCCTGTACAGTCTGATCGCCCTGACTGGACAGAGACAGTGTAGCCGCCTGTCCTCCTCTGAGGCAAAAGGCGGTGGGTGGAACGCCAAGAGCTCCACCGGGTCACGACCAGCAGGAAAGGCCTTTGGCTTGAAAGACAAGTTCGGCCTAACCGTGACCTTAGCGTTGTTACCACTAAACCTCATGCAGCTCTCATTGACTGAGAGTGCGTGGATGTCACTAGCACGCTTCGCAGTCGTCAGTGCGACCAGCAGCGTGGTCTTCAGCGAGAGAAACTTCAAATCCACTGCCTCCAGTGGTTCGAATGGCTCCTTCTTAAGCGCATACAATACCACCGTCAGATCCCAGGCTAGGACCAGGGATCTGGCAACCGGTCTAAGGTGTAGGACACCCTTCATGAACTGACGGATCAGCGGTTCTCACTCACCGGTCCGTTGTTCACACCTAAGTGGGAGGCGGATATCGCCGCCGAGTTGACCTCAACCGAGGACAAGCCTAGACCTCTGTCCAGGAATTCCTGCAGGTAGGTCCGGATGGGCCCCACCGAGGCCTGGAAAGGAAGGACCCCACCAGGCCTGGTCGAGCACCAACGTTCAAACAGCTGCCAAGCCGTGTTGCACCGGCGTCTGGTGGAGACTGTTCTAGCACTCAGAATAGTCTCTATGACATTCTGTGGCAGATCCGCTACCGCGAGCGGTGCCCCCTCACAGGCCAAACCCAAAGGTCCAAGTGCTGGGGGCGCGGGTGGAATATCTCGCCGTTGGCCTGCGTTAGCAGGTCGACCCTCAGAGGGAGTCGCCAAGGGTCGCGATAGAGGAGGGAAGCGATGTCCTGTCTCCAGGACCCCCAGGCCGGAGCCACCAGTAGCAGCCCCGAGCCCAAAACTCTCACCCTGGCTAGAACTTGTGGGATCAGTTCCAGCGGTGGGAAGGCGTAGAGTAGGCCCTGAGGCCACTGATGCGCTAAGGCATCCAGACCCAGAGGCGGCCTGCCTGTGAGGGAGAAGAACAGGGGGAACTTCGTGTTCTCCCCCGTGGCAAATAGGTCCGCCACCGGAACTCCAAATCTGCGCCACATTTGGCCCACCACCCATGGATGGGGGGACCATTCGCTGTAGCGGAGTGGGCCTCTCGATAGGAGGTCCGCAGCTGAGTTCTGGCGTCCTGGGACGTGACAGGCCGTGAGGGAGATGAACCGGCCGTCACACCAGACCAGCAGTCTGTGAGCTAGTGAGCACAGACGCAGGGATTTGATCCCCCCTTGTCTGATGATGTAGGCCATCGTCGTGGTGTTGTCCGTACGGACCAACACGTGATGTCCCCCGAGGAAACGGCTCGAACTCCTTCAAGGCGAGGAAAAACACCGCCAGAAGTTCTAGACAGTTGATGTGAGCGGATCCCTCTAGGGAACCGTTCCACACCCCTCTGGCCGTCCTGCCCTCGTGAGTGGCTCCCAGCCAGAAAGACTGGCGTCCGTGGTGACCACCCTTCTGGACAGGGGCAACCCCAGCGGTACCCCTTCCGTCAGGTTGCGTCTGTCAGACCACCATTTCAAGGCCAATACACAGCCCAGGGAGACTCTCACCCGGCGCCGTGTGAACTTGGGAGGCAGGTGTAGAGACTTCAACCGGAAAGGTCTCATGTACAGCCTGCCCAGCGTGCCAGAGATATGGCTGAGGCCATGAGGCCTGCCATGCGCAGGCACACCCCGAGTTGAAGTGTGTGGCCCGTCCTGAACTGTGCGGCACACTTCAGTAGGTCGTCCACCCGGTCGGCGCTCAGTTTCGCAGTGTATGCGACTGAGTCCAACGTGATGCCTATGAAGTCCGTGGACTGCGTTGGCGTCAACATGCTGTTGGTATGGTTCACGTTGAAACCTAGAGAGGTCACGTGGGACAATACCCTGGCTGTGTTCTGTACCGCTTCCTGCTCCAAGGCCGCGCTCAGAAGCCAGTCGTCGATGTAGCTTGCAACCCGGAGACCCTGTTGCCGTAATGGGGCGAGAGCAGTTTCCGTGCATCGAACAAAGACCCTGAGACTAAGGGACATCCCAAAGGGGAGAACTGTATACTCGTACACTCTCCCCTGAAACCCGAACCTCAGGAACTTCCTGTGTGGTGGGTAGATAGGGATGTGAAAAAAGGAGTCTTTTAGATCTATGGACGTGAACCAATCGCCTGGGCGTATGGAACGTGCCAGAGACTTGGCCGTCAGCATCTTGAACTTGAAAGTTTTGAGATGTCTGTTGAGTGCTCGAAGGTCCAGGATAGGACGGAGCCCCCCCCCCCGTTTTCTTGACCAGAAAGTAGCGGGAGTAGAAACCGCTGCGGCTCTGGCTGAGGGGCACCTCTCTGACGGCCTCCTTTAGAGACATTATCTCCTGTTGGGAGTATATGGCCAGCTTGACCCCGTGCTTCGGTGAAGATGACCTCGCCGAACATGGGGGGTCTCATAGCGAACTGGAGTCTGTAACCCTTCGCTAAGGTGTGCAGAACCTATGGTGACGCGCCGTGGCGTTCCCACTGTGCAATGTACCTGGTTAAAGGGTGGTCCACCCCCAGACCAGAGACATTTTCGGCATGACCCGTCTCCCCAGTGGCGTTTGAGCACGCCACCGGCTTCATGCCCCGCCCCTCTGCAGTGGGCAGCCCGTGGGTTACCCCTGACAGAGGGTTCATGGTCCCCCGAGTAGAAACCGTTGCGGTTCTGGCTGAGGGGCACCTCTGACGGCCTTCTTCTCCACTAGAGTTATCGTCTCCTGTTGGAGTATATGGCCAGCTTGACCCCGTGCTTCGGTGAAGATGACCTCTCCGAACGCGGTGGGTCTCATAGCGAACTGGAGTCTGTAACCCTTCGCTAAGGTGCGCAGAACCCATGGTGACGCGCCGTGGCGTTCCCACTATGCAATGCGCCTGGTTAAAGGGTGGTCCACCCTCAGACCAGAGAAAATTTTCGGCATGACCCGTCTCCCCAGTGGCGTTTGAGTACGCCACCAGTTTCATGCCCCGCCCCTCTGCAGTGGCCAGCCCGTGGGTTGCCCCTGACAGAGGGTTCATGGTCCCCCGACATTGGTGTTCTCGTTGTTTTCTTATTGTTTTGGGCAGTGCCCTTATTATGGAGAAACATACAGAAACATGTGCATTTAGTGCAGACTTGTGTGGCTTGGTCACGGGCCCGTACGTGGCGGGAACCCGTGCCATGAGCCTCAACCTCTTGTGGGGCGGCTCGGGAGTGCAGTTCGAGACTACTACGCCCAGTGCAAGCCCTGAGGCGGGGGGGATGGGGGAAGACGTCAGGGTGCGTCTCCCCCGGGAGGCAGGAAGTGTCACTACTTCTGCTGAGCCTTGTCGTCGTTTCATCTCCGTCACCTCATCGCGGGAGGGGACAGCCCCCATACCCGCGAAGATGGCTGTGAGAGATCCTTGGAGCAGTGAAGCGGCGTTGAGATGTTTGCCCTGTGCAGCAGCAAGGGCATACATCTTCTTGGCGGCCAGGCTGGCGTGGCCCTCCCTAGTGCCGGCCGCGGCTGCTGGAGGGCGGCGGCGTTGGTCAGTGGGGCGTGGGGGACATTTGTCCCTCACGTCCACGGAGGGAGCTCTTGGAGGAGCTCGTTGTCCATCGTCCACCTTGAAAGCAGCCTATCTAGAATGCTAAGCATGCTAGGGTGGCATCGGCCATCCAACGAGGTTGCTACTCCCGACCTCGAAAAGGTTAGCTAAACAGCTAAACAAACCTAGCTTCACAATGTACATACCTGTAATGTTGAGGGAAGCAGTCGGTAGTCGAGGGTCGCTGGGGAACCACGTCGAGTGAGACTTGTGCGTCTGGCCGCTGCGTGAAGTAGTAGTAGCGGTAGTTGTCGGTGGAGGCCTAGGACTGCATCCGACATCCCGTCGTCGCAACCACCCGGATCGGGGGAGCCTCGTTGGTGGGCCGACGAGATCCCGCTGGAGGGAGAGCAGCACCCAGAGCCAGCCGGCGAGGCCTGGCTGATGTCTTGGGTCTGGCTCCACAGGCCTGTTCACCAGTGTGGTGAAGAGCGTGTGGAGCTTGTTGTTGGCGGTCCGAGTCGCCTTCCTGGCAGGGGAGGAGCCGAGGAAGGACTCGCCATGGTGTCTCTGAGACGCGTCAAGGTTGAGGGGTCTGGAGAGAGAGGACGAGGCGTTGGGCCTAGACCTCGAGGTTTGGGGCTGGTCGGGACAGCAGGGCTCGGAGGTGTCGACCAGGGACCTGTCTTGGTGACTCTTGACGCGTGAGATGCGTCAGTCTGTCTCCCTGTCTGCAACAGAAGCAGCAGGGGGAGAGACCAGGGGTCTCGAAAGCCTGGCGAGCATGCTTTAGACCCATGTTCTAGACCCCCGGTGGCGTTCCTCCTCGGGGAACCCGGGAGGGCTGTTGTCACCCCTGCAGGTCGTCTTGGGTGTTGGTGCAGCTTGAAGGAGGAACCAGCAGTCCAAGAGCTTGTAGAAGCACTTCTCTTTTAAGTTATAATATAATATCATTATATAATAATAATATATAATATAACAAAAATGTTGTGAGGAAAACTGTCTGTAACTCACAAAACAGGGTAAAAGTAAAGTGGTGGTGGAGTAGAAAGAGTAGGACTCGTGGTGCTCCACTGAAGATCAGCTGTCCAAACAGAGAAAACCACGTTGTGAAACTGTGGTGTGTTCTCAAGGCATCTCTGATGTGTGGAAGACAAAGACAAAACATGCACAGTGCATGTGTGTCTGTCTGGGAGAGGAGGTAGAGACAGCCATGTCTGAAGCAACTCTTTGGTTCCATGGGGGGGGGTCGAAGTCACTGTCGTCACCGCCGGTGGCCATGGTGTGCGATGGAGTTGATTTAATAAAAATTAAAAAATTAACTCAAAAAACCAGGGTTATGGAACGTAACTTACGTAACTCTCGTAACCTACTTACGTAACCAACGTACGCTCGGAGAATGCTAGCTAACGGCGCCGTTCGGCTGGACGTCAAGCTAGCGTTGTGAGATACGATGGTGAAGCCAAATCAACGCCTAACGGCTGAAGATAGCTCGGAGGGTAGCGAGGCTGTAGCTAGTTAGCGCGACGCCGGAAGGCTGAAGGCTAAGAGCGGGAGGTAGCATGTAGCTGCGGGCGGTAAACTACGTAACTTACGTAACTTACGCTCGGAGAATGCTAGTTGACGGCGCCGTTCGGCTGGACGTCAAGTCAGCGTTGTAAGGCACGCTGGAGACGCTAAATCAACGCCTAACGGCTGAAGATAGCTTGAAAGTTAGCGAGGCTGTGGCTAGTTAGCGCGACGCCGGAAGGCTGAAGGCTAAGAGCGGGCCGTAAACTACGTAACTTACGTAAGTTACGTAATATACGATGGCGACGCTAAATCAACGCCTAACGGCTGAAGATAGCTTGGAGGTTAGCGAGGATGTGGCTAGTTAGCGCGACGCCGGAAGGCTGAAGGCTAAAAAGCGGGACGTAGCGTGTGGCTGCGGGCCGTGGGTCTAGCTAATAGCTGGTTAGCGCCTCGCCGGTAGGCCTAGGGCTAACGGCTGGACGTAGCTAGCGTATAGCTACGCAGGTAGCGTAGACGAAGCGTGTAGCTATGGGCCGTGGGTCTAGCTAGTAGCTGGTCAGCACCTCGCCGGTAGGCTGAGGGCTAACGGCGGGACGTAGCTAGCGTAGACGAAGGGAAAAAACGTGCCTGACGGCTACGCTTTAAGCAGCGGACTCGCTAATGAGGGAAGCTGAAGGCTAGTAGCACTAGGGAGGCTAAGCTAGCAGCAACCCTGAACGTGGCAGCTAACTGTAGACCAAGCGAAGCAGTAAGCTAGCTGAGTGCTAAGGCGCAAAGCTAGTAGAAGAGAAGGACTAAACGACAAGCCGCGTGACTGCACACTTGTGTTTTATTGTCCGTGTAAAGGACTTACTGCTGGAGAGAACTTTTCTGCAACGTTCGTGAGTGAAAAACACCTCGCAGGGGCTGCGAATTTCCAGGTACAAGTATGAGAAAAACTCGTCCGTTCTAGGGAAAACAGTTTCAACAGCCGGTGGTGAATTCTTTGTCAGAGCGATCTGGCATCTGCGGCAGAAAGGTAGAGGAATGACGCTCACGGGACCAACCCCCGGTTTTATACCGAGTGGGTGGGGTTAGGGAGGTCACCGTGAGCTTCACGTTCACGATCCAATGGAATTGTTCGTGAGTACATGCAGAGTTTCTGTGCTTTTGCGCCACCAGGTGGCGGCACCCCATATGACTCTCTTCGAGAGAGGAACTTAAGACAACCCCATATATGCGGAGCTCTAGCTGAAAGCCTTCACTACACTCATTTTAAAACAGTTTTTAATATTTAATATCATATGTTATGATATTGTTATATAGTAACATATTGTTTATGTCCCTCAAATGTATTTCTAATGGTTTGAGCCTAAATCACCACTCTGATATAACCAGTCCATGGCATTTCTGGCTTCTGAAGCAGTTTTTGCTGCAGTACCACAATGTTCTGAGGTGGTGGGGGGTGCTGATATGCAAATTATTTTATCTTTGAGTCATTATAATAGTGACCTAACTTAAACCCAGGCTTGTTTCCATTCCATAGAAGGGGAAAAAACGAGCACTCTCAATACAAAAATGCAGATTACCGGGTGCATGGCTCATGAACAATCACTGTTAAAGAGAGAGATAGCCAGCACTCTAAAGTCCATTAACGGTACATTTATTTCATATTGTGCACGGACAATCACAACACGGACATATTCGGCATAAAGCCTTCCTCGGGAGGCATCCATAACAGCTTGGAAAATCAACAATGGCGGGCATTGTAAACAAAGTGGAATTGCAAATTTGAAACTGAAGACTGAAGAGGGGCAGGAATGATATGGTGACAACACGCGTACGACCAAATCAGTTCAGCTGTTCCTGAGAGCAATTTCCATAAAAGCCCCTATATGATGAGAAAGCCTGATTGTTCAAAATTGCGGGGATAGAAAACACAAAGGGGAGCACAAAACAAAAAACACCAACTAATATTGAAAAGTTGAATTTCATGTTGTAGGACCTTTAATGAACTGGTGTGGCCTCATAAAAATAAATTTTAACACTTTCTGTACAATTTTCTGAAAAGAATCTTTCTCCTAGTGTAATCACCTGATGATCATGTTTTAGGGGGGGGGGGGGGGGTCACTCCATCTATAAGTTCTTGTGTAGGCTATGTTTGTTCAATATAGAGTAGCCTATATGAGACACTTGATATAGCCGTGAATTACTGTACAACATGCACACTCACACTTGGGGCTTTTAATCCAAACTTTTCATTTAACTTTTTCCATTGTCTGATAAGTAAGAAATGAACGAAGCATATGCTAATTAAAACATTACAATTGTGTTTAAAGGCGTGAGAGACTAATAACAGTTCAGGCTTTTTTTTATTATTGACATGTTTATGTAATCCCTCTGGGGCAATGTAGGCCTACTAGACCAAATAGTCATGAGTTTACTAATACTAAAACAAAAAGAGCTTACAGCTGTTGGTACAAGATCAGCTATAATAAATAATTGCTGTAATTATAATTGCTATAAGCTCAGGGCTCAGTTTAATTTCTGACATATTTCTTGTGTTTTAGTAGATAATAGCCTTGTGGGGTGTAATTATGTTGCTATGATCGTGAAAACACATCATCATATCAACAAAGACCTAGTTTGAACCGTCTCATAATGTTATTTGGGGTGGGGTACATGGCTACTGACATCTATCACTGTAACCATGACAATAACACGCACACACGCACTGATGTAGCACTTTGAGATTTGTTTCAAATCAAATATATTTCTGTAAGTGTGTTATAAATAAAATGTATTATTATTATTAATAACAATGACCTATATGCATTACATTCTGGTTGGAGGAGATACAGATAACTACCTGTCTGCTAGATAAAACATTGCATCTTAAAAATGTCAAGTTGTCAAGAATAATCCTGCCGGAGACTGGAGAGTGACATGAACCACAACAAAGTGTGTGATATCATGTGTATATGTGAAATGCCCTGGTGTCTTGCTAAATAACTGTGTGTGTGTGTGTGTGTGTGTGTGTGTGTGTGTGTGTGTGTGTGTGTGTGTGTGTGTGTGTGCGTGCGTGCGTGCGTGCGTGCGTGTGTGCGTGCGACGTGCGTGCGTGCGTGTCTTATTTTCTGTGTTTTGGAATAGCAGAAACAGGTAATGCCAAATATTAATAAATAACATTTACTAATATTATATGCACCAATAACATAATACATATAGCCTAACCACAAATCTAGTATACATGTCTAAATTGTTTCTAATTGAATTTTAATTGAATTTATAAAGTAGCACTTTTTGACAATGTTGCAATAATGACATCTAGTGGTTTGACTTGACTGTACATAGAAAAGCCCTTCAAAGGCCATTTCACAGACACCAGCACTCATTGTGGATATGTGAAGAGTCACCACAAAACAGTTTGCAATCAAACAACCAGTCAATATACCGCCACTGCCAGTCAGAGCACTTAACCTGCCAGTTATAGGTAAAGAAACGTATATGTATGAGTATGTGTTTGGTTCCAAAACACCCCAGAGAATTACCTGCAGGAAAGTGAAGGCTCGTTTGAGAAATATTAAGAACAATCAAAGCATTGATGTCCATTTATTGGGAACACCCAAGTTGAGCTCTTCTATGATTAAAGCGCCAAACAGAAAGATAAGGAGGGACTTGGAAGCAAAAGTGCCCATAGCAGATGTACCCATCATATAGGGATGGATGCAGTGGCATTAGGAGTCCTAATTGGCGGAGAGCCGGAGACCAATATTGGAAAATGGTCACAGGAAAAATGGAAAAATGGAGAGACAGAATGAAGGACTGCACTGGAAAGTGTATTTGGATGGCTGGTGCAAGGAGAAGTCACCACTCTAAATATCATAACTGAAGTTGTGGACATTGAAGTGATGCACATCAGCGTCAGAGAGGAACAGGCACTGTCAGATCAGTTACGCAACTTTTGGGAAATCGAATCCCTTGGAATCCACATGAAAGAAATGCATTCTGAGAAGGAAGACATGGCAGTGTATCCCAAGCTGTGCATATCCACGGCTTCCAAAGCCGTGCATATCCACGGCTTCTCAATGATGCATGCCTATATTCCCACTATAGGCTAAGGAAGAAATGCCACTTGACAGATTTCAAATCAGCCTCATGGTGGCGCTACAACAGGCCAAGTTGCGTCTCACACACACACACACACACACACACACACACACACACACACACACACACACACACACACACACACACACACACACACCACATGCACCCCACACACACACACACACACACACACACACACACACACACACACACACACACACACACACACACACACACACACACACACACACACACACACACACACACACACACACACACACACACACACACACACACACACACACACACACACACACACACACACACACACACACACACACACACACACACACACACACACACACACACACCACACACACACACACACACACACACACACACACACACACACACACACACACACACACACACACACACACACACACACACACACACACACACACACACACACACACACACACATACACATATACACACAAACTATAGGAATATTTATAGTATATATGATATATATATATATATTATATATATTATATATATATATATATATTTGATATTTATAGTCATTGGATGGCAAAATGCAGATCTGCAAGTTCAGTGTCTTGATGAGATGTGCTGTGAGTTTGCAGTTCGGATATGAATTGGGGATGGATGGTTGGGAGGTGGGGAGTTAGGAGTGGGGAGGATGTGTAGTGATAGTTGATTGGTTTATGGTGGGGTTGTTGGAGGGGGTGTTCAAGACAAGCATGTCATGTGATAGGACCCTGGAATTATCTGTATTTGGCCACGGACCTGGATTGGTAAAGGTTGGTGATGTGGGGGCAGATATGAGTTAAAAACATTTGCTGTGAAAGAATATATATTAAAAGATTTGTGCCATATATATTCATGATATATTTTTTTAAATGGCTAATGTAGGTCTAACATAATGCTTAAATGTTCAATTTTTTAAATATATTTAAATGTTTTGTTTCAATTTTGTAAATTCCTGTTAACGTTTGTGTAAATAATCATTGTATTATATTCCCATTAAAATTGTGTTTATTATATTTATATAATTATTTGCAGCCTTTTAATGTTTGACCACGGGTTTCAGAAGTTCTTGCACTTCTCTCTAAATATGGCTTAATGTCTCAAGTATAGTCACCTGCAGTGAATAGCCTGGCCGCTCCTCTGCTGACCATCTTTCATGAACTGCAATATCTGACCTCAAACCTCAAGTGAAGTGAGGGGCGCTCTTATTATTATACATCACCATACATCATCTCATGAACAACTGAATTTATATGCGATTGGTTAGCTGTGATTTGCTTGTCTACATATGACGTAAATTTTCCCTTCATTGTCAATGGCATTTAATGTTGGTGTTGCCTGCCACAAAATTACGTTATATTTGAAACACATATGACCTAATTTCTCCTTTCAGTGTCAATGGCAGCTGTATATAGGAGGGGGGGAAATCACACCCATGTGAAGTGAGGAGCGCTCTTATCGTCACACGTCATCATACATCATCCCATTGGCTTTTTTTTTTTTTTTTTAATTTTTATCCCACGATTTTGTAACCCAGTTTTTCTTTTTCACCCAGTGCCAATTATCTAATGTAATCCTGGGCGCTACACTTCCTCTGCCAACCTTGGGGGGCAGCGGACTGACCTCATGCCTCCTTCTATGCATGAGGAGTCCAAGCTGCTTCTTTTCACCTGACAGAGGGGAATTTCCCCAGCCGGACGTAGCACGTGGAAGGGACACGTTATTCCGACCAGTTCCTTTCCCCTCCATCAGGCGCCCCGGCTGGCCAGGGGGAGGTAGTTTTAGAGACCAGGATTACAGCATGTTTTTGTGAGGGTATCTACCCTAGGGGACACGGGGAGAACATGCAAACTCCACACAGAAAGGCCCTATCGCCAACCCACGCCTCGGGTATGGGCACTGATGACGCGGAGGAGGGAACACGCCGCCAGTGCCCACAGCGTCCCCAGCGGGAATCGAACCCAGGACCTTCTAGCTGTGAGGCGACAGCACTACCAACTGTGCCACCGTGCCCCTATCCCATTGGCTTTTAATGCCACAATGCTTTTCCAATGCGAGTCACATGGTTTAACCAAACATTTGTGTTTGATGGTGTTCTGTTTGATGGTGTTCTGCCCCTCCCCCCCATCAAAACAAAAAGGTTGGTTAACCATGTTACTTGACTTACTTCCATTGGAAAAGCATTGTGGCGACCATTAAAGAAATAAAAGAAAAAACGATAAACAACATTTGTTTGATGGTGTTAGAGCTGTGTATGAGGCCTCAAAGCTGGACATAGGTAGGGCTAGCACCCCTCAAGAAGTACAATATTTTTCACTGAGGTGTAGACTAATTGACAGATATATAAAATCACTTTAATATACAGTATGCATAGGCAGTAGATATTACAAAATAATATAAATAATATACATTATTTGAAGTAACCACTTCAAACACAAATATACAAACACATATGCAGTAAAAGTAAACAATAATAAAAACATACACTATATAAGCAACCACTTCAAATATAAAAGCACGCTTTAAAAAAGCTAAATGTATGTGGGCGTAACTAGTATAAGGCATATAAGCTAAATATGTATTTTCTGTTCATCATTGGTATATAAGAAGCACAGCACTATAGAGAATCAGTTTTCCCATTGCTATTGTTCCTGTTTTTGTTTTTTTCTGTTCCTTTTTTCCCTTTTATTATTTGAATCATTAATAAGGTGGGCATAATAAGCTTCGGCTTCAGCCCAAACCTTTTCAGTCAAACTGTAATTCTGTAACCCTCATTCTGAAATGTACTGTACTGTAAATGACTGAGATAAATAAACTAACTATAAACTAACTAACTAACTAACTAACTAACTAACTAACTAACTAACTAACTAACTAACTAACTAACTAACTAACTAACTAACTAACTAACTAACTAACTAGTGGAGTGGAAATAACAAGACAAGTCAATACATATGCCCATGTAGTTGTCTCTGGCAGGTGTTTGTAAACAAACCTATTTATTTTAGAGTCAGACTAGTGTTTGTTCAGTGAAGGGGAGACCTGTTTCTCCAGCTCTTTAGTAGGCTGAAAAGAAAATGCATTTCAGTTTGGGATACCAAGTTTATCCAATCAGCAGAGAGAATTACCCCAACCCCAAATCTGAAGTGACAGCATGCCGCAGACAACATTGAAACTGCATTATTGGAACACAATCAAATGGAAGCTGATAAATGGGTACAGATTAGATGAAATTGGTGACCCACCTGAAAATGTCTCTTCGGTAGCACTTCACTTGAGGTGGCAAATTCATACACACTAATTAAAGCTTTATTAATGTCAGACTGTGATATCTGGCTGGTGAGTGAACCAACAGCTCCATCTGCTGGTCATATTGCTCTATGCTCTTCTAGCTAGCAAACCGTGGAATGTCCACAAACCTTAAGAGTATATATACTCTAAGCCACAAACCCATAGATATTATAGGGCTGGACTGTGACAATTCACGGGCGGAGGGGGAGCTGTGTTCTCTCCAGCTTTTTAATAAACAGAAAATAAAATGTTATGGTAGGTGACAAAATCATCAGCCAAATCATTTATTTAATTGTGTCATCACTTTCAATTCCACTTGTTTAATCCAGTGGTTCCCAAACTTTATCATGTCAAGGACCCCCAAATTGGCACTAATTAGTCCACGGACCCCAGATTTTTACGGCTCTAGAGATTCTCAACCCGTTTAATTTCAAGGACTCCCAGTTTGACATGAATTAGGTGGCAACGGCCCCATTTGTATCTCGGGACCCCAATTTATATTGTGGTTCCATTTGTACACTCTCTCAGAGTCAGAGTCACAGTAGTCACTGTACAGACCCATAAGGGTCCATTTGGTTCCAAACTATCATTTAGCTGCGGAGTGAGGAGCTGGAACTCCCTCAGATCAATGACCCCTGGGGGTCCCCGGACCCCACTTTGGGAACCACTGGTTGAATCTGTATCCTGACTGCTTTCTCTATCCTGATTGGATAAAATTCGTATCCCGACCTGAAAATGCATTTTCTGTTTAAAGGTATATTCAGTGATTTCACTTAATTCAAATATCACTTATTTTGTTGTTTTGTTGTGATAATCCTCTCTACTATAGAGTGTGCTGACCATATAAGGGGCGCGTTCGGAAATAGCGCACTGAGCCCACTGTGCAATGCAAACTAATAGGAGAGTGTGCTCCGGTGTGGCATTTACGAACGTACCCAAGGAGTTCCTCCCTGTCCCCAGTTAACCCCTGGGGGTCAAAAAACCTTAGGTTTCGTTTTTGGCTCTCTATCCTGATTGGATGAAAGGCTTAGGTCCCAGCCAAAAACGAAACCTAAGGTTTTTTGAGTGAAATCACTGAATATACCTTTAATAAAAAGCTGAAGCTTATGGAGACTCCAGTTACTGAACTGAACCAACACTTGAGTATACTACAGCAATGAGTACTATCACAAGAGCTTTTTAACACTTATTTAAAACAAAGAAAAATAACTAGCCTAGTCTATATATAGGTATAGTAGCTATACATTGAAATTATATAATAATGTAAGTTATGTAACATTACATATATAATATATTATAATATATAATAACAAATAACAATACTGTTATGAAAAGTTGAAAATGTCTCTAATAATAAAGATGTAATTAACACAATGGCTCAAGAGAACATAAAACATCCTGGCTGTTATAATATTCCATACAGCGAGCATGCATCACGGGGGCCCGTCGTTGCTACCCTACCGCCTTCAGTGTCGCGTGCCAAAAATAGACGATCTACAAGCTCACAAGGCGTCGCATCGCGACCCCTGTGTGAGCTTGTAGATCTGCTACTTTCGGGCGCGCGGCACCCGGCGCGCGACGGGGCACTTCAAAGCAAAGGGAAACAAACCTACACACTGTCGTAGGCGGGACGTCTAAACTGACTGACACGCGGGGCGGACCAATCGCGACCCCACTTCCTCGTCGTCCGCGGCCAATCGCATGGCTCAGAGTCGTACACATAATTTACGGCGCAGTCAAGGTAGGTTGAACGAGCGGAGGTTCATAGAAATCTGACAGCTTTCACAGGTGAGACATCGTGCAGAAGAGAGCCTGTGCTATACACTTTCTATTTCAGTTTCCTGGAGCCACATTCCGCTGTGAGCCTGGGGTTGCCACAGTCCAAAAACATCCATTCGAAGTCCACTCATTCCGGCAGCATGAGCAAAAAGAAAAAGGACTGGAAGACTGAGAAAGGTAAGGCTTGTTTTGGGGGGTATGGTGGGGGGGATGTATACTGTGTGTGGACGCTTTGCTATCACCATGTCCATGGCAGTCAGAGTCAGACTGCATGAATCACTCACTGTGCTGTTCCAGCAGCGGTGTTTTGTTATGGTTAGTGGTGTGGCAACAATGCGGTTGAACCCATAATGATTTACAGATGTTATTGTGTCATGGTGATGCTGTGCATCTGTTTATAGGTAAACCTCGTTGTTCCACGTTTTTTGACATTCGCAGTAACACTGTCAGTGCACTCTATCCTACCACTGGATATAAACACTAGTATCATCCTACCTATATTGTGCACAATCATGTTTGAGTGCATCCAATTCACTAGCATGTGCACAGTTGGGATATACTGTCTGTGACCATCATGATATTGGTATGGTTGAATTGAAAGAAGCCACAGCTCTGCAACTGTTCCCATAATGAACTAGAACTGCACTCTAGTGCCTACTTGCTTGTTGCACACAAGTAGGCCTACTAGTGCGCAAGCAGAGCGTGCATGTACAAACTTTCAAATCTCAGCCTCTCTGTGAAGGAACGTTTGCAATATTGAATTATTAGGTTTAGCTATTTGCTACGTACCTTGCTTTTGGAGGAGAAAAAGTAGTATTTTTAAGTATAGTAATGATGACTTATGCCTGTTATGGCAGTGGTGTCAGATTACATACATGTATACATAGGGGCATTACCTTTAGTCCACCCGACACTGAAACATGTCATCACGTCATATGTCTATATATGTGTATATGTCTATATGTATGTATACTGTATGTAATTTCTGAGTGATTTTAATAGTGGTATAATGTGGTTACTCGGGTGGTTTCATGCGTATGTCCCTGACACATATCATCATTACGTCACCATCGTTGCAGTCGGAACTGCAGCATCACTCCCAATCTTCCGCCGTAGTCTGAAAACCCACCTTTTTAGACTCGATCATGGCCCATAGCACTTACCCTACCCCCTTAGATAGCATTTCTGTAGACTTAGATAGCATCTGATACAGACTTAGACTTAGATAGCATCTGATACAGACTTATAGCATGTTATGTAGACGGCACTATAATTGCATTGTATATAGTCATAGCACGCCATAGTACATATGTATAGCATAGTAGTATATATATAGTTTATATGTATAGTCTCATAATATAGATATTCCACTGTTACTTTCTTAGCTTACGCATGTTTTATGATAAATGCTTTTGTGATGTATTCCCATGCTTTTGTTCTTGATTATTGTAAGTCGCTCTGGATTAAGAGCGTCTGCTAAATGCCTAAATTGTAATTGTAAATTGTAAATTGTAATCGTAAACCAATTATACCCTGGCATTGGTACATAATCTTCATCACGTCATGGGACATCTGCGGAAAACATACCTGCACGGTCTGCTTCAGCATATGACATCATATCATATGCATTCTAAGGGACATTGGTACATATCTTCATCACGTCATGGGACATATCATCCGTAGCATGACGGAAAACATACCTGCACGGTCAGCTTCGTGCCAGCATATGACGTCATATCATATGCTGGCCCCGGACATACGCATTGTAGCACCTGACTGATAACATTACTTGCATGCTCTGCTTGCGCAAGTAACAAGCTGTATACTGTATAGTATACTCTCACCACTGTAATACATAAAGCTGTAATGATGGGGGAAGTAAATAACAGTAGGACACTTTCAGGCCAGTAGAACCATTAGGCAACATTCTCCTCCATCTGTAGACAAAAAATCAATCAATCAAAGTCTTTACTTTATTTTGGTATTTATGTTATGCCCATTTCATCAAAGCAGTGGAGCTACTGGGTTTGTACACAGCTTGCTGTCTCTATCGAAAAAAAGAAAAACAAGAAATTATACTTTGTCAGGTGAAAGAAGCGCTGGTTTCTTTATTTAGTAACGAACGCTCCTCTCAACCGGCCGGTCTCAATTGGGGGTCTCTAAAGATTTCTGTGTGACCTGAGTAACCAATACATGACAAGCGTGTGTGGCAGCCAATCAGGACTAGGTCCCGACTAGGAGCCAAAGTCGTCAGTAAAATTGACTAATTCATATGCCAGGTTTCACCTGACAAAAAAAAAGCATTAGTGTGAAACCTGATCTAACCCGATGTGATTTTTACCACGTGGCTGGCTGTAGTGGCTAAGGCGTCTAGGACAGGCTTTGTCTGTATTTTAATTTACTGTAGAGTATACTGTGTGTCTGCATCCTCCAAAAGTTCAGCGCATGCCGTGCAAGACTTCACAAAATCCTGAAGTTCCTGGTGAAGTGAAACTGAACAGAACTGGACTTCAGTGAAAATGAAACTGAAGATGAGCAAGATAGTGAAGTCGTAGTTAAGGTATTAGGTAGGTAGGCCAACGGTCGCCCCTAAAGTTTACCCGTTTAAGCATACTTTTCTTAGGTTTCTTTAGGAATACCAGGCCGCACAGTTCTGCCCGCTGTACGCCCGGGGCGAGTTGGTAAAGTGGTGTCTCGTATTCGTAGTTAAAGACCTATGCACTTACAGGAATAAGAAAAGAAGTGTGTGTGTGTGTGTGTGTGTGTGTAACAGTACAGTAACAGTACTGACAAACTAGAAAAGAAAAACTATAACTACCGGTAACTCAAAATGTATTGTCTTTAGAAAACTAACTGAATTGTTTGACAAAATGCCTTAGTTTAGATTTTGTCAATTTATTCATATAAGCTTAATCTGTAACTGAATATATATTTTTTAAATGCTACACCTGCACCTGACGTATTCATCAGGTGCAGGATTGAAAAGTGCCAAAAAAAGAAAAAGAAAAACTAGCAAACTCACTTTAAAAACGAACAAAGTTTAAAACTAACTGAATTAGAAAAAAATAAGACAAAACTAACCGAAACTATTGCTCACTGCTCTGCAGTGCACCACACAGAGGGGTGGTGCAGACTAGAGTACCGCCAGTGCATCTGAGCCCAAAAGAGCACTATTGTGTTTACAGGACCCAGACAATGGCTTTTATCCATCCATGTAGAATTAATGCAGGCTGGAACAGAGACTCCAGAATAGATGGGAGAGTTATTCCTGCACTGCAAAAATGCCAATGGAAGACTGAATCTAATGCAAGACTAAGCTACAAGCCCAAGGATGACTTGAGGAAATGAATGCTTTTCTTCTCCAAACATAGTTTAAAAATCAGGTGGCTTGCGCACATCCAGTTCCTGGCTGGTGCTGGACAAAGGTAGATAGATACAGTGAAGAAGTGGTCCACACACATAGCCTGGTTAATAAACCAGACTAATATCGCACGGATCCGCGGGATATTAGTCTGGGGAGGCTCAGCTTGGATTTCATTTCCAGGGAAACATTTTCTCTTTGACGCAATTGGTCAGAGCTACTGTCAGTCAAAGGTCTCAAGCATTGAACGTCACTGTACCAAAGCCCGCCCATATTGCATACCGTGTCCCTATTGGGCGCACACGTTTTCGTGTGTAGAAAATGGGCGTACAATTGAGCCTCTCCAGACCGAAATCCGCCGGTAGGCAATTTTTTTTTGCCAACGGCTGATTCGGTCTGGTTTATTAACCAGGCTACCACACACAGGCTTTGCTCCAGTAGTGTTTTATTGTGTTAAAACACCATAAAATGAAGACAAACATAGTCTTATCTTTTTATATAGAAGAAGCCTACGTCAGTAAACTCTTGAGTGTTAATTTAACTCTGAGCATGTCCAATTCTATTATACAGTGATGCAAATAGCCTGCATCCTGCATCCTAAGACTCGCTAAATTGAGAGAGGACGCAATCATGTCACCCTCCACTCCTCCAGGCAGGGGTCCTGGGATGCAATACTGTACTCAGTACTGTACTCTAACGTCGTTGAAGTAGGACGTATAAAATGTCCCTGGGACCCATTACATTGAAAACCTATTTGCATCACTGACTATCCGTTGTATGCATTAGTGTGTCAAATCTTCAACTTGACATTGAGATCATGCCCATAGAATCTTGTAAATTAGAGATCAACAATCAAAGTCCATGCTCAGCTGTAACATTGAGTGGGTTTAGCAGTTGTTGCATAGAGAAAATTAGATCCACAAAAAATATAGGTTGATGATTTTAATAATATCTGGTCTGTAGTGACTGACTAAATATCTGTTGGTGCACTTTGGCTGGCTGCAACAGTGTTGTTTTTGGCAGCAAATTTTGATTTTAGTTTTAGTTATAGTCTCTTGTCTTGAATAGTTTTCATTTAGTTTTCGTCACATTTTAGTCACCTGGAATGTCTTAGTGTTAGTCTAGATTTAGTCGACTAAATATCACAGGAGTTTAGTCGACTAATTAAACTGTAGATTTAGTCGGCTAAAATGTGTTTTGTTTTCATTTAGTTTCCATTTAGTTTTCGTCAGTGGAAAAAGGTAGTCGACGGAAACACGAAAACAACACTGGGCTGCAATGAGCATCAGCAGGGCAAGATTCTATAGTTATGAAGATGGAAGAACTATAGTGCAATACCACAGATCAGGGAGCGGAGATAATTGCAGAGCCAGCGGAGAAGTGGAGTAGAAGAGATGAGGATCTGTTGCATGGTCGCCGATTTAAAATTGAAAAGCCAGGTCAGAAACAAAGCACGCTCTTATATTCATCATCAACTGTGTTCCACAGAGAGACTGCTCCGTCTAGACCGGGAGGAGAGACGCAAGGAGTATCGTCGCCATGACTTCACATCCCTGGACAAGATTCCCTCCTGGAGGCAGGGAAGTAAAGGTACTGAAAGAGAGGGATAGCTCAGTTGTAGTGGTGGAAAAACAACTAAGTACGCCTGACGTTGAGAAAGAAAAAAGAAAGTCTTCTAAATCCTGACAGTTTTCTGAAATACCCATGTTTCTATATCAGTGGTGCTCAATATTTCATGTCAAGGACCCCAAAAAGTATATGTAATTGGCCTCTGACCCCCCCCATCTGAAATTTTTTTGTTCCATGAACGTCTTAGAAGCAAAGATTTGAGTTAAAAATGTGCACTCTGAAAGAATATTGAAAGATTTGTGCCGCATTTTCACGATTTTAAAAAAATAGCAGACATACAAGCTCGTAGCGCGGCACTTGGTGCCGCGAAATGAGCTTGTAGATCTGCTATTTTTCAATAGCTAAAGTATAACATAATGCTTAAAACATCAAAAAGGGTTCCCGTACAGCATGGGTTAAGTACAATTTTTAGGTATTTGTACTTTACTTGAGCATTTCCAATTTCCAATACGTTTACTTCTGCCCCACTACATCTCAGAGGGAAATATTACACTTTTACTCTACTACATTTATTTGAAAACTTTAGTACTTTGTCGTTTGTGATTATATTATCACAATTCTGATTGGCTGGTTTCTGTTGTAAATCTCACGATAATCCACACCTTCAATCACTTTATATCATTCCCAGCTGATCCCACAGCTCTGTAGCCGAACTGGGGAAGGGGAGCACTTGATTGCCTTACACACCCTGGCCGTGCGGAGCGTCTAAGCACCACCCACGCTCATATGACTGTGAATGTGTGGCTCCGGGCGGCCTCGTAAAGACATCAAGCGCCTCCTATTTCCCCGTCACAGAGACGGGGGAATAAAGAGTAAAAACAAGGAAGTGTGGCTCGCTCTGGTGGGTTCACAAACCGTAGCTACTTTTGTGAATGTAATAGTTTTATGAGGTTAATATTGCTATATGTTTGTAACCGTTCGCGAGGTCCCAGTTTACCGTGTTTTTTAATATGTCTGACTGCTATGCGTCGGGTCTCACTAAGCCTCTCAGACATACCCGGTATCGTGAGACCTCTTGTGGCTTATTGCTTTATTACCCACTTCGGCCCTACATTTTGGCCATTTCAGCGATCTGCACGTCGGCGATCTACAAGCTCACAGTGCGTCGCGATGCCATGCATTGTGAGCTTGTAGATCTGCTATTTTCAAAAGAGTTTTATACATTTTGAAGACTTGAAATGGGACATTCTGCACAATACTTTTGGTACTTTAACTACATTTTGATATCAATAATTTTGTACTCTTGAATGTACTTTTGAATTCGGGACTTTTTCTATTAATTATTAAGTATTTCTGCATTGCTGTATTGATACTTTTACTTTACTTACTAGTTGTGCATTCAGTACATTTTGAAATGGCCATGCCTGATGAACAGACTCCAAAATTTGTGCTTTTAAACGTACAATAATTGTACTCTGTTATATTACCTATTACCGAATAACAGCTACAGTATGCTGATGTATACAGTAACGGCACAACCTTGAGCGTGTTGTTGCTGTTCTACTGTAAACTATTCCTCAAGTATTGAATGGGACACCTTTTCAGATTTTGATATTTGTTTAGCTCTGCAAACACATTCTTAAGTGACCTATGAACAAAAATGCTGCCAACCTACATGTTAACTGTCAACCGTAACTGAGTAAATGATTGAGTTAGGTAGTAGTTACGTCTGGGCACAGTGAAAAGTTGTAATGCTTGTACTGCATAACTAATATATAATAAAACTGGAATGAAACCACTTATATATGAGAAGAAAATCCACTTCTCATATATTTAATCGGTGTAATAGAGGGCATGTGCATGCTTAACACCCCGATCGCCCAGGACGAAATTCACTGTCCTTTCAATTAGTAACACCCAGCGCCCAGGACGAAGTTTTATCAAAAAGACGGAGGTTATTGATATCAAGACCGATCGCATCGCTCCACAGCCTGGGAGCGCCTGACGTCATCGAAAATGTTCCCCCCCTGTTTTGCCGACGAGACCGAAAATCTTAAAACGTAAATAACTCTTGATCTAAATCATCCCGTCCAATTCTAAGAAAAGATCATGTCTTAGACGGCCCACCGCAGTCCCGTTGCTAGCCGAGTTAGATTTAATCATACCTCCCGTTGTTGTCGATCGGCTCTAGAGTGTTTTGGCTACATTTAGCTGCTACAGCCACATCCGGGATAACATCCGGACCGTTGGTAAAAGTGCTCCGCTACTATAAATCGCCGGGCGCTATGATTTAAATATTAATAATAATAATTAAATAACCCCGGGCAACTGTGATTTCATTTCTTAAAGGTACACATTTCTGAACCTCAAACCTAAAGCCCAATTTTCTGAGTTCAAGAGATCTAGTATGGTAAAACAATTTGACATAGTCTACGCATTTCTCCGCAATATATGCAAATGTCTGCAATAATGTTCGATGCAGGGTCCATACATTTGTTAGACATACTAACAGTCCGACAGGAACCCGTGGCTGGGTTAAAATTCACCCATGGCTCCCGACATTCGCAGCAGGTCAAAACTAACCTGTGGCTTCCTGTGACGTTAGTTTTTGGGTAGGGTGTCATGACTTGACATTAGTACGTCGGACCAAACATGCACCCGTCAGAAGTGCAGTAGAGTGCACATCTCTTCCAGGAGGCTTGCCCTAATTATAATAGCATTGTATGCAGTGAAATTTCTACTACAGCCATGCATGTACTGTAGCAGGGCATAGCATGCATGGCTGCATGCACTGTAACTGTAGCAGGGCATGTGATTACCAGTTGTACATCATCTTTACTGTCTGCCTCCTTCTCTCTCATAAACATTCATTGCTCACCTCTCTCCGCATTTCTTTCGGATTTATGTCATTCAAATTTTGCTGTAATGATCCATAAGTCTAATTCCTTGTGTCAGTCAGCAGTCGATCAATGGTTGCAATAGACTGTGCAGTGTCATACAGTAACTATAGTTTCCTTTTCCAGAAGGTGACATGATACATATTCCTTGTTCAGGTCAGTTTCTCATAATTTCATTGGATAGGCTCAGCCGCAGATTTGAAATGGAAACACATGTCGCCTTAAGTCCATACTATATGTGTTTTTGGTTCGGCCTGGTTCTCGCTGCTCCACACTTGCACTTTGCAAGTCCTCCATTAGAAGAAACAAGCACTTTAATGACATTGACATTAGTCACAGTCAATTGTATATCAAATTGAAAAGTAACGGCATGCCATATAGGATGAGATGTACACAGCTTCAGATCTGAAAGGTGGCAGACCGTGGCTGCATACTAGTCTCAGGATAAAGACCTCAGATATGTGTACATGTGTGATAATACTGAGAGCTAAATGAGGTGAGAGAAGGTCGGCTTCAGCTGGGTATTGTACCCAGCCACAGGCAGTTTGCCGTTGCAATGTGCATACAGTATGGGTAATTTAAGCAGTCACACCTGGCCTGCTCTGAGTCAAACTAATTGGAAGTTCTCCGTCATCGGCGGTGAAGCGTTGAATTAGACTTGACGGAGATCTCTGTCAACGACAATAGTTTTCAAGATGTCATTTGTCATTTGTTAAACAAATGGTTGGTAACCAAGTATATTAGATTGTGTCAAAACTCAAAATATAACTATAGAACTAAACTGAAGTAAGTTAAGAAAACAATTGGTTGTAGATTTGCCTATCTCAGTGGGTTGGTGTCAGTGATGCCAGCAAAGTTTGAGTCAACTACTACTGTACAGCTGTCTCCCAATTACAGAGGAGGAACAATTGCATTAGTCCTTGATTAAAAATTAATGATCAAAGCCATGTGAGCCTATAGGAGCCAACATTGTGACAGTACTGTTCTGTAGAAATGCAAACCATTTACCGATTGGCCAAAGGCAATGTGAGCTGCTAAGCACATAGATCACATCTAAACAGATTTCTGGAGACGCAGCAAAATGACGCTAAGCTACGGTATATTTATACCAATGCACCGGATTTGATCCAGCTATATTTTTGATTAATGCCAAAATGAATGTACAATGTGTAGAAATCTGACTTGGATGTTTTAAAGGAAATGGGAAATGTTATTTATAAAGAAAATCAGTCAATAGTTTTCTTCTATAAAGCTGATTTGAAAAAAGAAGAAAAGCGATTAAATGTAAAAATCCTTTCTTAAGCACCTGCACTCTGGCTTCATCACTAACATTCATAATAATACAAATATAAATGTATTTGTATGTTTTTCTATTCTATTGGAACATTTTAAAATGTACATAATCCTATAGAATTCTATTGGAACTTTGGAAAATCCTATAGGATTGTCCAAAGTTCCAATAGAACCCTATAGAATTCTATAAGAAATTTTGAGTTATGCCCGTTTGCATTTTCAATTGATCGCTGTAGAGCTACCCTTTGACCAATGGTCGTGGGCTTCATTCATCACCATTTGGTATAGCCCTCTACCATATTGCCAGAACTGCTATTTTTGGAGGAAAAAAACAGACGAATACCAAAGTATTTGTCCAAAGGGAAAATACCAAATGGACCAAAGTCCGTTTCGGGCTTGGACCCTTAAAATTGCGGGCAAATACAATAAGGGACGACAGGCCCTTCGGGCTTCAAGCTTCCGAGTGGAAAGGTGCTACAGTAATGTAATGTAAAGTAATGTATTCTTTTGCCAGTGATTATGTGTCCTGAAGTGATGAACTGTGATCAAACACATGGGACAAAAGTAATGATTTAACAAACTATAAAGCTACGTTTTTAAAGCACAAGGGGCATTTTGATAGTTTTCACCACTTCGTTAAAGTTCATTCATTCCACAACTGTTTCCACCAATTCATTAAAAAATATATTTTATAGTTTTTGTTACCACGTCATTTAAATATGTACTGAAGTACTAACAGTACTCAAGTAAATGTACTTAGTTACTGTATGTGTTTTATATCTAGTGCATGGGTGGGCAAATGGCGGCCTGGGGTCCACATGTGGCCCCAATATTCACTTAATGTGGCCCTCAGGTTAATATCAGAATAGTCTGATATAAATTATTGATTTCAGCTGTTACAGTTCCAAACATGCAAACATGACCCACTTTAATTAAGGTAGCTTAATGACTAGTATTAAAATGTTATTGTCATTTTCTCTATGTCCAATGTATTTAGTTCATAAAGTTAACATAACTATAACTAAATGCAATTGAAATTAAATACATTTTAAGTGGAAACTGACTGTCCACTGTACCAGGAGATCAGAGACACATACTTCCCACAGATTAAAATCACCCGTGATGAGTTTGTAAACATGACTTGACAAATGACAAAAAACTCCCATATCTGCTGGGCAACAATGTGCAATAAGCAAGATTCATGAGCTGCAGTGATGGAGAGGGATATCAAATGGAACACAACCACCTTAAAGACTACTAATCATTGCTTTCTTAGATATTCAACTGTTTAGATTGATTTGTGATGATGGGTTATTAGTTTACTTATGATCCTAGATTACTATTTCTATTCATTTGATGTATTACCTTGTGTTTTCCTGGATTAACCCATGTAGACCTGAGGTTGATTCTACAATCTAAAATGGCTGAGCTGAGCTGAGCTGAACTGAGCTGAGCTATGTCAAGGACCCCAAAAGTTATATGTAATTGGTCGCTGACCCCATCTGAAAATATGTTGTTTCAGGGACCCCAGGAGCAAAGATTTGAGTTAAAAACAAATTACAGACCTCGTTGCGCTGCGAGCGGTGCCTTGCTATTAGCTTGTAGATCTGCTATTTTTCAACATCCAAAGTATAACAAATGCTTAAAACACCAAAAGGGGTTCCTGTGCTGAATGGGTTATAAGCGTCTGCAATAAAAATGAAAAAACAACTATATTAGCAGTGATAAGATGGGACCAAGCCTTTTAGGCTGCTCAACAGTGCCACTTTAGGTCACAGTATTGCAGCTGTTTGTACCCCAGGCAGACAGTCAGACAGACAGACATGAGGCATGAGTTACAGTATGCCTGTTAAAAGTGCATGTTATCGCTGCTTGTAAATTGTTTCAAAGTCCTGGCAGGTTTAAGGTCACTCAGTGGTATTGCAGCTGTTCGTACACCAAACAGACAGTCAGACAGAGAGACAAGACGATTCATGAAATATTTACACAATATTCAAATCGTGGTCTACCTTTCAGGAAGAAAAGGCAGTATATGGCATTTGATCGGTAAAAGCAGTTTGATTTTCCTAGTAAAACCCTATATACTTTGGTGCCCGGGCTGTATAATAGTTCTACTCTTTTTCCCCTCTACACCAAATCTCTTCGCCCAAAAATTACAAGATTACAACGTGTTGCAATGCAACACGTTATGAGCTTGTAGATTTTATGCCGTATGTTTTGAAAGCACAGGCCTCAAGGAAGTTTTGACAACATGCATATTTGGATGTCATTTCATATTCCCATAGCGGTTTTGGCTGCTCCATAATATTTTGCTTCCCCCTGAATCTTTTTACAATCTTTTCCCCCTGTGTCTTTTTACAACATGCACTAGAAACAGATTTTGAAATAGATCGCTCCATTTAATCAGAATCGGAATCACATTATTTTTGTTGCTTCACAACATGCAAAACTAGTGGGTGGAATTTGTGCAAGTTCCATCGATTTAGATTGTTTCTAGAAAGAGAAAGTGTGTGTGTGTGTGTGTGTGTGTGAATGGTAAATGGTGCATTTATATGGCACCTTTATCCAAGGCGCTTTACATAGATTGTGCATTACATTCACCCATTCATACACCGATTGCGGCAGAAGCCATGCAAGGTACCAACCAGCACATTGGGAGCAATTTGGGGTTCAGTGTCTTGCCCAAGGACACTTCGACATGTAGACAGGAGGAGCCGGGATTCGAACCGCTATCCCATGGATCATTGGACGACCTGCTCTACCTCCTGAGCCACTGTGTGTGTGTGTGTGTGTGTGTGTGTGTGTGTGTGTGTGTGTGTGTGTGTGTGTGTGTGTGTGTGTGTGTGTGTGTGTGTGTGTGTGTGTGTGTGTGTGTGTGTGTGTGTGTGTGTGTGTGTGTGTGTGTGTGTGTGGCATATCCATCTGAACATTTTATTATGCATGCACATTATTATTAAATAAGGTACATGAGCATAGCAGGTATACTGTTCATAGGCCATTAGATATTAAGGTGCAAGAGTATCAGTGCGTTGTGCTCATATAAATTCCACTGATAACACACCGATCATTACACACGCACACGCACAGCCGTGTTTACACTGGACAGTCATGTGACCCATTATGCAATAAGAGCATGTTTATTTAAGGCATTGTCTTAGACCGAGAAACTGTTGAGCGCTTTTTGTCTCCATGTGGGCATTAAAATCCCTTGTCTCATTGCAAACCATCCCTTTTGTGAATCAGACTTAATTGAGTTCCCCATCATGGATTAAAATGTTGTGTTTTGTATTTCAGTGAATGACGACGAGGAGGAGGAAGGAAAGGAGATCACGGGCGGCGGCGCAAGAGTGAGTGACAAAGTATCTCTCTACAAAGGAGACATCACCGGGCTGGAGGTGGATGCCATCGTCAACGCTGGTAAGGCGAGGACGCTGCTCCCTCAACTAACTTTAATACTGTTTGCTGCTCGCAAAGCCTCAGCTCTTAAATTGTGTTCGACTGCCCTCTAGTGTTGCAATCCAGGAATTGCTGGTTCATCATGAGACATTGCTCACTCACAGCACAGTACACAAGCCATGAGTAGAATGGACTGGAATGCATGGCAGTGTTGTTTTTGGCAGCACATTTAGATTTTAGTTTTAGTCCTATAGTTACTATAGTCTCTTGAATAGTTTTCATTTAGTTTTAGTCACATTTTAGTCACCCGGAATGTTTTGGCGTTGGTCTGGTTTAAGTCCCTTCCTAACATTTTAGTCTAGTTTTTATTTGTATTTAGTTTTCGTCAGTGAAAAAAGGTTAATTGACGACCATTTCTCGTCTTAGTTTTAGTCAGACTCTCATATGGAGATTTGATGGCATTGATCACTTCCACACACCACTGGACCACTAACTATGCCATTATTTATTTTACTTATTTTTGCTGGCGGTGCCTTTCCTGAAATCACTGAAAGTAACTTCCCCTCTCTGTTCTCAGCGGTGACAGAGTAGCGAATAGTCATATTGGAAATAATCTCAGGAGACTGATCTGTTGGAGTGAATGCTGGAGAACTGCTTTTTCTTTTTTTTAAAACTTATTACATTTTCTGCTTAGTTGTTCACACAACCTCCTTGCAACGCAAAAAGCTGCTGAGTGATTACTTTTCTCACTATTGATGACAAAGTAACAGTGCAAATAAATGTTGCTTTGACCACTGGGGAAGGAAGAGAGAGAGAGAGAGAGAGAGAGACACGTGCTGGACAGATACACGTCTGTGCTGTTGTAAAACCCACACATAGTCGTATATTAATCAAATGTTCTATATTGTGTTGCTTGAGATTGATTGGGCTCTGCTCGCAGGGTGTGTAGTGATGTGTCTAGTGCAGCATGCTAGAGAGAGACACAGGGTGTGTAGTGATGTGTCTAGTGCAGCATGCTAGAGAGAGACACAGGGTGTGTAGTGATGTGTCTAGTGCAGCATGCTAGAGAGAGACACAGGGTGTGTAGTGATGTGTCTAGTGCAGCATGCTAGAGAGAGACACAGGGTGTGTAGTGATGCGTCTAGTGCAGCATGCTAGAGAGACACACAGGGTGTGTAGTGATGTGTCTAGTGCAGCATGCTAGAGAGAGACACAGGGTGTGTAGTGATGCGTCTAGTGCAGCATGCTAGAGAGACACACAGGGTGTGTAGTGATGCGTCTAGTGCAGCATGCTAGAGAGAGACACAGGGTGTGTAGTGATGCGTCTAGTGCAGCATGCTAGAGAGACACACAGGGTGTGTAGTGATGCGTCTAGTGCAGCATGCTAGAGAGAGACACAGGGTGTGTAGTGATGTGTCTAGTGCAGCATGCTAGAGAGAGACACAGGGTGTGTAGTGATGCGTCTAGTGCAGCATGCTAGAGAGAGACACAGGGTGTGTAGTGATGTGTCTAGTGCAGCATGCTAGAGAGACACACAGGGTGTGTAGTGATGTGTCTAGTGCAGCATGCTAGAGAGACACACAGGGTGTGTAGTGATGCGTCTAGTGCAGCATGCTAGAGAGACACACAGGGTGTGTACTGTGTAGTGATATTTAGTTGACTAAATACAAAAGAACTTTGTCTTTTAGTCTTAGTCAACAAAATTAATACTAGTGTGTGTGTGTGTAGACTTATTGTACAGTAGATGCAATATATGTTGCTGTAATCAATAGTGCATAATCTGTGATTTGGAAATATGTCACAGATGCATTGCATCGTGCCAGAGCCAGTGTATTACAGATTCATATAAAACAAAGAAAACCAACGTACAAGCTATTATCTGTGTTCATGACGTCCTACGACAAAGTACAAATCATGCTTAAGTGCGAGATAGTGCAACATATTCTCACGATTATCTCACTTTGCGATGGATGCCTGACTCCTCTGTGGTGATTTGGTTTAATTTGGAGCCTCTTAAGCGGTTTCACTAATTAAACGAGTACCGTAGCCTGGGATGAGAAAATTAAAAAAAACATTTGGTCTCAGAAAAAGGTACCATTTTGATTTGGAATGTTTCATGCTGCCAATAAAGAGTGGGCTGTGAGAGTGTGGTGTGACTGTGAGCCATAAAGGTTGAGAGTGCCAGTGATTTAATTAACTGTGAGGAGGCCTTTGCGGCCTAATGAATGGTAATGAGGATTGAATATTACACTTTTTTGTGTTGTGTGGATGGACTGATTAAAGGCTTGTAGAGCACAGCCTGTCATGCGAGTCCTGATTGAGTTATGTGCTGGCCAGCTGCCAGGCCGTTCTGAACATTGCGTCTTGACGCATTGTGAACTTGTAGATCTGCTGTTTTCAAATTATTTGTATACATTTCGAACTTGTGATATGGGGCATTCTGATGCCAATACTTTAGTACTTTTACTCAAGTCTATTTTGATTACTGTACTTTTACTTGTAACGGAGTAGTTCTACATTTCACTATTCATGGTTTTACTTAAGTGCCTGAAGAAGGTCCGGAGGTACTCATGTACCGAGCAAATACACAGTGTGCTGGTGTATTCTATTCAAATACACAGTGTGTATTCTATTCCTTTCATTGATGTCCACTGGCCTACGCAGTACGCACCTGATTTCTAGGTGTGCAAAAGTTTTTTTCCTACAGTTTACTTAAGTAACAAAAGTGAGTACCGGTACTTTTTCCATCACTGGTTGCCGTGATTGCTGCCTGACGATTTCCAGAGTGTGTCCTGCTGTTGAAAGAGATGGCGTGGTTTTGGTCTACAGCAGTGATTTTCAAACTTCACGGACCCCCAGTTTGATACAACAATGTTTATCTCTGGGACCCCAATATTGACTGTAAAAAAACAAAACTGGTAATTTTAGTATACAAATGGAACCAAAGTCCATTTGTTTCCATTTCTCTCTGAGTGACAGACCCGTAAGGTAAGGGTTGATTTTTATTCAGTAATTTACCTGGGGACCCCCTAGAACCCGCTCAAGGACCGTTGGGGGTCCCCCGATGCCACATTGAGAACCAGTGAGCTACATGTATAGTATTTCCATATGTTTTATGTCATATGCACTGTATACTTTATTCATATATTCACTGTAAAAAAGAAAAATACCACTGCTATTATTTAGTGCTGTCCTTCCAACCACAGTGCAAGCAGTAGTAACTCATTTTAATCACCACATGACGGTGACCTTTTTAAGTGGACAGAATGCACCGCAAATGTCAATTCAATTAAACATGAACAAATAATGGCAAGCTTTTAGATTCTCCGGTAACACAATCTAGGGACTGTCTTTACTTGACAATGATCGGTTCCCATGGAAGTCACTGTGTAGCAGACATAAAATGGGTTTCTTTAATCTTTAGCCACATGAAATACCATCTAAAAATACATCCAATATTAGGCTTTAATAAGAATATCAATCCTTTAAATGACTTTTTAGTGAGTGGTGGTACTGCTCAATAAATCGTGTACGTCTGCACCAGACGGCTACTTTTGAAAGTATGTCAGACTTCCCACTTTTCATCTGTCTGTTCTTTTTTTCTTTTTTGTTCTACTCCCATATTATCAAGCTGTGTCCCTTTGAGACCTGGTGCCACGTTTGAAGTAGAATTGGAATCTGTTATTCTCTTCATTCTTGGGCCATGCAGAGAGTCATTGGCCAGTAAGCCAATATCTGGCCAGCACATAATAAGAGTCTGAATATAATGGAGGTTGGTTTTGGCATCGGTGTAGATTGAGTGAGCTGTTTAAAGAAGTATATGTACGGTATTGTTGTTCTCACTTCTGGTAGCAGCATAACGTTGCATTTTAGTTGACATTTGCAAATTGGTGGAACTTCTCTTTGACCTTCCATTTACTCAGATGAAACGGAAGGGTCTAAGTATGCAGTCTGGATAATTGCGTAGCAGACAGTGTCTGATTAAATCCAGACAGCCTTATCTTGGTTATTTAACATTTATCGCCAAAAGGGAACAAAAACAAACAAAACAAAGCTCTGGAGTGATAAAATGGCATTAAAAAATTGAGATTGGATCAAAATAATAATAATGAAAATCCAGTGTGGAAAAAATAAATATATAACATCCTGATTTATAAAAGCCGGCGTACATTTATTCCAACGGAGGGCCAGCGTGAGCCTGCATGTTTTATGGTGGCAGCCCGTAGCTTTTTAGATGGTGTCAGGGTGCTTTATGTTTCCTATTAAAGTTTAATTATTGGGCTCATTGAGTTCCTAATTCTTGCTTAACTCTGCTTGTGTCCAGGGTTGGACAGGAGGTGCTCCCGCTGTCACCTGAGCGGCCTGGTTGACAATCGGAGAAGCGCTCAGGGGGGAGGGAGGGCAGGATTGACATAACGGGACAAGGTATCTCGGGCCGTGCCATCCGGTAGAGGCAGATGGCGTGGCCTCGGCCTGCTGTTTGAGACTAGCAGCCACCCCCACCCTCTCTCTGCATGTGTCCTCCATGACCACACCACCACCACACTCCATCAACTGGAGATGGATGGAGCTGCCCTCACACACACACACCCTGTGTGACCTGCTTATTTGTTGTGTTTTAACCACATACAACCTGGCATCTCTGTTTTTTGGCATGTCAGACATTATACTGTGTAGTGGCAGGTGAACGTGATAAAATAAACAAAAAATGTCGAAACATTTAAAAAAATCACACCCGTGTGAAGTGAGGGGCGCCCTTATCATCGTACATCATCATACATCATCTCATTCTGGCCAATCACAATTTGCGTCCTCACCTTTGTCATCAATGTTTGTGTTGTTACGCAATGTTTGTGTTTACACTATGCTGTACATTTTTGACGTAATTCGACTATGATGTAAAATTGTCCATTCATTCATCCATTGTTAATGGGAATTTATTTAATGTTTGTGTAGGACAAAGTTTGTGGACAGTGGACACACACCAAAACCTGGACATAGAAGGGGCTTGCGCCCCTCAAAAAAATAAAAAAAATAACATGGAAGATCTACAAGCTCACATCGCAATGCACCGTGTTGTTGTTGTGAACTTGTAGATTTGAACATTTGTACCAAGCCCCCCCTGATGTGTCATGTGTCCATGAACTTGGACACATGGACACAGCAGTGTTGTAAAACCTGGAATCGTTGGGTGTTTCTGGGTCTTACAACATGTATACCCTCCTCTGGGTGACCCGACCAAGGCTGATCAGACCCTGGCCGGTGTCCAGGTGGCATGCTACAGAGAGACGGTCAATGGGGAAGATGGCTGATGAGATGTTGGCGACACTATGAGGCTCTTGGCGCTGTGGGAGTTTGACTGGCTGCCTGGCTCCTCCTCCGTCTGACACAAGCAGTGCAGAATCCTTCTGTGCGTTGCGTGCGTCGTCGTCACCGCTGCACAGCACACATCTCTTCCTCTGCACCATACGAGGCTGATTTTTAAACCCTCCTTGCAAGTTTTACTGCAGTCTGTACTAGGCTTTTGGGTTCCTCCTCACGGAGGAAGTGGTTTGGGGCTGCCAACCCTCACCACCCTAGTCTCTCCGGCCGTCCCCTGTCTCTCCAGACTGTCCCTGACTGACCCTCTTCGTGGTCGTCACCCAGTCGGTCCCTGGTTGTCCTACTGGTACTGTCACTCCCAGAGTTATTCAGTTAATTAAACATCAACTGATGCATGAACTTGGACACGTCATCAGTGTTGTAAACCTAGAATCGTTGAGTGTTTCTCGGTCTTACAACCGACACCCTCCTCCAGGCGACCCGGCCAAGGGGCTGGTCAGACCCTGGGCCTGTTTCCAAGCAGTTGCATGCTGCACCCCCCACTGTGTCCCGAGAGACTTGGAGAACAAAACTAAAATGGCGTTTAAGCCGTTCCCTGTTTTGCTGCATGGGGACCCCCGGGAAATTGCGAAGGCCCTCAAGGACCCCTGCAGGCGTACCAGACCCCACTTTGAGCACCAGTGGTATTGATTTAAAAAAACAAACCGTTAAATGGCTGTGTAGTAGAGAAACAGGGACTTGTGTATAAGAGAATGTGTACAACAGATATCAGGGAGTGCATGCCTCGTCAGTTTGCATTCGGTACGCCGTCTGAATTAACTTGTTTTTACCTCCAGAGAGCAGACGGAGCTGTTTGGTATTGATCCACCGAGTTTGAGTGGCAGACGGCTCTGGATTCATACAGAGGATAGGTTTTTCTCATTAGTGTCTGTCTGAGCCATGGCATGCATGATCAAACGGCCGTAGACGCACTGTACACCTGTCATTTTATCTCACAAAGACCTTGTGAATAGCAGGCAATTTCAGTGATTGATAATCCGTTGCATTTGTTTTTGTGTATCTTCTTACCGTATATCTTTCAGCATGATATCAGGCAGTATCTGAGAGGAATGCCGATGATCGGGCCGTGGGTTTCAAAGGGTAGATGAGCTGAATAATGAAAAGAAGATCTAGCAGGACTAGTCGGGAGTTAATCCACATGATTTATGTTGCCTTTACATTTTAACCAATTCAGGACGGGAAGCCCTTTTGATGTTTTTAAGCTTATAAAAAGTTATACTTTAGCTATTGAAAAATAGCAGACTTACAAGCTCATAGCGAGCTTGTAGATCTGCTATTTTTGAAAGGTCATGAAAACGTGTGCAATTCTTTGAATATATATTCTGGAACAACATTTTCAGATGGGTGTCGGGGGGCCAAATACATATCATTCTGGGGCTCCTTGACATGAAATAGCTTGAGAACCACAGGACACAGTAGAAACAGGGTTTTCAGAACACTGTCAGGACTTAGAAGACATTTTGTAGAATCTGGTGTCAGTCCTGAATGGGTTAAACACAACTTAATGCCTGTCGTTTTTCTCTGCTCAAGTTCACGTGGAGTTCACGCGTCCCACTCTCTCTCCGACGAGAATGAGGTCATAAAGATAGCGACGCAAAGTGTAGAGGAGCACTTTTTCCCGCCTCTCTCTCTAATAATGACTGTGTGGTAATTATACACAGGGGTTGACTCCCGATCCATTACCCGTTGTAAACCTTTCCCATCTTTCTGCACTAAAGATTGCTTCTTTCTTTATTTATTTCGTTAGTTTTTACATGAGCCAATTTAGTGTGCTGCGTGTGTGTGTGTGTGTGTGTGTGTGTGTGTGCGACGTGCGTGCACAAGGAATTGTGGTTATGAGCGCTATTAAAAAAACCAACTAAAGGCAGAAGAGGTTTGAGATGAGCATCAGAGAGAGGTTATAGGTTTCTCTCAGTCCGTATTGGGATACTTAAGTAACGGCCACATCAACAGATGTGATGATGATGTAGCCTACCCAGTAAAATAGAGTCTCGGAGTGCACAATTGGTCCATTTGGCTTTATTTGTACACTCTCTGAGTTATGGATCCATTTGGTTCCATTATTTGTACACTGAGTTGTGATGATGAGAGAGTAAGGGCGCTTTCACACCGGACATGTTTGGTTCGTTTAAAACGAACCATGGTCCGCTTACCCCTTTGGTTCGGTTGGTGTGAACGTGCATACGAACTCTGGTGCGGATCAAAGAAACGAACCATGGTCCGCTAAAAAAGGCCGAACTCGGTTCGCTTCCAAACGAACCACGGTGCGGTTCGTTACTGGTGTGAATGCATTCGGACTTTATAGAGGACCAAATACAGGACGATAGGCAAAATAGCCCTCGGGCGTCGGCAGTTGTGAGGCTGCATTAATAATTATAGTTATAAAAGCATGTATTTTTTTACGGGGATCATATGACAGCTGACAGTCTGATTTTAATAGTAGACGCATACAGTATATGTCGAGGCGCAGCGCAGCATACGAGGTTCACATGCGCAAAATGTACAAGTTATCGACATGGAATGGTGCACGGTATGGCACACGATGTTAGCTTGTAGATCTGTTTATTTTAATCATGCGCCGGCCGCCGCCACGCATGCGAATCTGCGATGCATGAGTCTTCATGCGAGTTTCTCTTTCAACTCGTGTCCCCTCCTTTTTGTGTGTGTGTGTGTGTGTGTGTGTGTGTGTGTGTGTGTCTGTGGGCGCGTGGGCGCGCACGCACATGAGGGGACTGGGGGAGAGACCCATATATTTATATGGGAGAGACGCAGAGACAGAGAAATATTTAAAATCATCCATGTCGCGCAGGCCGCAGGTATCGAGAAAAAGCCAATGTTAAATAAGCTATACACATGTGGTCCCAAATGATTAATTGATTACATCACTATAGCAAAAGACGTAAAACTAGGTCAACTCAATTAGCTGCAGCGGAGCTGTTCTGACTTGAAGCTCAATAACCAACTGACCAAACCATAAGATGACATGGAAATGCCCGCCGCGGCGCCGATTTGATGCGCAGAAATAACATGGGTGAAGGTGCACACATGGAAGAAAAGTCCTTTTTATCGGGGATACCTTGTTGTAGGCTATACGTCTCCGTGAATTTATGCATCAGCATTCAGCAGCAAGCACATTATTGTTCAAACACCTGCTCCTCTGTTCATCTGTTGCTCTTATTTGGCTAATAAAATAATTAATAAGAATGAATGCAATAGCAAGTTGTTGCTGCCTGTCATGTTGCTGTTCTCTTCTCTCTCTGTGTGACTGAAGGTTGCCCCTGCAAAAATTGTAGACAGTGATTTCCCCTCATGTTCTTTTCCCCCCCACTATTTGGTTCGCTTAACATGTCCACGTGTCATTTGTTTACATATTTGGTACGCTTTACAAAGTCCAGTGTGAACACCAAACGGACCAAAATCAAAATGCAAATATTTGGTCCTTGGTCCTTGATCCGGACCTTCTAAGCGAACTTTGGGTGTGAAAGCGCCCTAAGAGTGACCCAGGGCAGCGGTGGCTGAACGGTTTGCGGAGCGGTCTTGATATCGGAAGGTTGCTAGTTCGTATCCCCGGACCGGCACGTTAAAATTACCACGACTGAAGTGCCCTTGGACAAGGCATTGAACCCCTACCATGAAATGTTCTATGAGCAGGGCCTGGCTGTAAACAAGTTATTGAGCTTAGTCCAGTTACCCTGGGTAAACATAGTACCTTTCCTTTCCTTTTTTACCCTTGCAGGTTAGAATACAGTGGCATTCAGTTTAAACGACATTAAACTGACTTTGCCACTCGATTTGCCATGCCACCTTATGCATGTGCATACCCGGGCCTCTATATAATTTTAGTTGCATCAAATGTTGAAATGTATTGCTTTAAAATCAGTTACTTGCGTACGAAGGAATATAAATCAGGTTTGCCATTTCTCCATTGTGCACTGCTTTCACTGTCATAATATACTCTATAAGCAGGATATAGTATGTATACAGGAAGGCACTGTGTACAATACATGCCCTGCCGTCAGCCTGTGTTTAGCATTATCATACGTACTAGTCCATACCTGTTTGGGGTGTATGACATACCCAATCCAATCCCTACCTCTATCTGCCACGCCACTTATTATTACACTTGGTTGAATGCTTTATTCTGAGTAGTCAATCACTGTGTGTTATTTCTGGATAATGACCGCTCCGCTCTATAACAGACCACTTTTTATTCTTCTCCTTTCTGAATGCTGATGTCATGCGGGTAATATCAGACGGCAATGGCATGAAATTAAATCCTCGTATAGCAATTAACCTCAATTCTGCTTAAAGCCTCCCCTCATGTTGTTGAGTGAGGTGAGATTCAGGGGAGGCGACATGAGTTGTGAAAATGACTTTACGCGTGCTATTTCAATTGTTCTGTTGAAACCAACGCCTTGTCAGTGTGGTTAGTTAGTGGAAATGGCAACACTAATTGCTGCGGATATGTGAACTCCTCTGTGGCATTATCAGACTCGTATGAAAGGGCTGAAATTTGAATAATGAAATGAAACTAAAAGGGTAACTCAGAGGGTGTTTTTTTATTATTATTGAAAAGCCCCCTGCAGCAGTTACGAGATCCAGCCGAATCCTTAATTTAATTCTGAGATTGTAAAAATTGCCCCAAATGGAACCCATGAGAGTTCATTTAGGACTATGTTTAGACTCAGTTACATGGACACACATTTCTCTGTATACCGTAATTGTGTCAAGTAAATCCAAGGTACATTATGTGCCTCTTTTGTCACAAGTCTTAAAATGAATAACACTGACTGTCTAATTAGTTTGAGGATAACCTTCTGAGTACTACTGTAATTTATTTTCTTTCTATTTTTAACCCGCTAAAATAGAATAGAAGTTCAGAAAGAAAAGTAGCCAACCATGACACATTTTCTTTCACTTTCACAAACTTTCATCTGATAGGAACTAGAAAGGATGGCTCCACAAAGTTAGACCTCGCATTGTCTGAATCGACAACTTTAGGGCACGTCTAAAGGTCTTGTTGCCATATTTCACATCCTATTCTCATCTCCGTTTTGCACCTAGGGGGCGAACCGTCCAGAAGAGTTTCCGTGTGTGCAGCCTATCTATCTCGCAAACCAACTACTGGACTGACATTTCTTGTGCACGCTCGCTGCCATGTTTGGGCAAGACCGACGCCATCTGATCAACAAGACATCAGAGATCCTCAGGGAGGCTGTGTTGTTATTAGACCCCATCTTGTTTACACTGTCTTGGAACAAATGTAGGCAAAATTGGTGTTCATTGCATCATCTGTCTATCTCAGTGGTTCCCAAACTTTTTCATGTCAAGGACCCCCAATGCTCTACAATTCTCTACTAATTAGCCTGCGGAGTGTGGACCCCATTTGAAGAGATATGCCAGGGACCCCCATAAGAGAAGATGTGTACGGCTCTATCAGTGATTCTCAACCCGTTTAATTTCAAGGACCCCCAGTTTGACATGAATTAGGCTACGGACCCCCATAAATGTTAATTTAACTCTTGAGAGTGTACAAATGGAACCAAATTGACCAGCTAGGGTCCATTTGGTTCCATTTGTACACTCCATTTGTACACGGAGTTAGAGACCCATAAGGATCCATTTGGTTCCAAACTATCATTTAGCTGGGGACCCCCTGGAACTCCTTCAAGGACCCCCTGGGGGTCCCAGGGCCCCACTTTGAGAACCACTGGTCTATATAATTCGCACTGTGGTCCAGTACGTTACCGGCGACGCATGTCTCACCACCACCGTCGCAGCCTTTTAGTCGACATCCTGGTGTGGCATGAAGTGAAATTGAGAGCCCCCTTTTTTCTTTTTTTTTTGGACAGGTGGGCTTTTCACCCCTTTAGTAATTCATGAAGTCTGGGAGTCCGTTGGCGTGGCGTGGCATCCTCCTGTCGGCGCTGCCGTAGCCCGGGCTCTCCATTACTTTCCGTTAGACCGTGACAACACACAGCCCGAGAGCCCCAAGAGAGTGTGACTGCACGAGTCGATCTGTCTCCCCCTCGCTCTCTCTCTCTCTCTGTAGATTCACACCCTGTGCTATACTGTACCTCCCTGAGAGATGCAGCCGCCGCTATATGGCTGCAATTTATTCTCACGCCGTTTGAAGGTCCCCCTCTCTCTCTCTATCTCTGTCTCGGTCTGCCTCGCTCAGCCTCGCAGTCCATCACGGCGTACTTTCGCCCTTTTTCTTTTTTTACACAGCCACGTACGCACTCTTACAGTAAGGGCCTTTTGCACTAAGCTATAACCAATTAACCATAACTATCGTTCTCACACTCAAGTAGACGACGGCAGAGTCCACGCCACAACCGTAACAACATCATCAGCGTGGATGCTCACATAATTAGCGTTATTGTTATATGGTTATAGTTATCGTTTGGTGTGGACACCGGAAAGGCCATTATTTTCTGTCCGTCTGTCACATGTTGGACATGTACAGTATATGCCTGTTGAGACTGGCGAACCTACTGGGCTCTATTTCGGTCCATGCTAAACCCCTTATTCCTAAACTACTTCGCTTTTTTTTTAACTATTTTGAAAATCATTTTTGAATAGTTAAAATAGCCAATCTACATCGACATGTTGGGAGCTTGTAGATTGGCTATTTTAACCATTAAAAAATGTTTTTCAAAATGGTTAAAAAAAAGAAAGGCAAAGTATAGTTTAGGGATAAGGGGTTTTAGCATAGACGACAATAGAGCCCACTGTACACACGACGATGTGTATTTACATGATGCACACACAGCACAGTCCGACTGCTAACTTCTTGTGCAAACTTGTGATGGTTGCACTGTCACACGAGGAATGAAAATCGATGCCCCTTGTCTGGAGAGAAGTTGCTGCTCTGTTGAACAGTGAAATGACTGCGGCGGGGGCGAGTGGACTGCACTGAATCCTGTTCCTAAAGGCCCGGGTCAATAGTACCAGCTTCATGAGAGCCTCCTTACGACACATACACACACACACACACACACACACACACACACGCGCACACACAAACAAAATCCTCAGTATTCGTTCGCAACCAAACGGATCCGTGAAGGTCCATTCGGTTAAATGACGCACACGGGTTGTTGTGTCCGGGTCCTTGCAGCTGTGAACAATTCCACGCTCTCTCCCTCGCGTTTAGTTTATTTTTCCATCGTTGTTTACCTGCATGATGTCCATGGCTGACCACGGTATACGTGTTCGTTGGCGCAGCACCCGGCCGGCGCCGCCTCTCTCCCCAAAACGGAGAATACTTTTTCATACGACTCGGCGGGGCTAATGGAAAGTAATCATGTGGATCCGTGTTGTCGGTGTGTATCCGTCCGGCACTTAGGAAAAATGTCCCCCCTATTGCCGCCGGGAGTGTTAATGGTGTATGACCGTATTGAGTGTTTTAAGCCCCGGCCTCTCGGTATGTCTGCATTTTTGTGCCGTAACTACACAACCCTCACCACACACACACACACACACAGCACAAACACAGGCTGCACGTGCAAACCGCACAACTCGACTCACACATACGACTCCTCGCGTGGTTGAGGAGGGAGGAATGCTTCGGCAGTGAAATTGATGTAGTGCTTCCTGCGCCGTGGCCAGTGCTCATGACGAAGAGGCCCCTCGCGGAGGGGGAGGTCGGGTCCCGACTCGTTCTCCTCCTCCTCCCCTGGTCGAACGGGAAGACGTACAGTATAAGTCATCTTTGTGGAGGAGGAGAGGAGAGCCGCAGACCTGGCAGCTCCTGCGTTTTTTTGGGCTATATTCAGCAGCTATAGCAGGGGTTTTCATCCATTTTCATATCTAGGCCCGTTATTTATTCTGCATTTGAGCCACGGACCACCATTTGATGACATTTAGCCACAAAACATAACATTTTGTCCACAATTCCATGCTGTATTGATGTTGGTACCATAGGAGAGAATTATTTTACATGCTCTAATTGTGTGGACTTATGTAGAATAATGCAGGTGTTTTACAATAATTTAACTCTTCAGAGGCTAGAATGAAACGGGTCCATTTGGTTTCATGTTGCACTCAAGAGTTTACGATCTAATAAGGGTCCATTTGGTTCCCAACACTCCATTTATCTGGGTACCACCTGGGACCCCTTCAGTACTTTTCTTTTGGTACTTTTGGTACATTTTGAGGACAACACTTTTCTACTTTCACTCAAGCCCCCCCCCCCCCCCCCCCTCTGTCTCCATTCCTGAAACACGCATGGTAGAAAACACCTTGCCGTAGTCCCCCCCCCCCACCACCATCACTCCCCCACATCCATCCATCAGGCCTCTTGAGTAATTGTGAGTGTTGCACTCAGACAGGGACGAGAGAGGCTTTGTCTGCAGGGAAGACAGCCTCTCTCTCTCTCTCTCTCTCTCTCTCTCTCTCATATAACCCTCTATCCCTCTCCTTATCCTTCCTTTGTCCTTTACGTAGCGGGGACCGTAACTCCTACAAATAATGACAATGTTGAGGTGAAAGACATAAAAACATCAACGCCCTAGAAAACTGAAATAAGGGGCATCAAGTGTGGAGATTTGACATCCCTCTTATAAGTCAATTGATGTTTTAGTATTTAATAGTATATATTTTCTCATTCCTTTTGGGTTCTAGTTCAGTTATTTGCAGGCTGTGTTTATTGAGCATGAAGCGTGAACAGTGCTTTCCGTGACCGGTAGCTGTGACTAGAGAATAAAAAAATGAACAATAACACACTTCATTCTGTGTGTGTGTGTGTGTTTGTGACTGTGTGTGCGTGCTGCTGGTACAAGGGGTGCTGGCAGCGAGGCCACGTCTCCACTCTAGCAGAAGGAAATGAAATGTCTCTGTTTTAGCAGTGAGAGGTGCAGGTAAAGGTCCCATAAAAAATCCACAGGTGTCAGGAGGAGTTGCTGGGCGAGAGAGCCAGCCAAGGCATGACTGGACGCGATGATGGAAAGCTCCTACAGGGGGCACTGTGGCTCCGTGGGTGCCTACTAATGGCTGAAGTGGCTGAGAGAAGTGGAGTGGGCTTGAGATGGGAGGGGTGTGTGTGTGTGTGTGTGTGTGTGTGTGTGTGTGTGTGTGTGTGTGTGTGTGTGTGTGTGTGTGTGTGTGTGTGTGTGTGTGTGTGTGTGTGTGTGTGTGTGTGTGTGTGTGTGTGTGTGTGTGTGTGTGTGTGTGTGTGTGTGTGTGTGTGTGTGTGTGTGTGTGTGTGTGTGTGTGTGAGCTGCAGTGGCGGAAAAAGTACTCAAATGTTTTTACTTAAGTAAAAGCATCTGCAATATTGATGTACTCCGTTACAAGTGCGTGAATTCCGTTTGTGTCCGAGCATAGGCATGGCAACGCCATGCCTGCCTGTGATTGGTCTACTGACACTGCCCGTCTTGACTGTCGGCTACAAGACAATGACAGCTTGGCACGGATTTGGGTGTGTTATAAATAAAATGCTTGATTATCGTGTATTAATCTAATTATAGTAAACTAATACTATTACACTAAAAAGGATAAAGACGAAGGGAAAATAGACCTTTTTATAGTACAATAATGTTTCAAGTTTACATATGCAAACAAATTACACAATAATCAACACAAACACTTTATTTTAGAACACACCCAAATCATATTATGGCGTGCATGTTCAATTCCATCAAAGCAAACGGCATAAACAATATTAATTTGCCTCTTCTACAAAAATAAAACGTACAAGTTAGCATTTTCTTGTATCATACCATACTACTTGTATTATTTCCCACCACAGAGTAACCTCGCATCAGACTATCCAGCATATCCACCTCGGAGGACAGTCAAGACGGGCAGTGTCGGTAGGCCAATCACAGGCAGGCGAGGCGTTACCATGCCTATGCTCGGACTCAAACGGAATTCACGCCTTACAAGTAGAAGTCCCGTATTCAAAATGTACTCAAGTAAAAGTACAAAAGTATTGGCATCAACATTTACTTAAAGTACTAAGAGTAAAAGTACTCACTGTGCAGAAGTGAGTGTGTACAAAATCTTTAGAAAATAGCTAGAAGTAAAAGTATTGGAAATTGGAAATACTCAAGTAAAGTACCTAAAAACGACTTAAGTAAATGTACTTTCTGTGTGTGTGTGTGTGTGTGTGTGTGTTCTCTGCAACTACTAAACCCTAATTTATACATCGTCGCCCAGCGGTGTTGTTCGCCATAAACAACAGATTTCCAAGCGATAAGCACGCTACACGTCACGTATTTACGGCGGTGCAATGAAGTATAAATGAGTGGTTTACTGTAAATCCCATTCTCGGCTCCCCTCTGACATATCTTCTCCCCTCTTGGCAGATATGTCTCCAGGGACTTGTTTTGGGCTGCAAATGTCAAGCCTTTAAACACTCTCCTGCACCGTCGTTGGAATGCTGCACTTCCACTAGTGTCTGGCTTTTCTTTTTGAAAGAACACAGATTACATGTGGACAAAATCTGGTTTGTTTTTCCCGCAGTCTTGAGAGGCTTTTTGAGGACAAGATGACTTGTATTTGATTTGACATGTTAGATGCATTAAAGCAATGCGTGGGAAAATAGAAATTGGCAGCAGAGCATCTCTCTCTCTCTCTCTCTCTATGGCCTATGTGGTAGTCACGCCAATGTGCACATTATGTTTGTGGTCGTGTGTGTGCATACAAGCTTCATGCATGTGTTTGTGTCTTTACTCTGCAGCAAAGAAAGAAGAGAGAAAAAAAGGTGTCAGTGTGTGTTTTCTTTTATAGAGATGTTTGGAGGGAGAGTAGAAAGAGTTCTTTAGTAGCAGAACGAAGGCAGCATGAAAGCAGAGGGATTGTGGGACGTTGTCGAGCGGTGACCGGTGACTGTTCCTCTGCACAATCCCCTCTGGTTGGCCCTGAAAAGCCTGATTTATATACTCTGCCGTACGGCGGTGTTGCCCACCAGAAATAGCCAATCTGCAAGCTCACGACACATCGATCGCCGGCTCTCCGCGGCATGCCGTCAGCTTGTCGATCTGCAATTTCTGGCAAAGTCTTGACTATATGGTTGATTTGGCCAGCTGGCGACCCACACTGGCCCTTTTTATTTTACAATACACTCTCTTTCAGCGCCAGTTTCATTCTGACTGCTTCTGTTCTACTTGTCCCCGGGTTTTCTTTCTCAGTTCCCTCATTTTTTGGCAGTTAATCGGTACGTTCTGTGGATGATGTAAACCTCTGTTGAAACAAGTGAGAGCGAGGCATGGAAGGGGCCCCGGCTAGAAGTGTGTGCCTTTGCAGAAATGCTGATGAGGTACTCGGTTACACAGGCCTGCGGTTGGCAAGGTTTTCCTATAATGGCTTTCTATGTATAATGCCCCGCCTAGGTAATGAGCAGTACATTGTAACAAATCGGTCAAATGTATAAAGCCACACGTTATGTGACTGGGACCATGAAGTGGTGTTTGGCTTTGAGGGATATCATTTTTCTCTCGACTTATAATTCCATTCGCGTACATTTATGATTTACTGTATTCCGTGCGGAGGTGTTGCACCGGTTGGAACTACGAGGTCAAAAATATCAAGGGGCTATTAATGCAATAGAAATGAAATTAATTATAACTATTAATGCAGTAGAAATGAAATGGCCTCCTTGACTAAAAAGCACACGTATAACCGCTATCCTCTTAGAAATGATTAAATTATTAAACTACGGAATATTAAATGATTATGTTAGCTACTAAATATAGTACAATCTGGTGCTCTCGTGTTTTGTTGCATCCAGTCTAAATTAAATAACCCCCCCAAGCAATGGAAATGAAAGACGGTCAAGATTTGGAAGTTAAAGCCAAGATTTGGCTTTAACCCATTAAGGACAGGAACCCCTTTTGGAGGTTTTTGAGTTGTTGCCATGTACAGTATATAGCAAAATATTATTTTTTGTTCGCCGGAAGTGGACCGCCCCCCCTGGGCGCGTTCCTGGGGGTGTGGATGTTCCAGGGACCCCCGGGGACCCCCGCACGTTAACTCTGTCATTTCTCGACCGTTTTGGACGCGGAACCGGGCTGGCACCCTGGGCGTGTTCCTGGGGATCTGAATGATCCGGGGACCCCCGCACAGTACGCTACAGTAGAGAGCACAGTACAGGATTCAGAAGTTTTCAGAATCGGCGTCGGGTCTAAGTGAAAGGAAAGCAACCTGATTTTATTAGGCCTATATCGTTCTCACATGACCTTGAGTACTGGCAGTTTACCAAAATAATATTTAGTAAACTGCTCATTTCATTCTTTGCTGCCCAGTTTGAAAACATATATATATATATATATATATATATATATATATATATATAATTTTTATACTTTTCTTATTTCCCATGGGTTACATGCATGGCAGCAATCACAAGCCTTACACTCTTTTTTTGCAAGGTCAAATAACTATGTGACTACTGTACTGTGTGTATGTGTGTGTGTGAAATCTTCTTAATGCATATTTGTTTATCATGTCAATGAAACCATAGGTGATTGGAGGGGGTGCAGCCCCCCCCCCCCCCCCCCAAAGAAAAGTTAAATATATATATTTTTGTCAATATTGTAACTTTGTACTCATTGTCTCCACCAGGCCGAAGGCATGTGGGGAGAGTATGTTTTGCACTCCGTCCGTCCGTGTGTCCGTCCGTGTGTCCGTCCGTGTGTGTGTGTGTGTGTGTGTCCGTGAGCAGCTAATCTCGGCCACCGTTAACCCGGTCGATGCCAAATTTTGCACACACACTCCCTGGATGCCAACGATGAACCTCTGCCCCATAATTTCCAGAACGGCCTGTTATAGCGCCACCAGGAGGCCACTTTGTGCAAAACAAGTTTTTGCACAGCACACCTACACATTTTATCCAAACATCACGCAAATTGGTACCCAGTCTCTCTAGAGCCATTCAACCAAACGGGTCTTTCAGATTTCTCAGACTCCATCCTGATTGGTTAAGATTGGCTTCCAAAGTTCACAGGAGTGCTCAGTTTCAAACAAAATGCTGCAAATCATGAACACATCGCGTGATTTCCGTGAAATTGTGCACCCACATTCCCACTAGGCCGAGGACAAAATGCCACATGAACAATTTCAACTCAGCCTCAAGGTGGCGCTATAACTGGCCGAAAAGTGTTTTTACCTCTAACTGCACGGATCTGTGGATAACCTGGTGGAGACCTGTGCCCAGAAGGGCACTTTTTCTAGTTTATATTCATTTCAGTCATGCTTTGTAATGAATATTACATGATTGACATTGACATGACTCACATGCTGATTGGCTATAGTGTGCTCCAAAATGAGTAAATAAATCATATAGAAAAAATGTCTTGCATATGTAGTTGTTTATATTCTATAAGTTGGCCATGGAGTTCTCACAGATGTGTACCCAGATACTGTATAGGCTATTAATATGATTTTACCACCTGGAGTTCTTGTTGTGCCCTGGCCCCTCCTTCATAAAATAAACATACCTGGATGAACTCTGGCCTTAAGCCTATCAATAGTTGATGAGGGTTTGTTTTTTAATTAGGAGCTTAGAATAACCTTTAACTTGATACTTAAGTAGAAAACAACTTTAACAGTAGACTTGGACAGTAATCTGACGTAAACTCAGAGCTCAGTGTTGCTCCTTCTGTCAGTAACTGGGCACAGGTCTCCACCAGGTTATCCACAGATCCGTGCAGTTAGAGGTAAAAACACTTTTCGGCCAGTTATAGCGCCACCTTGAGGTTGAGTTGAAATTGTTTATGTGGCATTTTGTCCTCGGCCTAGTGGGAATGTGGGTGCACAATTTCACGGAAATCACGCGATGTGTTCATGATTTGCAGCATTTTGTTTGAAACTGAGCACTCCTGTGAACTTTGGAAGCCAATCTTAACCAATCAGGATGGAGTGTGAGAAATCTGAAAGACCGGTTTGGTTGAATGGCTCTAGAGAGACTGTGTACCAATTTGCGTGATGTGTGGACAAAATCTGTAGGTGTGCTGTGCAAAAACTTGTTTTGCACAAAGTGGCCTCCTGGTGGCGCTATAACAGGCCGTTCTGGAAGGTTTGGGGCAGAGGTTCATCGTTGGCATCCAGGGAGTGTGTGTGCAAAATGTGGCATCGACCGGGTTAACGGTGGCCGAGATTAGCTGCTAACGGACGGACACACACACGGACGGACACGCGGACGGACGGAGTGCAAAACATACTCTCTCCCCATGCCTTCGGCCTGGTGGAGACAATAACAAATGTAGCTAATACCCAATATATGATGGTCAAAGATGCTCTTACAGACGGCTTGGACGTCTTTTCAAATGGTACTACAGGGATATGCTGGCCATCAATTGCTGAACTTGACAAAAGATAGTGGTCAAATACATCATTCAGCTTCTAATATTAAGAAATAATACCCTAACACATACTGAACTGGAAGATGCCAGACTTTAAACAAATTAAATACTTTCAGTAATTCAGTAATATTCCCTATTGTATTTTTTTTACTTGTACTGTAAAGCAAAGCCAATATTAATAGCTGAAATTAACACATGTTGCCGAAATAGAAATGCACTCGCACCGTGTCAGTGCAGTTTGAATTTCCCCCCCACGTCGTTGCTCTAAAAAAGCAATTACATATCACAGCGTTGCAGAATTGTTATGATGCCGTACGTCAGGCTGATAAACCGCCTTGTGCTGATGTTTTAATTGAACACGGTTTGCTTGTTGTACAGTCATAATGAAACTGCGGGCAGCTGCACTGGACTCCCAACAATCAGCTGGAGCTCTGGTGCTGCTGGGGGTCTCTAGTAGTTGCCTGTGTGCATGGTAATGAACCTCTAACTGGACGCCTTGATGAAATGGATTTCCCTTTTGTTGACATAAGTGATTGTGTGGCGGTTACTGTAGACTCTACAGTGTACAGTGTAGAGCTTTAGGGGATTGGGCCCTTAGCTAAAGCCCTCTGTTCATTAATGTCAGCTATTGCGCTATGCTACGTGACGGACATATGGGTACTGGGCGTTTATATGAAACTGTCTTTGAGATATGATTCCGTTCAATGTCACAGAGTTATTGTTTGGGTCAGGGCCCTGTGGCTTTGAATTCAGTCCATCCGAGTCCATTCTAACCACAAAGAGCTGGCGTTCCCTCAACAAACTTTTAATGTCCTCATTTTACTGGCCAATAAATAGGCGGCCACCGAAGCATAACTTTCGAACGCTATACGATTTCTAAAATCACACCCCGTTTCTGGAGCAAAGGGGAAAGGAGTGCGCAAAGTAATTAATTTGGTTTTGTGCATTCGTGGCAAACGCGGTGTAAAGCAGGCTTTGTTTACTGAAGATATTCATTGAAAATCATTAACTGGTAAATTGAGACAATTCATTGGCCCCTGTAAGAAACGAGTGATGTTAAACGGACGGGGGGGAAAGAAGAAAGACAGAAGGAAAGAAATCGGAGAAAGAAAGGGGTTGAATTTCATTCCTATCTCGGGGAAATAATAAATGCAGTGAATGAAAAGTAAGATGGATGAAGACAATGCTTCTGAGAGGGAGAGAGGGGGAGGAAGAGAGGGAGGAAGAGAGGGGGACGAGAGGGGGGCGAGAGAGGAGAGCTGGTTAATGCACCGAGGGTTCAGAGGGCTCCGTGTATATAGAGTAGATATAGACAAGCTGATGATTTGTTGTGATGTAAGGCAGAGAGCAGCCAAACCTGATTTAAAAAGTAGTGACCTCAAACAAACGCCATTTGTTTAACCCCACTCGGCTGTGAAGCCATAATGGGATGATGGGCGCCGCCATTAGCATGATGAAATGGACCAATAAGTGACTTTAGCGAAGCCCATACTCGAGTCAGGGGTTGCTATGTTGTTGGTCTTTGATGCCGAAGTTGGCTATGGAAACAATTTAATCTCTTTAATAGAACCGTAGCACCCCCACCCCCACCCCTCCTTCTCCACACACAAAGGAGATTAAAGTTCCCGATAAGGAGAAGGACCACGCAGTCTTTTGTGATAGAGAGCATAATTCCCAGTACTGTGGGTGGCATAGGGCCTGGGGCCAAACAGACAGTGTTGCCTTTGGGCCAAACAGACAGTGTTTTGTCAGCCTGGGGCCAAACAGACAGTGTTGTCAGCCTGGGGCCAAACAGACAGTTTCAGCCGGGGGCCAAACAGACAGTGGGTCAGCATGGGGCCAAACAGACAGTGTTGTCAGCCTGGGGCCAAACAGACAGTTTCAGCCTGGGGCCAAACAAACAGTGGGTCAGCCTGGGGCCAAACAGACAGTGTTTGTCAGCCTGGGGCCAAACAGATAGTGTCAGCCTGGGGCCAAACAGACAGTGGGTCAGCCTGGGGCCAAACACAGTGTCAGCCTGGAGCCAAACAGACAGTGGGTCAGCCTGGGGCCAAACAAACTGTTGGCTTAGATAGCATTTGACACAGACTTATAGCATGTTATGTAGACAGCACTATATTTGTATTGTATATAGTCATAGCACGCCATAGTACATATGTATAGCATAGTAGTGAATATGTATAGTTTATTATGTATAGTGTATGTATAGCTTCATCATATAGATATTCCACTGTTACCTTCTTAGCTTACGCATGTTTCATGATAGATGCTTTTATGTGATGTATTCCCATGCTTTTGTTCTTGCTTAAATGTAAGTCGCTCTGGATTAAGAGCGTCTGCTAAATGCCTAAATTGTAAATTGTAATTGTAAACAGACAGTGTCAGCCTGGGGCCAAACAGACAGTGGGTCAGCCTGGGGCCAAACAGACAGTGTTTGTCAGCCTGGGGCCAAACAGATAGTGTCAGCCTGGGGCCAAACAGACAGTGTCAGCCTGGTGCCAAACAGATAGTGTCAGCCTGGGGCCAAACAGATAGTGTCAGCCTGGGGCCAAACAGACAGTGTCAGCCTGGTGCCAAACAGATAGTGTCAGCCTGGGGCCAAACAGATAGTGTCAGCCTGGGGCCAAACAGACAGTGTCAGCCTGGTGCCAAACAGATAGTGTCAGCCTGGGGCCAAACAGACAGTGGTCAACCTGGGGCCATACAGACAGTGTTTTGTCAGCCTGGGGCCAAACAGACAGTGTTTTGTCAGCCTGGGGCCAAACAGACAGTGTCAGCCTGGGGCCAAACAGACAGTGTTTGTCAGCCTGGGGCCAAACAGATAGTTTCAGCCTGGGGCCAAACAGACAGTGTCAGCCTGGTGCCAAACAGATAGTGTCAGCCTGGGGCCAAACAAACAGTGGTCAGCCTGGGGCCAAACAGACAGTGGTGAAAAGCTTTCCCTCAACACAGGGACCAAAAGAGCTGTTGTTCTTAATAGCTTTCATCATAATTGTCTTACTTAATTCATTTTGTTGAACCTTTATTTAGCCAGGGTTGTCTTGTCTCTGTCATCTTTATCTACAACGAGGCCTGGCCAAGGCAGCAACAGAGCATCAAACTAGAATAGTGCGCTCCTCCTCTGAGCACAGATCTCTGTTCAGCCCTGGGTTACCATAGCTAGACCCTGGGCTGTGTCAATATAAAAACCCATCGTCAAAAAAAGAAAAATAACTAGAAAAAGTGCCCTTCTGGGCACAGGTCTCCACCAGGATGAGCAGTTGTGAAGAATTCCAGGCAAAGGTTTTTCCTTGGCCTCTAGGGAGTTGGCATACAAAGTTATCCACAGATCTGTGCAGTTAGAGGTAAAAACACTTTTCGGCCAGTTATAGCGCCACCTTGAGGCTGAGTTGAAATTGTTCATGTGGCATTTCGTCCTCGGCCTAGTGGGAATGTGGGTGCACAATTTCACGGAAATCACGCGATGTGTTCATGATTTGCAGCATTTTGTTTGAAACTGAGCACTCCTGTGAACTTTGGAAGCCAATCTTAACCAATCAGGATGGGGTCTGAGAAATCTGAAAGACCGGTTTCGTTAAATGTACCAATTTGCGTGATGTTTGGACAAAATCTGTAGGTGTACTGTGCAAAAACTTGTTTTGCACAAAGCGGCCTCCTGGTGGCGCTATAACAGGCCGTTCTGGAAAGTTTGGGGCAGAGGTTCATCGTTGGCATCCAGGGAGTGTGTGTGCAAAATTTGGCATCGACCGGGTTAACGGTGGCCGAGATTAGCTGCTCACGGACACACGGACGGACACACGGACGGACGGACGGACACACACACGGACACACGGACGGACGGACGGACGGACGGACGGACGGAGTGCAAAACATACTCTCCCCCCATGCTTTCGGCCTGGTGGAGACAAAAATAGCGCCCTCTTTTCCTTGAACGTCAACAGTCTGTCTCGAGAGACTATAGTCGTGGGATGCAGATATCAGTGTCAGGGGTGGTTTTCAAGTAGGGCCCAAATGCAAGGAAGTCGGAAGTCTTTATTCAACAAAGGTTTGCAGGAGAGCAACACTAGCAAACATAAAACAGACTTGGAACTCAACCCAACCACAGGGCTTAAACAGGCACAAGATTAACAGGACACAGGTGAACTCAAATCAAATTAATCAACACAAGGATTGGCTGGGGAAAACAAGACACAGGTGCACCAAAGAACCACAAATCAGGGAAGGTTTCAAGAACAACAAACGCAACACACGGAAGGCAGATCCTGACAATCAGGGCACAAGGAAGCTGTGTGGGGGGTAAATAGTTTGTATGAAAGATGGTGCAACAGTTTGCAGTTGTTGTGCCACGCCCTGGGGAGGGGACTAGACCATTTGACATTCAATGTTCTTTTTCCACAAATGAGTCTTGAGAAATGGGGGTCTTCTTATAATATAATAATATTATATCCGGGACAATACGGTAGTTTATAACTATCGTTATAGTTGTGGTGTGGACTCTGCCTTCTACTTCAGTTCTACTTCATGATTCTTTAAACACGTTTCTAGTAATTGTTATAATTATCATGCTTAGTGTGAACGGCAGATGGATGGATAGAGAGAGAGAGATAGTAGATAGTTCAAATTAGACTATACTTCATCAGTGTAGCAGTGAAATTACTATGTTACTACTCTATCTAGGCATTACTTTGTTGTTGTGCTTCAGTGTGATAGCAAAGCTAATTATATCCCCAGAATAGTGGCTGAAACTTACAGGCTGATGTAAATAGTCGCCTCCTGAACATTTTCCTCACAGCTATCGCTGTTTGCAACGAGAGCGCAGGCGATGCCTCTCCCGTCCTTTTATTCCCCCCTTGTTTTTTTACTGCCACTCCTGCCGGGAGCACGTGTTGATTGATGCGTAACAATGTAATTTGCTATAAGAACGCGAGAGAGGAGAAATTTGGGATGTATAGGTGGAGGAGAAATTCTCTCATTTTGTCATTGTGGTGTTCTTTGTTTTATTGAATGTTTCAATAAAACAAGACTAAAAAGTCACGGGCTGTGTCACTCAGGCAAACACGACGTCAATGTGCAGAGAAGAAGCCGTATATATTTATAGTCGTGCTTTGAAACGCTGCCAGGTGAGCAGGAAACGACAAAAAGGGAAAGCGGGGAGGGCGTGGAGAAGGAAGGAGGAGAGATTGGAGGAAGTTCTGACAGCCAGGAGACTCTTGAGGAGGATGTTGTTGTACTCTCGACAGATTTAATTACCTATGTTCCCTTTGGATAATCAGGCACCACAGTGGCTGTCCTCCAGCCACGATGGTCCTCGGGGGGGCTGGAGATGAGACGCGTCTCAGCCACAGCTGACGTGTGGGTGCAGTTATTGTCTCGTTGGCGAGGCTGCTCGTCCCCCGAAGGCTGTTGGAGAATATCGGATCACATTGTTAATTTTGGAAAACATAAAGATTGTTGTCTGTACTAGTGTTAAGCACTTATATTAACTGTACTTTTCTGTAGGATCATGAATCATATTTTTTTTTAATAACTTTTTTAAACATTTTTGACATTCCTTCTTTAAAGATGCTAGGTCCCACCAGGTCGGGTGCGGCGCGACCTGTTGCAGCACAAACGGGGCGAACCGAGGCGAATATTTAAATTAAAGCTTGAACAAAGCTTTAACACAATCATTCCCGGAATTCCTTCAAAATAGGAGCTCTGGGATGCCGGAAAGACATGGCCGCTTTTACTTGACTCAAAAATATTCTTCTCTGGCCTGATATCATTGAGGATGCGCTAGGACGTGTACACACGTCCTATGTATGCGTCGGTTGGATTCCCTAGGACGTTTCCACTTTCCAGACGTCCTATGTATGCGTGGGTTGGATTCCCTAGGACGTTTCCACTTTCCAGACGTCCTATGGATGGGATGTGTTAGGCTGTTGGAGAATATCAGATCACTCACTGTTTTTTTTTTTATCAACATAGATATTGTTGTGGTCAGTACTAGTAATAACCATTGATATTATATACTTATATATTTTTTTATTTATTGTACAATGAATTGGTGATCTCTGACATTTTTAAAGGAATGTCAGCAATAATGGGGACGTCTATTTGCTCTCCCCAAACGGGAACGCTGGGTTAGAAGTGTGGTTTAAAAGTGGGTTAAAAGTGTTTAAGCATTTGTAGGTACTACAGTAGGTAAGCATCGGTTCTGTTCGATTGTCTCTTCATACGGTATCTTCCTTCCTGTAAGATCACTTTCCATCTCAGGGCATCATCATAGACGTTAGAGGCATTTCATATAAAGAATGGATCCTATCCTATCCTGCGGTGCTTGCCGCTGAGTAGAATACATTAACCCATTTAGACCTGATGGTCAGATTTGAAATCATGACAGTTTTCTGAAAAAAACCTATGTTTCTATTTCAGTGTTTTTCATTTTCATATAATGGACCCCAAAAATGATATGCAATTGGCCGCCGAGCCCCATCTGAAAATATGTTGTTCCAGGGAGCCTACCCCCCCCCCCCCCCACCCCAGAAGCTAAGCTTTGAGTTAAAAACGTGTGGCGCAAATTTTCACAATTTTTCAAATGGATAAAGTATAACATAATGCTTTAAACACCTAAAGGAGTTCCTTCCCGTCCTGAATGGATTAATACGTTTTATATAACCAAAACAACACGGAGGTCCCTCCCGTGCCACTGGGATAAACCCCACTCTAAAAGCCTGTATGTTCCCATCCTCCTATGAAGCACCACCTCTTGAAGCGGTTTGGAATCACGATTGCTGCAGGCAGGCTTCCTCCATGCAGGCTTTTTCTTACAGAATTCATAAGAACATTGCTGCTGCTTGCTGCCATTGCTGCTGAAGCGCCACGGGCTGCGACAGTCGAGGATTTTTGATGGATAGCCGAGCTCAGGGAGTGGACGTGTTGTTACTCATGCATGCCCAGACAGCCCGTGTTACTGTATGTATTACACCTGATACTTCCCAAGTATATACACTGGAAAATGTGGAGTTTTCATTTACTTGTAGAATTGACTGAGACCCCATCACGGGTTGTACGGCTGTACACAGCCTGTAAATGAGATAAGAGAGAGAGAGAGGCCCCAAGGTTGTGCCGTTTGTGAAACAAGCTTGTAAATATCCGGAAACCCCTTTACTTGTACTGTAAATAAGATAAGATAAGCTGTGCCGTTTGTAAATGAGCTAATAACAGTGTGCTGTCTGTGTGTGGATCAAGCTTTGATTACCCCCTTCTCTCTCTATTCTTCTCTTTCTTTGTTTCTTGGAAAAAATAACACGATGGGAACTATGTACAAAAACTTTTTTTTCACCCACTTTTTTTTATTTGTTCAATCTGTGATGTGACACTGAAGACTATTCTGATTCTACTGTAACTCTGAGAGCGTATACACAGAACCAAATGGACCCTTATGGGTTCAATTGGTTCCATTTGTTCACTCTTTAGTCTAGATTCAGTAGATGTTATATGTCTTGACTCTTAATAACCTTTAGCCATACTGCAGTACTGCAATGACAACTGAATTTCCCTTGTGGGGTCAATAAAGGTCTATCTATCTACTGTATCTATCTAGATGGAATATAAGCCAGTCTAGTACAGTATAACCTAATCTGTCCCATAGAGTGGAAATGTCATTGCATTGAACAGCAACTGGCTGCATGTTGGCCGAGTATCGGATCAGCAATCTGGTAGCATTGACAAGTTGAAAGCATACTATATTTATGTTATTGCTTCGTAATGTCATGTGTCCTTGTGTATGAGACTGTGCATTCTAGCCCCTCAAACATACAGTATTTGATCACAATCACAATGTCCATGCAGCGAGAAAAAAAAAGAATGAATGTCACCCCTGTGTCCACTCCAACTGCTGCTGTTGTCAGTATGTCAGATTCACTTCTGTTCTTCTGTTTGAAGGAAAGGTAATTTGAAGCGTCCTTCCTCCGTTTCCGTGTGTTGGCTGTCAATGACAATAGCAGTGTCATAAATGAGCTTTTTGTCCGCTGGTAATGGAGTTGTCACATTTCAAAAGTATACGCTAGTATTTACGTCTGTCCTGTTGTTGGTGCTTTCTGTATGTAAGCTCTTAGCCCTCTACACATTGCGTTGTACGACGAATAGCGGGAATCTACAAGCTCACAACGCTTTGAGATCCTGAGCTTGAGCATTATGAGCTTGTAGATGTGCCATTTTCACTATTTTACAAATCATTGAAAATGTTAAAACATTATTTAGCTTTTATTAGATATTTATTTTAATAAAATAAATGTCTATTTATTTTGCCTATAATTACATGCTCATAATAGGGACATCGGGGGTTAAAGTGGGAGGATAGGCAATACAGTTGCGTTCGGTTATGAGAGGAAAAGAAAAAGCTCAGTATAATGAATTTGCAATTGCAAGGAATTACAACTCAGTTCAGTGCAGTTTAACATTTTATTCAGGGCCTCTGCAGACACACATTGTTTGCATGGCGGCCACAGAGTGTGGCATTCTCTCAGCATTGTCCCACGTACAAAACAACCCATGTAAATAACAAACATGTTGTACAGCGACTGCACACAGCTGCCACTGCCTTGTAGGTTGACTGGAGCTGACAAAGGTATACAGGTGATAATTGTTTCTATAAGTGTTGTTGTTGTACATTGTGAGGCAAACGCAGGTGCTATGTTGTTCACAAATACAAGAACTCAACTGGCTAGACGGTTATTTCCATTTAGATGAGAACTCAATTAACTGCCGGGGCCAAGTAATGCCAGCCATGCTGCTGAGGTTAACCACTTAATATGCTTGCTTGTATGAGGGTGACAGTAACTCTGGAGGTACAGAATTGTGGCTGTCTGGGAGGCGGAATGTTCCCGGGTTCGATCCCTGGCTCATCCTGACTTTATGTCAAAGTGTCCTTGAGCAACACACCACACCCCCGATGAGCAGGTTGGTGCAATGCATGGTTTCCTCTACCGTCTGCGTGTATTGTACATGTGTATGTGTGTGTGTGTGTGTGTGTGTGTGTGTGTGATTGGGTGAATGTAATGCTGCATACTTGTAAATTACTTTTGATAAAAGCACTACACAAATAGGCCATTTGCAATATAGACATGTGGTGTGGTGTGGTGTGAGTCTATTTAATAAGCTGATGTAGGCGAAAACACACAAAAGCCCTAATTCATAGTGGAGTGGGTGTGTGTGATGCGGTGCCGGGGTATGGGAGTGAGAGAAAGAGGAGTTGACAGGTGACGAAGCCTGTCAGCTGGATTTATCAATACGTACGCGTCAGCCCACTGAACCAAGCGATGCTCTTCCCCCACTCCTTGTCTTTTAATTGTTCCGTTAATGAGTATGTGACAGTTGTCAAGGCAGGGACCAGTGGAAGAACACAACATGTTGTTTTAACTAACGTTACACCTGAAGAGGCCAGAACACAACAGTTGTTGTTGTTGCTGAGAGATAGACATGTTTCTTTCACGATAGTGAATCCACCGGCCCTGTGTAACATGATCCAAAACACTTGTTTGTTAACAACGTATGAGTTGCACTGTCATTGTGGTATAATATGGTAAGGACATTTTAACGGACACATTTTGACTGGAGTTATTCTAGGAACAGACTTTTTCTCTCCATGAAACGGATAATACACAAGCAAATAAACTCTCTGCCCCACAGAGAAAGATGAACATTCTATTTACACTTCCACAGACAAGTTTGCACTGCAAAAAGAGCATAATATTTCCCCACTTGTTTTGGCAGGCTTATCGTGCAAGTTAGCATCATGGCATCGTCCATCATTTGCTTAGAAAAGCCCTCAGAAGTCGGGTAAACACGCCCGACCCAGTGTCCCTTTGTAGCAGTGACTGAGGAGGTCTCTCTGTCCCTTTGTAGCAGTGACTGGGGAGGTCTCTCTCTGTCCCTTTGTAGCAATGACTGGGGAGGTCTCTCTCTGTCCCTTTGTAGCAGTGACTGGGGAGGTCTCTCTCTGTCCCTTTGTAACAGTGACTGGGGAGGTCTCTCTCTGTCGGTCTCTCTCTTTGTAGCAGTGACTGGGGAGGTCTCTCTCTGTCGGTCTCTCTCTTTGTAGCAGTGACTGGGGAGGTCTCTCTCTGTCGGTCTCTCTCTTTGTAGCAGTGACTGGGGAGGTCTCTCTCTGCAGTGTCCCTTTGTAGCAGTGACTGGGGAGGGCTCTCTCTGTCCCTTTGTAGCAGTGACTGGGGAGGTCTCTCTGTCGGTCTCTCTCTTTGTAGCAGTGACTGGGGAGGTCTCTCTGCAGTGTCCCTTTGTAGCAGTGACTGGGGAGGTCTCTCTCTGTCCCTTTGTAGCAGTGACTGGGGAGGTCTCTCTCTGTCCCTTTGTAGCAGTGACTGGGGAGGTCTCTCTCTGTCGGTCTCTCTCTGTCGGTCTCTCTCTGTCGGTCTCTCTCTGTCGGTCTCTCTCTTTGTAGCAGTGACTGGGGAGGTCTCTCTCTGTCCCTTTGTATAGCAATGACTGGGGAGGTCTCTCTCTGTCGGTCTCTCTCTTTGTAGCAGTGACTGGGGAGGTCTCTCTCTGTCCCTTTGTAGCAGTGACTGGGGAGGTCTCTCTCTGTCGGTCTCTCTCTTTGTAGCAGTGACTGGGGAGGTCTCTCTCTGCAGTGTCCCTTTGTAGCAGTGACTGGGGAGGTCTCTCTCTGCAGTGTCCCTTTGTAGCAGTGACTGGGGAGGTCTCTCCCTGTCTCTCTCTGTCGGTCTCTCTCTTTGTAGCAATGACTGGGGAGGTCTCTCTCTGCAGTGTCCCTTTGTAGCAGTGACTGGGGAGGTCTCTCTCTGTCGGTCTCTCTCTGTCGGTCTCTCTCTTTGTAGCAGTGACTGGGGAGGTCTCTCTCTGTCATATCCCTTTGTAGCAGTGACTGGGGAGGTCTCTCTCTGTCATGTCCCTTTGTAGCAGTGACTGGGGAGGTCTCTCTCTGTCGGTCTCTCTCTGTCGGTCTCTCTCTTTGTAGCAGTGACTGGGGAGGTCTCTCTCTGTCATGTCCCTTTGTAGCAGTGACTGGGGAGGTCTCTCTCTGTCATGTCCCTTTGTAGCAGTGACTGGGGAGGTCTCTCTCTGCGTTTGTCCCAAAACTCCCTGTTTGTACGTTTCTGGTTTGGAACTTCTACAAAACCAAGTGAGGCAACATGGCATCCGGAATGCAGAGAGCCTCCCTCTGAGGACTTCATTATGGTAAACTAGGTTTAGGCTCTTACTCCAAACACCAGCTGGCATCTCAATCACAGCCGTCTGCTGCGGTCTGTCAACATATCAAGACATTCACACTTTCATTTTTCATGACAACTGGATCGCATTCGCACATTTATTTTCTCTACTTTATTGTGGCTATCTGTGTCAACCATACTGTAGTACCTGAAATGCAATAACTTAACAGTGCATATAACTTGGATTTCATGAAGTTGGGGTAATTGCTTAGTACTTACGTTATGGATCTTAAAAATCTGTTATGAGTAACTGTCAATTTAAACGGAGCAGTGACAGAGATAAATTGTTATTTATTCTTGCACAGCTAACAAGTTGCTATTGAGTTTGTTAAACGCTCTAGGCAGTGTACAGCATGACAATTGTGAGGGCAATTATCTTGAATGCCTGCTACAATAGCACCGGTAAGTCGTTCTCAGTAATGGAAAAACAACGAGCGTTGTTGATAGCCAGCTGTGGTTAGTTTTGCATAAACGCTGTCCCAATCCATCTCATGCCAACTTTCTTAAAGGCTTCTATAGTGATGAATTATCTATTCTAATCTGGAATCGGAATCTTAGGTCATGTGTATTATCTTTTTGTTATTTAAGGGGGTTTTCTGAGGTACAGTGGAGACAGGAAACTTGAAGACGCAGAATGACGGCCAGCCGAGAATCAAACCGGGGACTTGCTGTCAGGCATTTGAGCCCATGTGGCACACAGACCCTAACCACTCAGCTATTGGGTCACTCTCAATGGGGATACCTTTTGGGATAATCTCAGTTACATTAATAATTGAGTCATCTTTCATGAATTACACAAACGTTTGTATGTTGTTGGCTGATATTTAGAATTGCCTCCGGTTGTCATTGTCATAAAAACTAATGGTCTCCACGGTGAAAGATCATTTCACATAGGTACTGTACCATATTTTGAAATGTAATTTCTAAATATCCCCTCAGATCTCAGGCTTGCTCTCCGTTTATTTTATTCTTTCCTAGTGAGGGTTTTTAATAAAGAGCCGCTGTGTTCCTGTCTTGGCAGTGCTACTCTAAGTCATATTACTCACTCTTCTGTTGTAGGAGGGGGGTGAGAAGGTGTGGTGGGGAGTACATGTGCTCACATTGTTGTTCAAACTGATCCCTGAGTTACTGCACACAGAGGCCTTGAGAAACCTGGATGGAGATTAATCTTCATAAAAGGCAACATGTCGGTGCTTTATTCTGGAAAAAATAAGGTTGCCTGGGAGAATGCGCTAGTCTAGGCCGGGCACCAAGGACCTTCTCAGAAGAACATTCCGTGCCCACATTTTCCCATTCATTCTTTCCTTCGGCTTTGGACTAATTCATAAAGGAAGGAAAATACAATATCGGTATTTCATATGATGCAGCCCCCTCTGAAAGATCTCTGCCAGACATCTATACTAGTATTGACTGAAAGACCACTTCGTGTTACCACTCCATTATTTTCTCCACAAGGCCGAATTAAGGCATGGGGAGAGATGTTTTGCACTCCGTCCAGCTGTGTCTATGTCCGTCTGTGATCACAGCCAAACTGTGCACACACACTCCTTAGATGCCACAGCTAAACCTCTGCCCCAAATCTTTCACACAGGCCTGTTATAGCGTCACCAGGAGTCTTTTTTTGACAGATTGGCAGATTTGGCTTCCAAATATTGCTCCATTTTGAACAAAATCAAAATGTCTCAAATATAATGTGCCTGATCTAGACCAGGCACATTAGCTTTTTTAGAAATGTCCTAAATGTATCTTTACCAATTATAATTATTTGTGTATTATATTGACGTGTGGTAAAGTTTGTCTTGCATGGTTTATCTGAGGCACATACTGCTATCACTGTCACAGGGGTTTGCACATACAGTACTGTATATGAAATTCCCACGTGAAATGTTTTGCAAGTAGGCACACATTAAGGTCAGGTCTAGGTTTCATTAGAGAAATGCACTCAGTCGTAATAAGCAGTAAACATATTCTTCCCCGCCCTCACCCTGTGATTGTTTTGTTATTGCACAGAGGCAAGATAAATGGTCATATATTTGATGTGATGTGCTTTTTCAATTAGTGAAGTTTTCTGGCTCTGTGGCTATCTCTCCCAAGGGCACAGTAAATGGAGACAACCTGAGGACTCTGAAGTTTACTTTGAATTCATTACCAATTACACTGGGAAGACATTCGGTGGGTACAAGTGGAGATCTTATCGTACAAAAAGTATATTGGAGATTCTTCTTGTCTATTGGTATCCATTTTACAAACTCACTAAAACACCCCTTGAGATCAATGATGTCCAGTTCAAGCCAAGCTTGCTGTTCCAAATACTTGCCTGGAGTGGCAAGTATTGACATATCACTGACGAACAATGATTAATCTATTTAATCCATTCTGACCTGAGATCAGATTCTAAAAATGTCTTCTACATCCTGACAGTTTTCTGAAAAGTCTGAAAAAGCTATAGCAGACCTACAAGCTCGTAGCGCGCCACTCAGTGGTGCCCTATGAGCTTGTAGATCTGCTATTTTTAAATAGCTAAAGCATGACATGATGCTAACACCAAAAGGGGTTCCTGCCCAAAATGGGTTAATCCCTCTGATGGAAGCTGAAATACAAAATAATTTGCATTTTCAGCCATGACGATGTTAATAAACCCATTTATGGAAGTTGTTCCGGAGTGACAGGAGATTTTAGCCATTCATTTATTCATTTATGACCATGAGGCTGGCTGCCTTCACCCAGCCAGGGCCACACTCAGAGGCCAGGAGGCGGAAGATGAATATCTGATGGCTACACTCCCCAGACATTACTAAACGAACAAACTGGCAGTTTACTGCTACCTCTCAGCGTAACCTGCATGTTTTATAGATGAGGAGAATCTCACTAACTGACAGAGAACGAAAGCACTTCTCAGGGGCGGCACCGTAATGGCCTCTCAGTAAAATGAGTTGAACCTTTATGGATGTTTATCATTGCACATTTCACCAACTTTCCTTTATTGCCCAAAAGGACCTGGCAGCCTTGAGTGAACGTTGGGGCTTTTATTTCATTAGCCAACTATTTTTCATATGGACCAGAGAGCAAGATTGCTTTATAACTCAGACCACAATCAAAGGGAATATGATTTAGAGTAAGTACATGTAAGTACTTACTAACTGGATAACAAACCGCCCGCTTCCCTCACAGCCATTAATGTCCTGATGTTTCCTGTGATGTTTACTTGTTTGTGTTTTAGGATTGTGGAAGTCTTGAGTCGCGTGGGGTCCATTTAGTATTTTTAAACTCTAAATTGGAACCCTGGAAATGTAAGCTACTTTATGTCCTGTGCTGTGAGGGAAAGATATGCTGTAGATCTAATCAAGCTCACGTTGTAATAGCACCATCATAAGGCATGTGTGGACACTCAACACTTGTGGCATATAGTGATTAATCGTTTTCAGAAATAATCAACCTCACATGAAACAATTGAATGGAGCGCCAGGCGTTGTGCTCAAATGCGGATGTGAGATATGCTTTCTTATAAGCTTCAGGCTTCTGCAAACAGAAATCCCACCACATTGTTCTTTTGCCATCGGGAGTCACCAGGAGCTTGTGAGCCATGTGGAAGGCCCGTTTTCCGTCGGGGGAATAAAGGCGGAAGCTTGTGAGGAATTAGAAAGTAGGTATAGAACAAGAGAGCATACTTGGAAGGAACCCGGGCTCATCAGTTTTCTAGACTAATTCGCTGCCAGCAGAGAGGGGGACAGAACCAACTTTGGAAGAGACTTCATTACAGTCTGTCGGAAGTTATACTGGTTGGAAATGAAGATGGATTCAATCTTTTTCATCCTTTTTTAATCAGCAGATTCTTTGTTTTCTTGCACATAAAAGGACTGCGTGGGTGTTTAACACCCCTGACTTACACTTTTATTAGACAGACAGGAGGCGGAGAGAGGAGTGAAGTGGAGGCAAAGGACAATACTGGTGGTGTTTTGATTCTAAGTATATGAAGGTCTTAATACTGTGACTATCAAGGGGCACATTGCAGATTCTGGTGAATACTAGCTTCCGGCATTTATGTTTATTTTTACATTTTAATATAATATTAAGGAGCCTTTTCTCACAATGAACAGGTTTGTGATCAGTCATGTCATGTCAGGAGAGATTGGCAATTGATATTCCATATTTGTCAACTTATATTTTGTTGAATCCTTTAATTAATATTTCAGTTTTTGCTCAGACTTGAGTTTAAGCAGCTGTGCTTTGATCGGGCTGTTTAGCACAACAGCTCAGCTACTCTGGTCCCAGTGGTATTATGAGATGGGGGTTTGTGATTAACGTGTGTGCACGTGTGTGTGTGTGTGTGTGTGTGGGGGGGGGGGGGGGGGGCAGGTGTCACACGCCTATGATACAGACCAGGCCCCAGTGGGAGAAAGAGGAGAGCCACTGGGCCTTCCCATCGCCTCACAAATGCCCCGGGCCGCCGCGCAAACATTAACAGTAACCCAATATCCCTGCTCCGCGCCAGCCTTCAACGTCTCAACACCTTCCCGGGGTGAAAAATGTCTCACACCAGCTTTGCTCCCCGGGAAGTTGACCCCGGCGGCAGCAGGTCATCACTCCGAGACAAAGAGATTGTTATCGCGGCCCATTCGTCCCCTCCGCTCCTTCTCGCCCGCTCACCGTCTCCCCTGCAGAAGCTCGGACGCTGAGCGATGACTTCTCTGAAACTTAATATCAGTGATATCATCAAGGTGCTTCTTTACCTCCTCTTCGGATTGAGAGGGGGTGTCGTTAAAAAGTACCACCACCAGGCCCTTGGCTGATGGAGGACGCCCTCCAGGGAGCAATGGTCAGTTTGGTGCCATTAAGTGGTGTGTATTACAAGAGTGAAGAGAGAGAAAGAGAGAGAGAACTGAGATTGGAATGGAGAGGTTAATGCCCCATAACTCATTTTCCTCTTTTCTCCCCAAATAATTCAGTAGCAGAGAGGAATTACAAGGTACCCACGTTGCTCGTTCCATTAAGCTTTTTTTTCCTTCTGAAAATAGTTTTGCATTCTTTCTTATCTTCTTAATCCATTCTCCTCCACTTCTAACCCCTTAAAACCTGTATACTGTACTGTGTAGAAAAACAAGGTCACAACAATGTGTCGCATTGCAGCGTGTTGTGAGCTTGTATTGTCTATTTTGGAAAAACTTTTAAAGGTTAAAAATCAGGACACATCGACTGCATAATGACAAATTCTGATGTTAATAATTATAATTGCCATTATACAGTATTGGTCCGGTAGGTACTAGTTTTAAAATGGGTCAGGCAGGCAAACCTGTGTACTAAATCAAACAAGTAAACGTATCATTGAAGAAGCATGCTTCACACTCGTTTCATACACTACTTCCATCTGGGACCACTGTAGCCCAATGGCTGAAGAAGGCGGGCCCTTTTTTTCAAGCTACTTGGCAGGTGATTGGCAGATCCCACCCATATAGCTACCGCTGATTGGTCCGAACCGCGGCCAGTTCGGTTCATCAATACTGTGTCAGTGTGAGGGCACATCAGGCGTCACTTCCGGGTTTTTAAACTGCTGGTGGATGGAAATGACGCTCGCGCACGGCTGCAAGTTGACACGGAACCGCTTTGCCGACGCTACAAGTTTAAGCCGCGAGCAAGCATCATTTCCCTCCACCAGCTGTTTAAAAACCCGGAAGAGACGCCTGGGCTATCTGGCAGAGTCAGGTTAACAGTTTGACTGCGGGATAAAAATATTGCCTTAATTAAATGGTGTGATCCTTTGTCGTAGTGTTGAAAAATAATCCAAAGTGCAGATCAACAACAAAGAGCAGAGGAGGAACGCTCACGTTGGCGCGCCACCATGCAATTAGGCCTCAATTTTCCAGAGGCCTTTGCATGCCAGTGCGACTGAACATTTTGCGATGACGTCATCCGAACATGTCACATCCCACTCTGTCCGATGGAAGTCTTAAAACGTATGAAAAACACAAACTCGTGTAACTCGTGAACGGGAAGGAAGCTGTTCTACATCAATTAACTTGTGAATGGGAGGGGAAGTGTTAATACTTTTACACATTTTATCATTGGACATTACATAAGAAAGCCATGCATGAATGAAAAAAACAAAAATCACACCCGTATGAACTGAGCAGTGCAACTATACTTTTATTGTGATGTACTGTACTGTACTGTACTGTACTGTACTGTACTGTACTGTACTGTACTGTACTGTACTGTACTGTACTGTACTGTACTGTACTGTACTGTACGGTACAGTTTGATTGTTAGTTATACTTTCATGGTTATAGTTATAGTGCTCAGTGTGAATGGGCCTGTAGGCTGCTCAACAGTGCCACTTTAGGTCACCCAGTAGTATAGCAGCTGGTCATACCCCAAACAGTACATGGGGACATAGATACATAGGGACACACGAGCCAGTCATTGGAGCGGTGTGCACCGCTCAAAAATACTATACCTTCTTTCTTGCCTGCTTAGTGCCCCCTGGTGGCCACAGGGGGCCCTAAGTGTCCTCCGCTTAGTTCACTCGTGCCTCGGGCTGGCCCTGGGCTCAACCGTGAGCTGCCTCACATGCACATTTATATTCAGTCCCTGTGTGTGTGTGTGTGTGTGTGTGTGTGTGTGTGTGTGTGTGTGTGTGTGTGTGTGTGTGTGTGTGTGTGTGTGTGTGTGTGTGTGTGTGTGTGTGTGTGTGTGTGTGTGTGTTCCTTAACTTTTCATGAGGGGTGAATTCACTTAGTCGTTGCAGCCTGTACTCTGGGCTGTCAACATCAATCCAAAGCAAATTGGAAGATAATTTCTAAGATAGGGCTAATAGGTCTGACTCATTAGCGACCGCTGGGTACTCCAACTCTTTTTATTACACTCCATCTCATTGATGGGATTTTTTAGATTGGTGTCAAGTAGACTGTTTACATAATGCACCAAAACATGACCTACTGCGCTCGAGTCAGATGTGAATGTTTTGCTCTGCTCAGGGACGTGCAGAGTGTTTGAGGGGCAGAAATCCTGTAACGGGACACTTTTGGACAAAAATAGCAGATCTACAAGCTCTCAACCGCTGAAAGCTTGTAGATCAGCTATTTTCGTGGTGCAACCCAGCACTCTTTAGCTAGTGGAGAATGATGCGGTGTACGACATGGATTTTGAAAACAAATTTGTTCAATGCAAAATCCTGCGTTCCAAGTTCAGGAGACTTCGGGGAAAAAAGCAATTTTCCTGAATGCTGCCTTCCGGTATGGCATGGATCATACGAGTGGCATTTGCATTTCTTTCACCATTAGTAAATGCTGCATTCATGGTCTGGAAACTGGAAAGGGCAGTTGTTTTACAGACGGGGTAAAGGGCCAGTCCCTGGCCCTGTTTATGACCAGCCCATCTATACTGATGAGTCCACTGTCTTATCGTCTAGTCAATCAGTCATGGTCCACAGTGTTTATCCATCAAAGGGTGTGCCTCTTCAACCAATCAGAGAACTGTCATAATCAAAGAATCGATAACCTATTTAACCTAGAATCAATAGCCCACCTTCTGGACCTGCCAATTCACTCGTCTATCTATCATACTGTTCAGTCACTTCAGTCAATGTAACACCCAATTAAGATATCTACCCCTAATGACTTGGTCAAGCAAGGCCCATTATTCCTGCCAGCATACTAACAAGATCACTGTCATTAGGCAGCCCATCCATTCTTATGTCGCTCTGGCAAGTGTGCACTCCGTAATAATTGACAGTCTCTTCGTTCGTTGTTCTCTTCAGAGAACTAATGTATTATAATGGGACTGTATTGGCTGAGACGCACACGGCTTTGTATTCATCTGACACTTATATCGAAAGCTACTTACGCAGTGAGTGCAAGTGAGCCGTTCTAAACTCCTTTAGCAACTATTTTATAATTGTTTAATGTAACTTTAATTGTGGATGTAAATTGCAAAAACAAGTGATTAATTTGCAGGGACATCAGGGACCTCCATATATGGACATAAAAGGGACATGGGCACATACAGACAGGGCAGACAAACAGACAGACAGATACAGAGATATTTAGATGTCAGTTCTCATTCTGTTCTTTGCACTATACACATGCCCAAGTTTGAAAGTGATGAGATTCTGTGCATGCGGCTACTGTATTGATTTATCGATTGAATTGTTAGTCAAAATAAACTGTAAACAGCACGACGTACAGTCAGATATTTGGTCTAAAAGGATACTACAAAAAGGCATGGGTACTTTTCTGCACCTATGTATATATTCAATTCATCAACATGGCATAAAAATAACAAATACATATCAACAAATATAAAACAATGCCGGCAGTGAATGTCAACTCCTTGAGTTTACCTCCCCTTGTGGTCTCCTCATAGATGGATTTTCAGGCCTGTTTTGAAAGCATCGAGTAGAGAAACTTTTGCTACCTCGGTAATACCATAGAAGGTAAAGCAGAATACCCTTTACTCTGCTCAATACAGTGGACACAGTGGCACAGAGTGCAAAAGTCCTCTGTCTCTGAACCAGACTCTAATAATGTAATAATGTTAACAATAGTCGAGGCGCGAGACATGGCCAAAGTATTTTCGGGGGTCCCCAGCCAAAAACGTTGAGTACCCCTGCAGTACAGTACTACATCACGATTACAGTACAGCACCACTTAGTTCAGACGGGTCTGATTTTGTTTTCCATTGCAGGGCTTGAACACAATGAACACGGCTGTCTGACTCGGTCACAGGCTTGGAGGTGGTGTGGCGTGGTCCAGGGTTTCATTAGCCGGGGCGAAGAGTCAAATTTCACGTCTCTGATGGACTGTGACTTTGAGGGCTACGTTTTTTCTTTTCTTTTAAGCAGTAGCATGCAGGGCCTGAAGTCTGTGGAACTAAGCCGCTGTCGGTCCAGATGGGGTCCGGCCACAGCAGATTACCAATCCTTCGCTAGGCTGCCTATGTGGCTTTGAAAAATTATTCAGGAAGTAATACAGTGTAATCCTTCACTTCACCATGACATTTTCCATGCATGGCCACTACTGTTGTCCTTTACAATCCCTTTTGACACATGTCCATCGGTCCCAAAACATAATGGTGCTACAGTAAAGAATGGATGGGGTTATTTCATTTTGTAGAAGTGCTCTAAATTAGCTCGGCAGGCAGAAAATAATAAATGACTAATAATTCGGTTTTATACAAATGATGACTAAGCCTTTTCAGTTTTAGTATAATAAGTACATGATGGCAGTTGTTCAGTACTTACACATCGCTTAAACTTGTTTTCCCACTGTCGGTCCAGATGGATTTAGATTTAAGAACGTTGCACACATTATGGCTCATGTTTGGTCAATGCGTTAAGCCAAGATTGAAGGCAGTGCTGAAAATGCCTCATTTTATTGTGCCCTTATTGACACATTCTGTTACATTTTATTCTTGTATAAACATCACCGAAGGGTCTGTGTTTAAGCTTTTTCAAAACAGATGGCCTAAACAAATCTGCCCCACTGTAGGGGTTAAGCACCTTCTTTAATTTCCTCAGGTACCCTAAGTGGTATTTGTGCTCTAAAGAAGCTAATGACAGTAGGTCCAGCCTTTAGACACGGCTGGTGTTTGCACATGCTTTGCTGCCTTGAGGTAATCTCAGCATTTATTCCCACACCTCTTTGTTCCTGAGGCCATATGGTTAGGGAGAAGCAACCGAGCTAAATCCAAGAGAATTGGATCTGGGGGAAGGTGGGGGAGGGGGGAGGTGGGGGTTGTTGGGAGATCTTGTACCCTGGCTAAATACCACCCCTAGCCTCGAAGAGGTTGAGAATAGTAAATTGACCGCTTTCCTCTGGGGATTCTGGGAAAGCTACTCTCCTGCACACAGGAGGGGTTGGGCATGGAACAGTGAGCGGAGCGCCTCAAACGTTGGAGGGAGGGAAATGGGGGGGGGGGGGGGGGGGGAAGTAAAGGAGGGCGTGCATGAGCTTTTACACAGCCCAGGCTTGAAGAAAAGAAGCTGGCAGATTTCAAGGGAGCTCCTCCACACTGAGCGGTCCACTGCTTCTTTCTGGCAGCAGCCTGTCACTCAGAGCAGAGGCAGCTCGATGGACAGCTGTGGACTGACTGCACTGATAGGTGGGAATGAGATGGGCTGTGAAAGAGAGGTGCAGGGGCGAGGCATTCTCATGCTAGCCTGCAGCCCGGGGAAGAAAGGGGAGATGAGCAGGGGAATCAGAGGATTTGTCAGAAAGGCCATTAAGCTCAATTGAGCCTCCGCTTTGTCAATAACTATGATTGCTAGCCTGACCCTTGAGCATGCGGAGTGACAGGGCCGTGACCCGCTCCACTGCCTTGGCTAACATTAGTGATGTTTGAAGAAAAGCCAAAAAAAGCACATTCTGAAATACTTCCTTTTTGGGTCCTGACTCCTTTGGCAGGATCTGAATTGAGTTTTCATTAGAATGTCTTTGGCTGATCCTAAATGACCTGTTCTGTTGAAATCATTTGGATGTACAGTGGTTGGTACCCATATAAAACCAGAAATGTGTTGGATATATATATATATATATATATATATATATATATATTAAAATTAATTCCTGGCTGTTTCAGATTTTGTCAGAGATAAAGCCTTTCATTACTTTTTTGTTTGAATGTCTTTGCCCAGTTATATTAAACTTTCTAAATGTGTGTTAAAATGCCAGCAGAGAATATCTCGACAGTAACAAGCTTACACATTTTATCAGCACTCCTGCATAGTTTGGATTTTTCATCTTTCCCTCCTTGAAGACTTGTCTGCAGAACATGCAGATACTGTGTAGGTGTACGCTAGTAGCATAAAGGTATATGCAATACACACATAAAGTATAACGCATGGTTTTATATCGTTGTGGGGTTGGTATTCATAGAATGCCTCTGTCACAGTGTCACCAGTTGTAGATGTGTTCGGCGGGAGTTGTGTGAGATGTGCTTGATGCTTATGCTTATCAAGCTGATGGCTGTGGGCCCCGGAGAATGATGGGAATGATGCAGACGGGTAATCTGTCGTGGAACATACATCATGTCCAATGGAGCCCTGACAAATGTCAGACTATCCTAGCATTGCTCGAGGTGGAGAAGTAGAGGGTTGTCAGGAAAGGTCCCTGCCCAGTGAATTAAATAAATGTTTCATGAATTTTAAACGGCTTGCTGTTTGTCTGCCTGCAATTTTAAAAGACCAAAGGTTTGCAGGGGGGAAAAAAGGGTAGAGGCTGATGGAAGAAAATTAAGGTGTTGCAAAATGTATGCAAATGTATGCTCTTAGAGGTACATGCAGCGTCTCCTGCCTCGCTCTCTCTGCACCGTGTCTCTATATTAGAGACCAAAATCGTCTTGTTCGCATGTTTCTTGTGCTTTCATTTTTTGCCTCTTTCATTTCTTTAGTCTTGGTTCCTTTGATGTGTTTGTGATTTATATACTCTGTGCTTTATTTGGCTGTTTAAAAATCAGCTTTCCTGTGAGCCAAAGAAAGCCTGGCTTGCTCACGAAGAACCGGTCATTTCCTGCGCGCAATTATGCTGGCTCCTGTCTCAGACAGTCATGCAACTTCCTCTCTTTGATTTCTTGAGAACATTGTATTGTCGTATCACGTCCACTTTTCATTAGAAATGATCTGAGATCTGACACCTGAGTTTCTCAGTTGGGAACCACAACATACACCTGGTAAGTCTTTTGATCGTGGTGGGAGTTTGAAGAAATGACAGTTTCGCTTATTGTCTCCACCAGATTGGCTAATGATTTCATTCCACCATGGCCAAGTACACTAGCCGACCATGTGAAGTAACACAGGCTCATCATACCTCCCCCATCTCTCCTTCACTGAGCACCGTGGCCTAATCCGTGGCCTAATTTGTAGCCACAAATGTAAATTGTTTCTTTTTTTTAAATTCAAAATCCTCGTTTTTAGACAGAATAGCCATTAGTAATTCACTCTGAGATAATTAGACCCTTTAAAAAAAATGCTTTCTAAACTTTCAGATTTACTTAACTTTACTGTATTTTCTCCTACAAATACATATTATTTATACCAGCAGATATTTTATTTGTATCTGCTGATATCATTATTTAGTGAATGAAAGCCTGCATATTGTGGATGATAAGTAAACTGGGTTTGCCAATGCTCAATCTACCAAGCAGCCTCGGGGAGCAGCATCATGTACCCTGTATTTAAAAGGGCGGCTGTGACACTTGTGGCGGCAGAAAGGAGAGTTCTGCATATGAAAACAAAAGGGCAAGGCAGCTTGATCTACTGATTGTTCGCTGATTACATGATCCGTGGCACCCAGGTGTGACCCGCTAAAACATGACTGAATAAATACAGATGAGGCATTCATCTAAAATAGCAGTCATTGTAACCCGCGTAAACCCTGCTTTGATTTCACTGTCAGACGTCAGTGAGACAAAATACAAGTGTCACCTCTCTTTGATATTGATTTAAATTCAAACTGTGATTTGGAATTGACTGCAGGTTGTGTCACTTTCTGTGCCTTCTATTAAACCCTCGGGACAGTGGAGAGCTATTACATGGATCCTTGACTCATCTTGATCTCATTGGTTAATAACATGGGACAAGCCTGAACGATGCATCGCCGAGTGAGCGTTTCATTACTGACCTTGCAGTTGACTCAAAGATTGCATATATCAGCGGCGGCTCACTCCATTTTTTCCGAGAGACTCGGGTAATGGCATATTTGAGAGGAAATAACGTGACACACAGTGAACCGCAGGGTTAATGTAACAGTGAAATGTTTTACGTTGACAGCGCCTGACACTATTTTGTTTGCTGCTGTTGACCTGACGTCTGAATAGATTCGGTGTCTGGCTGTCTGCTTTGCGAGGTTCTAGCCAGGATTAATTTAGGAGAAATGCATGTCGAATGCATACTGTACTAAGCGGTTAAAGTCCGTACCTTTAATGTCCTTCCCAAGGACAACTTACGTTGTCTACCCCAATTGGGTCCTGACCCACTGTTTGGGAAACACTGATGGGCCATTATATATATTTTCACTGGGAGTTCTTGCCCAACATAGTATAGTAGTCTTCTACTTTCCAACACTGCAGTTGTGCTAGTTATATTGTTATACTGTTAATCTCAAATATTAAAACAAAACAGCTCAATAACATTAAACGGCCCCATAGACTGTTTTCAGAGCAGTCTTCCACCCACCATTTCTATGCAGTTGTCAAGTCGGGATGCATCTCTCACAGCAAATAACTCTCTTCAAGTGTTCCAAAATTCAGTGACGGTTTGTTTTGTAAATTCTTATTGGTAAGGTAGTTAGCAGCTAGCAAATATGCTCACCACAATTGTCAGGCTTGCGGTGCATCACATACAGCTTTTGAGAAATAGACACTCGACTTGATACTAATTGCCTATGTGATCTAATTTAATGAACAGCATCCTGGGGCTAGAAATAAAAGAGGCCAGTGACAGTGTTGAGACGATTTAAAAATACAGGAGGTGTTGGCAGGAAGTGTAAACTACTTCAAACTTATGTCAAAGTTGGAAGCGAAGAGATGCTTTTCTCTTGAGTAACACAAGCTGTATTGTCTGTCTGTCTGTCTGTCCCACCCACTTGGCATCCGTATTTTGAGCAGGTTATATGCAAAATGTTTCACGAAATGTTTTACATTTTTTTCAAGCATACTGTTGCGAAAATAATCTATAAGAGTAGACCGGCTATTTTCACAATTCGCTGTGGTTTAATGGGTAGCTCAAATCATGCAAAAATAATTGGCTGATAGCCTATCAACAAATCACTTTGCATTATTTTTGAGTAGCCAGCGCAAAAATCTAAAATGATACGGATGCATTTTAACAGGTTTGGCAAACGAAATGGAACGTGACATGCTTTGATATCTGTTGCAAGAAATACAATCTTAAATGGCATCAAAGGTGCAGGTCAGTTAAATTTAGCTATACTGTGCCAGTAACAAAAACAGCAAATGACGACAAGTTTATTATGTTGCACCACCAAACAATGCCCCTTAGCTGTGAATCTTACTTACTTAGACTTAGTTCCTCCCGTTCCTATTGGAACATTGGGCAACGAGTCCTCTCCATTTACTCCGGTCTCTGGCGACCCTTCTTGCTCCGTGCCAGCTGACACCCATCTCGCTTAGGTCTTCCTTAGCTGTCTGTCTCCATGTCTTCTTTGGCCTCCCTCTCTTCCTCTTTCCACCTTCTGGCATCCAGTCCATTGCCACACTTGCCGGTCTCTCTCTTGGCAGTCGGAGTACGTGTCCAGTCATTCTCCTTCTCCTTTCATCGATGATGACAGACAGTGGTGCTACCCCTGCCCTTCTCATCACCTCCTCATTGGTGATGTGGTCTCTCCATGAGATCCTCAGGATGGATCTGAGGCATCTTCGATGGAAGACATCCAACTTGTTGGTGGTGTTGGCTGTCTTCGTCCACGTCTCACAGGCGTAGGTCGCTGTTGGGATGACCACTGACATGTAGAGGCGTAGCTTGGTGGCCGTAGAGATGGTTTTAGACGACCAAATGTTGCGGAGACGCTGAAACAGTCCTGCAGCTTTTCCAACTCGGTTGTTGACGTCTTTCTCCACGTCTCCTGTGTTCGAGATGTTACTTCCAAGGTACGTGAAGTTGTCAACATACTCTGTCATGTAGGCCTATAGTGAGTGGTGGAAGGTGTTGGTATTGTCCAGTGGTCATGGCCTTTGTCTTTTCTTGGCTTATCCGTAAACCGACCTTATCTCCGTGCTCATGGAGACTGTTGGTCAACTCTTGGAGTGCAGGCTGGGTATGACTTAACAGAGCCAAGTCGTCCGCAAAGTCCAGATCGGCTAGTTTTTTTTTTTTTATTTTTTTTAATCGATGTAGTTGATCATGAGTGGTGTCTGAAGCTCTTGGCACTGCTCAATGATGTTGCGAAGAATGAAGATCTGTTCGGAGCAGGACCTTCCCTTTCTGAAGCCAGCTTGCTCTTCCCTTAGGATGTTGTCCACCTCCTCTTTCAGGCATTGGAGCAATACGCTGCAGAATACCTTGCCAGGGATAGACAGCAGTGTGATGCCCCGCCAATTGTTGCAGTCCACGAGGTTTCCCTTCTTGGGCAGTGTCACAATGACCCCACGTCTCCAGTCGGCTGGAACTTCTTCAGCATGCCAAATCATGTTGAACAGGCTAGTGAGGCTCTCCACAACGACGTCCTGGCTTTGCTTCAACAACTCGGCGGCTACCTCATCGAGTCCCGGTGCCTTGTTGTTTTTGAGGCTCTTGATTGCTCGGACAACCTCATTCCCGGATATCTCTCCTGAAGTAACGTTCAGAGTTGGAGCCGGTGTTTCGTGATCGAAATTGAAGAGCATGGAAGGTATTGGCTGATTGAGAACCTCCTTGAAGTGCTCCACCCACCTTGCCTCCTGTTCTTCGTCGGTCAGGAGTGCCCTGCCATCCTTGCTCCTGATTGGCACACCGGAGCTGCTCCTGGAGCTGGTTAGCTCCCGCACGATCCTGTACAGCGTTTTTGTGTTGTTCTTCTCCGCTGCCTCCTGTGCCTCTCTTGCTTTCTCCTCTAGCCACCGTCTTTTATCATTTCTGCAGCTCTTCTTCACTTCCCTGTCCAGATGCCTGTACTCCTCGTCTTCCATCCTCCAACTCCGGAGTCTCCTCTTCTGTTCTCTTTTTATCTTGGCCACCTTCTGTTCATCAATCAACTTCCATGTGTTGTCTGTTATCCACCTTTCCTTGTTGTTACCCCTCCTTCTGCCTAAGACTGCCTTTGCAGTCTCACTGATGGCACGTGAGAACAGACTCCACTGCTCCTCAATGGTTGAAGGATGTTGTGGTACCGCAAGCTTCTTACTCAACTCCTCACGGAAGCTTCCTGATACGTTGTTATTCTTCAGCTTGTCCACTGCGTAAGGTCTCTTGGGCTGCACCTTTTCCACCTTCTTCAGCTTCAGCCTGATTTTACCCACCACAAGGAAGTGATCTGATCCTACATCTGCACCTCTATAGGAGCGAACGTCTAGCAATGACGAGCGCCACCTTGTGTTGATGCATATGTAGTCCAGCTCGTTTCGGGTCCCACCACCAGGTGAAACCCAGGTCGTCTTGTGGATCCGCTTGTGCCCAAAAAAGGTGTTTCCGATGCTGAAACCGTTGGTGCTGGTTAGCATAAACAGTCTCTCCCCGTTGTTGTTTGTGGAGCTTGCAGACCCGTGTGGTCCCACTGTGGTGTTAAGGCCCCTTCTGTCGTTATCCAGTTTTGCATTGAAGTCTCCATATATTGTCTGTGAATCAGAACATATAAATAATATACCACTGCCTTTCATTGCATTTTTGGATTATTTTTTGTCTATTTCTGTCATAATTGAAGGTAGAGATGAGATGTGTGTGTACATCAACAGCCCTAGCGGCACTTAAGAGACATTCTGAGGGAAACCCTGATTTTCATTATCGTTTTGATGATCTATATATATATTATAAACTGAAAGTGTTGGCACTGAGAAGCCAGTCAACAGTATTAAGTGGAATGCAAGGCCATAGTGGAAACTTGGCACCAGATTCTTTACGTTGATTGCTAAATTATTTGGTGGAAGGAGTCCATTGACATCTGCCTTACATCCCCTTACCATCAATTCAATGAGTTTATTCCAAGCAGAATGGTGGCGATTCATTACAGGCAGCATTCTAAGGCCCATTTGGTAATAAAGGCGAGGGACAGCAGGTGTTAATGAGACAGAAATGTGTCTTGTCTCGTCTGGCTCTTTGGCAGGGTAATTGTAGGAGGCCTTTGAGGACAGTCCCTGGAGTAAAATTGCAGCGACCCTCTGATGCCTGTGCAGTCTGATCCTATTACCTGACTCCATGCTAATATCAGCCTCAATCAGCAGGTAGAGAGCTCAGCCGCACGCTCCCTGCTTCTTTGTGTGTCTGCCAGAACAGCCAAGGGCCGGTATTCTGTACGGAACAATGCATGTAGTCTGTAGTTAAAATCCCCCAGTGTTCATTTACTAGACTCATAATATATTTATTTATTTATGTATTTATGTTATTTTATATCTTGGCTTGGAAAGAAATGTCCAGTTAATTTAAATGAACATTATACAGCCAATTTTCAGTATGAACCCCCTATAGATAGATGGTAGTTGACGGTTCTCTTTAAACACAGTTTGTTTCTAGTACATACTCATTATCCACTTCAGGCCCATTCTGCTAGATGGCGAGAAACAGACGGTTGGCTCTTATTTGGGCTGCAGATTTTTGCTCACTTTCCCTCCAAGCTGCCACACTATGATGTATCAGAACTCAGAACCCTGCAAAATGAAAAGGAGAACAAAAAAAATAAAATAAGCGAATAACTCTTTCGCCCACGCTGTGTGAAGCTTACATAACGGCAGGAGGGAGCAGTCTTGTCTGAGTGGGTGACTGCATATACCAGTATGCTCTTTGCGATACGGAACTTCTTAAATGTCCCTCTTCATGACTCCTCCAAATCCCAACATTAATCATGAATGAAACCCCCTTCATTCTTCTGATAGATTAAAGCTGGATGTAGTTGGTTAGTGTTAGAGCGGTGGTCCTCCTCTGGTGTTATCTGGAGCTTACTAAGCATGGCCGTCGTTCAAGACAAATGGACCAAGGGGGAGGGGGAAGCAAAGTGCTTGATCAGCCATGAGCACCAGGTTTGAAAGAGTGAACTGTAATTAAATTTGACCCGGCCTGATGAGAAGTTGAACGGCAAGGGTAGCCTGAAGAAAGACTGCACTGAACAAAAAGAACAAAAAAAAAGAGAGAGAAAAAGTCTCACTCTTTCCTCCCCAAACCCAAAGGCAAAAAATTCAATGCATCTTTTACAGGTGTCGTGCCTTAGGCTGAAAGCCTTATAAATTAATAATAGTGATAATAATAGCAGTGGAATGAACTGGATGAACCTGGCAAAGGTTAGATATTAAAATATATCTCTGTTTTAAACCATATTGTTACTTTGCAACTTCTTGAAGAGGCCATGTAGTCATTCTCTCTGGTAATATCTTCAGCATGTAATACTATACCTCATGTAAAAGGCCTTCAGTCCTGGAAATACACAAAATGCTCACAAAAACACCCACTCTCTGGTGTTTAAGTAAACACACTTAAACAAATGAAATACTGTATTAACTTAAATTCAAATTCAGTCAAATTCATGTGGGATCCCACCAAACAGGGTTTTCATTGTTTCTGGCCCTTTAACCTTTATAGAAGTCAATCACAAACTAGGTTCTTAGAATTATATATTTCCCCATCTCTCTTCGTCATGTTTTATGCAGATGCAGTGTTTCCACTTAAGTCAATTTGGCACCGAGCTACGACAAGTTGGCGTGCCGATCGAATGAGTTTTCACCGAAATGGCTTAGCAAGCTCTAACATGCAAGCCCCATCTGTTGATGTGTCAGTTGGCCCTTTCCCACACGAGCTAATGGTTGAAGAACAGGCATCATACCATGGCTCTGGTTACAGCCCCTGTGGTAGCTGGGGGAATGTAAATCAGGAGTAATGGATGAGGGCCCATAAAAGCACCTGCACATGTGATGTTAATGCTCTGCTTCACATGATCTAACATCTGAAAGGCTGAAACTGGAGGCCATGAATAAATCACATGCTCTCCGCCAGGAAGATCTTTTATTTTTTTCTCCCCCATTCGTTGTCTTTTCATTGCAAGACGGGGCCAGGCTTGTTTTGGTTGTCTGCCTTCACACAAGCCATAAAGCAGAACAGGAGTGCTAATGTGTACGGGTAAGCTGAGCTGATGCAGGCAGCCCCGGCAATGATGTTGTTTCTAACGTGAAAAGCGATACAGAAGACTAGCAGATATCCTTTTTTGATCTTTATGGCAGGGTTGGTTAAGTTATTGGGAGACCCCAACCACTGTATCAAAACAAGACGCTTGTCTGAGAGCTCTGAGAAATATGGATGAAGTTTTAAATACCCTGTTTGTTTTGCATTGGGTGCTTGGCATTTTTTTCAACATAGCAAAACGGTATTTTACTATAATATTTTGAGAACACTAGGCCTATATTGAAAATGACATCTGTACTGCAGACTGCTTTTCACCCTTGATATTTTCTGATAGATGTTGGTATATTCTTCTGCTCTCCACAATAACTTTTTCAACTGGAGGGATAAGACTATTCTTTTATATTTCTCTCTATATATCTGTATCATTGCACATGCAGCCTGCTGTAAACTACCGTAAATCTACAGCTGCATAGGCTGATCTGGTTCTGATCTTGTGTATGTCCTCATTGTCCTGTCATATTTATCTACAGTATTTGTTTGCCTTTGACTATGTGCAATTGGTTGGGAGACATTTTTGCATTAATTCAAACAGTAGCAGACGGCAAGCTTCTTGTTAGTGATGGTCAGCCATAGTATTAAAATGTATTCAGAGCTTACAGTAAGTGGCCAACTTGGAATACAGCATTGACCGGCATTGTGCTACTGTCATTGGGGATTCACACGTTAATATCATCTACTCTCATTTGTCTCTCTTTTTTTTTATAGCTTGTAGTCGTGATGTTGAAAAGCTGTGCTGCGGTATAGCTATCGCATGCCATCCAAGACACGTTGTCTATAGGCTACTCTCATCCATACGAACAACGGACCTTATATTTCACTGAGCCGCAGGGCTGTTTAAGTCGCTAGAAAAGCCCTTGCCAATATATGGAGGTGACACAGTATAACGAATCAGGCGGAGGAAATTAAAAGAGGGCAGAGGCTGAACACTGCATATCTCCGTGTGTCAGCCCTCAGTCAGGCTGCCCAAGGGGGAAGTTCAGACACTCACAATGAAGGTTCTCTGTCCCTCCCTTTTACCTCTCTCCCTTTTTTTTCTGGCTCTCTTTTTCTCTGTGTCTTTGTGTCCTATCATCCTACCCCTTCACTCCTCTTGTTGCGGGGCTCTCAGTAAGTCCACATATTCAGGTCAGGGGGACCCTGACAGCCTGCCTTTAGCAGCTATTAAAGTGGAGTTCAACAGACAGCGGCCTCCGAGGATAGCCATCCATCAGGAAAGGTAAAGGTGGGGAAAAGTCCGTTTGGTGCTCCCCTTGAAAAAGGTGGTGCTCGTGATTGGTGGAGCTGGAGGAGGGAGGAAAAAAACGGGGGGAAAAAAACTGCAGTTGAAATGTCTTGTCCCCCCAGAGTTTCAAAAAAAGAAATCCAGCCTTTTTTTTCAATCTGGCCACCTTCTAGCCCAGTGGAATATACATACCTGAATGTCATTATAGGCCTCATCCACTGAGCTCCACCTCCCCATCTCCTCCTAGGGGCTGTGTGCCTTAGCTGGGGGATCTGGGGGGACTTTATCTCCTGCCCAGGGGACTGAGTGAGGTGACTCCTCCTTACTTTCCTCCGGGCCAGACGTTAACTCAGTCTTCTCTATCTGACTAAACCCAATTTCTTCCTCCACTGCCTTGAAATGCATCATCAGAGAACGGGCCAGAGCATTATTCCCAGTGGCCAGATTTACATACGTGCTACCGTTACTCCTTGAGAGTGGACCCATGGCTTCTTTCATTCCACCTCACTCCCCTTCAGCTGCTGTCCTCTTGATTTCTCACATCCACAGATAGGGTTGTCAAAAGTACCAATATGATACTTTCATACTTAATAATAGAAATAATACCACATGTTTGAATTGAAGTGTCAAATGTGTGGGGCCCATGCCAATTGCCAATCGCGATTTTGAAGAGTGGTAGACCACCATTACAAATGTATTGACTGATATTTTTGTAAAGAAATGTGCAAACTCTTGAAACATCTTTTATTTTAGGTTTCTATTTAAGAGCGTACTTACTTAAAAATAAATACAGATAAATATAACTTTTTAATAGTTAAAGCCACACAAGAAACAGCAGGGACAAAGTTCAATAGGTCCTATTACTTTTTTTTTTATCTGTAAAGATTTTCACTTTGTGTCCATTCATTCCATTAATAAACTAAATAAAGAAAAGCACATTATTATATAAATGTAAAGTAGTGGTCAACATCCCTATTAGACATTTTAATTGTGTAATAAATGCATGCAATTATAAGAATTGTATCAGTAATTACAGACTGTCTTTCATGTAGAAAAACAACAAGAATGTCTCCTATTTCGTGTGCCTCTAGGGCATTTCCTTTTCACAATGGTATGAAAAGGGTTAATGAGTATCGTTTTTATTTATTTAATTTAATACTGGTATTTTGTTAACGTTTAGAATTCTGGTATCGTGACGAGCCTAGTCCACAGACTCATGTTTCATGCATAGCAGATCATAACTTTAAGCCTACCTGAGCGGGTTTGTGTATGCAGCACTTAATCCGTTGGCTACCGTACGGGAAGCAGATTTTAGCGAGCGAACAGCAAAACAGGACGCGAGTAAACGACAATGTGCAGGTGCCGCGCTGGGCGGCCATTGTGCGTCATGTGGCCAGTAGCCTGGGAAACCCCCTCCCAATTAACAGCTATAGAGCTCTTTAATGCTCAGCATATCCTTCAAAGTGCCTAAACGCCCGAGAACTGTTTTTGGAACATAGGAAGGAGCGTTCAACAACAACAACAACAGGCTCACAGTCTGACTTCCTTAACTACAAACTGCACAAGCACACACTGTGGCACAGAGCTGTCTGTCAAAACGCTAATACATAAATATCCGTGCTTCGTTAGTCTGTTTGAACAAGATAATTGTTAGAATAATAGGCTAATAATAATAATAATGATTGTGATTATAGTACACCATAAAACCCTCACTGTTAATTTAACTCTGCCAGCGTATAAATGGAACCACATGGACGGACGGTCCACTTGGTTCCATTTGTACTCTCTGAGAGTTAAACCTCCACTCAGGATTTCCCTGTGTAATAATAATGGGGCAGATCTCCATTACACTCATGCCATGTTTTCTGCTAGGGCTTTGCAAAAGGCTGTCTGTGCTTGCTTGTTGTTTACGGCCTGACTCACCCCTGCTGCCGCACGAGTCTAAATTTAATTTTGAAAAGAGGATGCTTATTCAAAGAGGCATCCTAAGAAGCATCCTTTGAGGCAAAGCAAAAATTGATAGACCATGAAAGGTAATGCAATTTAACCCGTTCTGGGCGGGAACCCCTGTTGCTGTTTCAAGCATTATGTTATACTTTAGCTATTGAAAAATAGCAGATCTACAAGCTCATAGCGCGGCACCGAGTGCCACGCTACGAGCTTGTAGGTCTGCTATTTTTGAAAAATTGTGAAAATGTGTCCCAAATGTTTGAATTATATTCTCCAGAGTGAACAGTTTTTAACTCAAATCTTTGCTTCTTGGGGGGGGTCCCTGGAACAACATATTTTCAGATATGGCAGCTAATTACATATCTTTTTGGGTGTCCTTGACATGAAATATTGAGAACCACTGACATAGAAACATGGGTTCTTCAGAACTGATTTAGAAGACGTTTTGTAGAATCGTCCTCAGGTCTAAATGCGTTAAGCGGAGGAGCTATCACTTTGGCTTAGTTCTCTGAAGATCTCCAAAGCTTCAGCCTCAGCAGCACCTCCATTTTCAATGCATGAATCGGGAAGCTCAAAACAAAAAGGCTGTGCATCATATCTTACACGCAACGAGGAGGACTGCTTGTCTTCAGGTATCCACATTAAGCACAAGTCATGATCCTTATGTCTGTTCTCCAGTGTTGGATATGGTGCAATTTAATTCAAACTAATCAATGTCATCGATTCTAAAAAATATATCACTAATGCATCAGAAAGTGGCAGATCTACAAGCACCCAATGCATCGCAATGCAATGTCACTATTTTATAGTATACTATAGTTAGACCCTCCAGAAAAACACAGGGCAAAATTCCTTGATTATTTGGGCTAACATCCTTGATTATGCGCACTAAAATCCTTGATTTTACAATGAAATATGCAGGGTTTTATTTGCGGTGAAATATGTGTGAAGTTGCAAAATATGCGGGAAGTTTGTGCGATTATGCACCCTTAAAAAAAAAAAAAGATAATCTGTGCCATTTGGCTAATTATGCGGTAAATTATGCGATCCCATAATCACCTTTTTCCAGAGGGTCTATATAGTATAATATTGGGCTTATGTGTTTAATCTCAGTAATCATATATAAAATCAAGAAAGTATACCAATTGAATATTCACTAAGAAATTAATATATTGTTGCAGCCACCCCACCAAAATGAAATCTCTATGTCTTTGCGTCGCAGTCGAAAGGGAGAGAGAGAGACAGACAGGATATGGGGATGGGATCAGTCTTTCACTAACACACAGACAGACGAGCACACACACACACACACAATGATTGCTACATGGGTGGCAGCGGTCTCAGGCTCACTCATATTTTTACAGCTGAGCCAACATGCCATGGTTTCCGTTGAGCAGTTGGTTGAAAACAGTCTTCAAAGCCATTCAGTTGCCATTCAGCCGCTCACTTTGAACTGGAGGGGCTTCTTGTAGAATAGGAGATGTTACGTATGTGTTTAGGATGTTACTTTAACGCTATCGGCTTCAGTGTCTACATTGCTGCCCTATAGTTACTTTGTAGCCTATGCTGGACCTTGTTTTCTTACCTACGTTATAACTGTTATTTATACCTTGTTGTTGGTGAGTTCATGCTTAGTTATGTATCTAAAATCTAGTAACTAAAGTAAAAGTAAAAGTACAATATTCGCTCTGAAATATAGTGGAGTAGAAGTAAAAGTACTGGAAAGACTCAAGTAAAGTACAAAATACAGCAAAACCTTAAGTACATGTACTTAGTTAGCTTGTAGATCTGCTATTTTCCAATAGCTAAAGTATTAACATAATGCTTAAAACACCAAAAGGGGTTCCCACCCTGGCCTAAATTGTGAATTGTTGTAGAAAACGCACGGCATTTCATGACATTTTTGTTTGCCACCATACTTTTGTACGAAGACGACTAGAACGGTTGACATTTAGTGTTACACTGTAAAAAGGAAGACTAAGGCTTAGCTTAATAGACAACTGGATACAGGCTATTTTTGTGCTATATTTGAAATTGCTTAGTGCTGCAGCTCAGAAGGACACATTTTGAGCTTGGTCTTCTTTCTCGTCGGATCCCCTGGATAATTTATGCTGTATCAGGGACTGCACAGAAAAGTCCTCTGTGTTCATTCAACTCTGACAGTGTAAAAATGGAACTAGCGCTAGGTGAGGACAAAATCTAATATCACTATGTTTTTGATCAAATACTTATACTGATACGATAATATCGTATTGTTACGATAAGGTCAATTTCCTTTTTAATAGTCCATGTAGATCTGCTATTTTGGCAATTCCTTGACACGTTTTTTAAAGCATAGAATGGGGCTTAAGTGATTAAAACCACTTAACACTTTTTCCCATATCACGATATTATGTTATGCAAAATCCCAGGCGATATTAATATCGATATGGATATATTGCCTTGCGAAGTTGCGAGTACTTTTCTTGATATCTGATGTGGATGGAAAGGTGCCCTGTTGTTTCTTTGAAGGAACTCCCAGGCTCATTCTCTCTCACTCTCAATGGGATGTGAGTGCAGGCAGCGGAGACTGAGAGATGAGCTCATAAGAGATTAAAGTTTAGTATATTTGATTGTCTCTCTTGTACGCCGAGGTGCTTCACAATGAGCCCTGGCCAGACGAGTTGAGTCTGAATTAGCCTTAGCAGGAGGGAGAGAAGGAGCTGGAGCTAATCCCAGGATATTGAGCAGGATTCCTGGACTGTGGCTGTGCTGGCCTTGCTTTCCCAAGTGTGACGACGGGGGGGCGCGGGGGGTTGGAAGAGCGCAGGGAAGAGGGATGGATTCGGGGTCCCCTTTTGTGGGAGAGTTTTCACAGTTTAAGGGCACAGTGTCTGGGGTTCCTCTGCCTACTGGAGTGAGTCTTTCAGTTTGGGGAGGGGGGGGGGGTGGCACAGCCAGGCGATGGCGGCCTCAGAGGATTAGGGCCCACTGGGATAATCGGGATCGGTTCACAGCATCCTAGAAGGGGGTCTTTAGTTTATGTCCAGAGTAGGAGAAGGGACGCCACTGTCCTGCATGACGACTGACCCCCCGTTCCTTCATATACACCCCCCCAAAAACCCCACTGACATCTGCTTCTCTCGTCTCTTGTTCACACTGCACTGGATGACACCTCCTCAGGTTCTCAGTGAAACCCAGGCTGACAGGCTGTTACCTCCCAATGTACCATGGAGGAAGGAGGAAGGAGGCAGGCAAACACATTTTAATGAAGAGGCAATAATGTACACCGCAAAGAAAATGTCAGGGAGAAGAAGGAACGCGAACTGGAGCCAAATCACAGAGCCAAGTCAAATAAAGCAAACTGAAGAAACCTTTTTGCCATTATTATTGTTGTCTTACTGCAAAGCAGATGTGTAGGCCAGGTTTAAAAAATAAACCTTTTCTCTCCCAGTACTTTAAGCTTGTTAACTGTGAGACGAAAATAGGATTTCAAGTATCATTTAGATGTGCACAGATGGTCAGTTCAAAGCAACATTGTAGCTTCTTTCACAGTAGATAGAATTAAGAAATAAATTCTTTAATCAAATTTGAAAATGCAGGAAGGGATGTTATTGTTCAGCTGCTTCCTGTCCGGCCTACCTTTTGCGGATACCTGATTAGAGCTCAGGTGAATGGAGTTGTGGAGACTGAGCAATAGACATCCTGTCATTGAAACACAAATCATTTTGTTTTCTTCTTTCGTTTCTTTGAACTGCAGAAGGGGAAGAAGTAGGAGGTAATGATGCCATCTTGTTGCCAGAGCCACATCTGCTTCCCACATTTAGCAGGGAGATTAGTTTTTAATATAGTTTGTGACAAACCGAAGCTAAACAAAAGCTGGGGAAATGGGTGGAACTGAACGAGACAGTGGCAGAGCTTCTACAATGAAGGGAATGCAATTCTAAGCGGATACCAAGGTACTGGGACCATTCTGTCATTTACAGCTCCCTTCCTTTAATGTAATACGCACATCCAGAGAGATCGAGGGGAAGCACAGCTCCATGCACTGCCATTGTTTTTCATTGGGAGGGGGGGTTATAGCCTGAAATAGTTAACATCCTATACTAGAAAAGAAAAGCTTTTCTCTGTCGCTCGCGGTCCGCTGCGTGTTCTCTCCATATCTCTGCTCCTTCTCCTCTTTCTATACAGTAAGGCTCTCCTCCGCAGATGTTGCTTCACCCCGTGCTGTTACTAAGATACCCACGCTAACAACTGCAAGTATGCGGCTAAGCTGGTGAGCAGCTCCAGCACGCGCACAGGCAGAACAGTTCACTGCACAATAGCCAACAAATAAGCGCTTTCATATTTGCTCCCCCCCCCTTTTGGGACAGTTTATGGGTGGGGGGAGGGTGGGAAGGACAGGGGCTCCTGGGCAGTAGGGAGACCCAGCCTATAAGGAACACTAGAGCGATTCTGTTGTGGCGATGAAGGGTTCTCAGTGTTCTTGTTCTTCTACCCTGTTCAAATCAGATTGCCCCGGGTGAAACGTGACTGCGATGAAGAAGATGCCTCTGGGTGGGGGTAGGGTAGGGGGGTAGATGAAACTGACATTTACCGCAGCTTCATAAGCAAGAGTGTATTTTTGAATCAGTGTCAGCCGTTCAAATTTTCAGTGATAAAGTGGTCATCGGAATTGTCCAAAGCTCAGCGAATTCTCTGTCGTGCCAATATTTTGCACATATATACAGCCTTTATACATTGTAATTGGATTAACCATCATTTATTTTCCTATGATGTTGTATTACTTACTGCTTACTAGAAAACCAAACTATTCAGACTCCATTTTACCATAACCTTTCTCAAGCTGAAGAACGGGGGGGAAGAAAAGAAAAGAAACAAAGAAGTTGCTTAATGCAGGTGCATGTTTAGCCCGCTTGTTGCTGACATCCATTTGGGACCTCCTTGCGTAGTGTCACAGCTTAGGCGCGGAGCGCTGCAGCTATCCTGCGGGCCAGGTGTAAGAATATAAGCACAAAATGGCAGCATGCTATTAGTCTTCCAGCTCTGCTGGCAGGTACTCTGTCTCAATAGACCCCACTGCAGTCAGACAGTGCAGCTCATGCGGCAATGGAGAAAAGTGTTGTGTGCTTCTGCAACACAAAACATGTGCTCCCCACGGTCCAAAACCCAATTCCACTTTACTGGCTCGTGTCAAACTAAAAACTTCCACAGGTCTGAGCTGAAAAACTTTTTTAGTTTTAAAGCATATTTTATTCCTTTTTTTTTTCATATCATATTTTCTTTAACTTTTTTTTTCTTTTTTGTGCACGGATGCCAGGGCAAACGTCTGCGAACGCAATTAGCATGAATCTCATCTCCTCTCCTGAGCTCTGCAGGAGGTCTCACAGCATTGTATGACTTTCTTCCGCAATAATACTTTTTTAATCAAAGATTGCAGAGTGTGCACCCTCCCTTGATGAGTATTTGTGGGCAACATATTATATTGCATTTTTTTGCTACTTACAGCTCTGCCGTAATCTATACCTTTTCAGACTCCATTATGGCCCGTAGCACTTACCCTAGCCCCTTAGATAGAACTTTATGTAGACTCAGATAGCATTTTATACAGACTTATAGCATGTTGCGTAGACAGCACTAGAATAGCATTTTATGTAATCATAGCACTTCATAGTATATATGTATAGTATATGTAAAGTTTATATGTATAGTTTTCATTATATAGAAATTCTTCTTCTTGTCTTCTTGTCCCTGGCCCTGTTACCCACCCTCTTCCCTTTGTCCCTGGCCCTGTTACCCACCCTCTTCCTTATGTCCCTGGCCCTGTTACCCACCCTCTTCCCTTTGTCCCTGGCCCTATTACCCACCCTCTTCCCTTTGTCCCTGGCCCTGTTACCCACCCTCTTCCCTTTGTCCCTGGCCCTGTTACCCACCCTCTTCCCTTTGTCCCTGGCCCTGTTACCAACCCTCTTCCCTTTGTCCCTGGCCCTGTTACCCACCCTCTTCCTTATGTCCCTGGCCCCGTTACCCACCCTCTTTCCTTTGTCCCTGGCCCTGTTACCCACCCTCTTCCCTTTGTCCCTGGCCCTGTTACCCACCCTCTTCCCTTTGTCCCTGGCCCTGTTACCCACCCTCTTCCCTTTGTCCCTGGCCCTGTTACCCACCCTCTTCCCTTTGTCCCTGGCCCTGTTACCCACCCTCTTTCCGTCAGTAGAAACAACTGGCAGAGGCCACATTTTGTGTCGGCCGTGGTCCACGATGCACAGCTGCCGCTCTGCAGCTTTATTAATGGGTTTCGGGAGCTCATCTGAGCGTTCCGATAATGGAACAATGCGAGCGAGGGCTGCTCTTACAATCGCTCATCTCCGAGACGCTCCAATTGATCAGCAACTCAATTGCTAACTGTGGAAAATTGAATTTCTAGTCCTAACATTGTTCGTTAACCACGGTGCCGATGAGATGGCCATCCAGATTAATGATAATGGGAGGCTGGGATGGCTTCTGAGACGGCCTGTGAATTTGATTAGCTGCAGATGGCTATGGAGACGGAGAGCAGCCAGTCAGACTCGTATGGGGAAGTGCTTAATGAAAACCCCACATGGAAGGTAATTGGGAGATGTTTGTCTGTCTGCCGCATCTCAACTTACTGTACGCGACCTATGCTATACATTTTAAGCCTATCGTTCTGTACTCAATCTCACCACATTTCCAGCTTTCACCAAGCATGCATGCACACATATTTAATTTTTTTCTTTGTATATCACTTTTCTTTGTCTATGTTGTTCATTAAAGGAAAAATCGATATTTGAAAAATGTGACACCTCAGACAGTAGTTAAACAGACTAACACCCCGGAGAATAAGCACATGTGCGCTCACATGTGTGCGTGTGCGCACATGCGAGTGTGTGTGTGTGTGTGTGTGTGTGTGTGCACACGTGTGTGTGTGTGCGTGGGCCTGTGGGATGTAGAACACTGTACAGTGACTCATGCCGATGGCAGTCTCATAATGTCTCAGTATGAGTCCTTGTCAATGCTCTTAGGACTGAGTGCTCTCCCACAGTGGCTGCTAGTCAAACACTCAGCTCATTAAGACGGTGTCAGGTCATCTGCCACTGTCCCCTTGTCACCTTAAATGTATTTAAGATTTATTCACTGAATCTGACAAATGTATCAACAGTTTGTTGTTGTTGATGGAAAAAATTATGTGTTAGTCATGTTACTGGGCCTATAGGCCAGATGGATGTGTGTGTGTTCTGAGGTGAGCTGACGGTAGGACTGTCCAGGACGGTGCCCTGGTAGTTTGACATGCACTCAAGCCCTGGTAGTTTGACATGCACTCAAGCCCTGGTAGTTTGACATGCACGCAAGCCCTGGTAGTTTGACAATTTACAATTTACAATTTAGGCATTTAGCAGACGCTCTTAATCCAGAGCGACTTACAATAATCAGGAACAAAAGCATGGGAATACATCACAAAAGCATTTATCATAAAACATGCGTAAGCTAAGAAAGTAACAGTGGAATATCTATATTATGAGACTATACATATAAGCTATATATATACTACTATGCTATACAGTACATATGTACTATGGCGTGCTATGACTATATACAATGCAATTATAGTGCCGTCTACATAACATGCTATAAGTCTGTATCAGATGCTATCTAAGTCTACAGAAATGCTATCTAAGGGGGTAGGGTAAGTGCTATGGGCCATGATGGAGTCTAAAAAGGTGGGTTTTCAGACTACGGCGGAAGATTGGGAGTGATGCTGCAGTTCTGACTGCAATGGGAAGTGCATTCCACAGTTTTGGAGCCAGAAGGGAGAAGAGTTTGGGACGTGTGGAGCGTTGTCCCGGCGTTTTTAGTGAGGGTACTTCCAGCTTCCCTGCGTTGGCTGATCTGAGTGCGCGGGAGGGTTTGTAGGGTTCAATCATACTTGCAAGATATGGGGGAGCCATACCTTTGGTTGCCTTGAATGCCAGCATCAGAGTTTTGTATTCTGTGCGGGCAGCGACCGGGAGCCAGTGGAGGGAGCGGAGCAGGGGGGAGACATGTGAGAATTTTGGCTGGTTGAAGACCAAGCGAGCTGCGGCATTTTGGATCGGCTGGAGAGGCTTAAGTGCACATGCTGTCATACACTCAAGCCCTGGTAGTTTGACATGCACTCAAGCCCTGGTAGTTTGTTTGACATGCACTCAAGCCCTGGTAGTTTGACATGCACTCAAGCCCTGGTAGTTTGACATGCACTCAAGCCCTGGTAGTTTGTTTGACATGCACTCAAGCCCTGGTAGTTTGACATGCACTCAAGCCCTGGTAGTTTGTTTGACATACACTCAAGCCCTGGTAGTTTGACATGCACTCAAGCCCTGGTAGTTTGACATGCACTCAAGCCCTGGTAGTTTGACATACACTCAAGCCCTGGTAGTTTGACATGCACTCGAGCCCTGGTAGTTTGACATACACTCAAGCCCTGGTAGTTTGACATACACTCAAGCCCTGGTAGTTTGACATACACTCAAGCCCTGGTAGTTTGACATGCACTCAAGCCCTGGTAGTTTGACATGCACTCAAGCCCTGGTAGTTTGACATGCACTCGAGCCCTGGTAGTTTGACATACACTCAAGCCCTGGTAGTTTGACATGCACTCAAGCCCTGGTAGTTTGACATACATTCAAGCCCTGGTAGTTTGACATGCACTCAAGCCCTGGTAGTTTTACATACATTTAAGCCCTGGTAGTTTGACATACATTCAAGCCCTGGTAGTTTGACATACACTCAAGCCCTGGTAGTTTTACATACATTTAAGCCCTGGTAGTTTGACATGCACTCAAGCCCTGGTAGTTTGCCATACACTCAAGCCTTGGTAGTTTGACATACACTCAAGCCTTGGTAGTTTGACATACACTCAAGCCCTGGTAGTTTGACATGCACTCAAGCCCTGGTAGTTTGACATGCACTCAAGCCCTGGTAGTTTGACATACACTCAAGCCCTGGTAGTTTGACATGCACTCAAGCCCTGGTAGTTTGACATACATTCAAGCCCTGGTAGTTTGACATGCACTCAAGCCCTGGTAGTTTGACATGCACTCAAGCCCTGGTAGTTTGTTTGACATTCACTCAAGCCTGCACAGCCATTAACAGTTTTCGCACCTTGCTAAACTCGCTAACACAACCTGCCGATCGATGCTGAGCATCACAGCTTGAAAGTAACAGGAAAGAGTGACCTTGGATGCATATGGATGGTGATGGCACTGAGCAGCCTGAGCCTACTGCTGTAGGTGTCATGTTCTGTCTGAAGTAGCCTGTAGTCTAAAGAGTTGGATAACAGCTGTGGCTGATCATGGAATAAGTATATTGCAGAGGTGACGTTTGCAAGGTAATTGCAAAAAATATATAAAAAAATAATTGCAAGGTAATTGCGTAATTATGACCAGTAAGAGTAAGGTTATTTCATTCGGCAGGATGTGTGTGTGTGTGTGTGTGTGTGTGTGTGTGTGTCTATAGGAGTGGTTGCACCACTCAAAAATGCGGCAGCACCACACACACACACACCTCTGTGAATATATTACAAGTTGCGTCAGGCCACCCGATACTGATTGGCTGACCCCTTAGCCCTTAACCCTTTTGTTGCGGCATCGTTAAAGCACCTGGATGAGCCGCGTGACATTGAGGCCGCCGCAGCGGAGATAAACAAAGCTCAACAACCCGCGTATGCTCCGAGACTCTCTCTGACCTCTGATTATTACAAGACGTTGGGTTCTCTGCTCGGAGATTAATTGTCTTGTTTAATTATACCTTGGTGATTAGAAGAGGGAGGCACTAGAAATCCCTGTTGCTGATTCCGTGTATGTACCCTTCAAAGTCAACACCCGTATTTTCAAGGATATGAGACCCCCCCCCCCCCCCCCCCCCCCCAATTTAATGGACAGAGACAAGGCTGCCGTCAGCACCTCTGAGGACCAAAATAAGTGTGTAGATGAGCGTGCATGGTGGTTGTGTGGGTTAATGTTTGTGTGCTGATGACGCAAATGCACACTGTGGGGTGGGGGGATTGTGGAGAGGGTGCAGACTCGGAGACCCCCACTGATACTATACCAAACATCCTGAGATTAATTGTATCTCCTCCTCTGAGCCTATAGTTGTGGTGTAAAGGGGGGTCTGTGCAAATACAACATTTGAGAACCACTAGTACTAGTGTAGTTGGACACCTTATCCTTATGTGCCACAGTGTCATAATAAATAATTGCCATACATATTCTGAGGAAAACCTGGAGATTGACATTCAGTAAGTGGGTGTTATGATCAAATACCCTGAAGAAGGCAGTTGCATCTGCCGAAACTCTGCAACCTAATAAATAATCGGCACTTTGGCTATCAGTGTGTGCGGCCACTCTTTTGTCTTTTTTTAAGACATAACTCTTTAGATGTTTCTGCCGTGAGCTGGCACCACTACTAATACTGGTGTGCGTTTAGCATCCTCCTGCACAATGAGAACATATAAGATTTTGCCACAGACAACACCAAGTCTTTTGGTGCCACAGACCCACTCGCGGCGGTGAACTGCCGATCGGACTATTATCATGGTTAGGACGACCTCAAATTAAGGTTTTATTAAGCTCCCAACATCATACTTTAATTTGAGCCCAGGAGTTATCTCGGAGTTACAGACCCATACTGTAAGTGTCCATTCGGTGCCTAACTATCAATCATTTAGCTAATGACTCCCCCTCCCTCCCAAGGTGACCCACCATTCTAGAGCATAGTGCACACCCCCGCCACCAGGATTCAAGCCCCCAGTTAGGCTATCCAACGTTGAAGATGCCACTACCTACTGGTGAAATGTGGAATTGCAGCACTTTAATGGAGGTGGACGGACATTCATGACGTCACGTGCGTAAGCCTGGACCTCAAAATTGAGTTCCGGGGCTAGGCTAGGCTAAACTTCCGCTCGCTCGAGCCATTGAGTTATAATTGTACTTCCAGCTGTCTTCCGGGTGCTTCAAAACGCTACTGAGCAACTTTCACTGAAATGAATAGCTTGGGGGCGGTGCTAGCACTCCGGTTCGGTCTCCATCCTTTATAGCTCTATGCCAGGATTCCATTCTTCTTACAGTACATTGACAAAGTGAGCTGTGGTCTGTCCGTGATGACGGTGTTCCCTTCCCAAGGGAACACGCATCACCCGACAGCTTTTGGAATGTCTAATGTGCACATTTGTGGTGCGGAGATAACAGCCCTGACTGCCTACTCTTGTTAAGCAGCTTTGCTCACCGTGTGAATAAATTCCTATAGTGCTGAAAGTGATTGGGAGCCTGGCTACGTTCAGGGCAACGGGAGCCAGCCAAGGTTAATTTGTTGGACGAGGAGAGTGTTAAAGTCCTTCCTTTAAGCATGCCTCCTCGCTGGCCCATTTAAAATCCCCCTTGAAAAGCACAAGTTAATTAGGTATACCAATTGAAAAAAAGAAAGTACTAAGAAAAACTAAGGCAGGGCATCAGCTTTTATTTTTTGGATCAAACGGGGAAACAAAAACAAAAAACAAACACTGAATAAACAAGTATTTACGTTTTCCTGCCGTTTTGTTTTTGAGGTGCCCGGTTTTGACACTGTGCTTTGTGCAAATTCAATTGCACAGGCTGACACCATTAAGAAGTAAACACAATAGCAGCACCTCTTTGTTCGGCTAAATCTGTTTCTAATTAACAAAGTGCAAATTTGAAATGGGAATTAGTGTATGAAAGGTGGTCTATTAATGACGTGTGGGAAAAAAAGGAATAGAAGAAATAAAGCATGCTGCTGTCACTGCTGGAGAAAGGTTAATGACTGTATGTAAGAACACACTATAGCCAATTGTTCAAATCTTCATATTAATTACATTGCCTCTGTGTTAAATCGTGTGCACTTCAGACCTCACTTTCATGGGTGACTCATAGTAATGCATTTCAATGGAGGAGGAAGTATCATACAGTGTGCATGCGGCTCCTGAGCAAGCTGTATGCAGTTCTGCCTGGTTTATACTTGGTTGCGCACTGTGTCGCACAATGGGAATACAATTTAGGCATTTAGCATACGCTTAATGCAGAGCGATTTACAGTAATAAGAACACATGGTAATACATCAAATAGTCAGCTAATAACCTAACATCCATCTAACAGTAGAATATCTGTGAGCTTATCCCCTATGTCCTATGAGCTTGTAGATCTGCTATTTTCGGTGCACGGCACTGGCAGGCAATCAAGTATCGTTCTACATCAATCACTTGAACATGAACAGCTGACCTACAGTAAGGGCAAAAAAAAAAGAAAAGCTGCACAACTTTTGACAGTTGAACAGATCAGCTCGAGTGACAAAAAAAAAGCATTTTTTTGTTTTGTCGACGAGACTGAATTTTACCTGCGGTTTACACCGTGCGACCATATGTTCTCTGCACACTTCTTTGCACACATTTAATTTTCCCTTCTGCTTCTAAACGTCGACGATGTCGACATGGGAAGCGTGGCTGGCTGCCGGTTTGGCAAGCGTTAGCGTTGTGGAAGCACGTAGTTCATACCACACGTCAATTTAATGAGATTGTTAGAAATGGTATGTCTGAGTGTGTCTGCACTGTGACGTCAGTGCCGTTTGAATCTGACATTAGTTCTGACAGACGGATGGAAGCGGTCCATCCAACAGCTCCCTTCCTAGCAGGCTGCTACTAAACTCTTTTGATGCCCCGTTCCCATAGGGGGCGATAGGCACAGAGTGCCAGCTAAATGTGCAACATGAGCAGAGGAGAAGAGCTCTTGTTGTTCTGTCTGAAACTGAAAGTACTCATAGTTACCCCCTGGTCTACTGAGGCTCACAGAGGCCTACTAGTGATGCGATTCTTTTGTTTAGTGCGGAGCTCGAATTCATGTTTTATTAGGCTCCGATCATGGTTGTTCATCCCATTATGAGCCATAATGTCACTAAAGCCATCTGGAATCTGGATTAAGGCTAATTCATCAAATCTCTGGATCCCGTCCTTGGCTACCGTGCATTATTAAATTGATCTCTGGCATGGTTTCCAAAGAGCTAATAAAAAACCAAATCGTGATAAATACAGCTGCTCTTCTATTGTCATCACTGCTGACAACTGAGCTGGCAGTATGGTGTAAACCTCTTGCAGAAAAGCAAAACCGAGTGATTAAAAATCCTTGTGGAGACCCGGGGGAGGGGATGGAGGGGATTGAGATTTTGAGCTGCATATGAATGCTGGCCTTGTGAGTGATATGTTTTGCTGTCAACCTGGAGAGACTAATTTATTGACTAACAATTAGGAAACTTTGGGCCTCCTGGCAATAAATGACTTTCACTTTCCCGGTGGCAAGATAGGTGACACAATTAAAATGCATTTGGAAACCTCATCCAATTCCCCCTTCCACTGTATTAGTTCTACATCCGTCCGTTTAAATGAAAGCACTCACTGTCTTTGTCAAGACGTAGGCTCCTCTGCTTGTTGGGTACACGGTTGTAGTGTTAATTTTAGTTTTAGTCATAGTCTCTTGAATAGTTTTCATTAACGACCAAGCTACACCAGGCTTTTCGCGTGCGTTTACGAGCACACGCGAGCCCCGCATACGCGCTCTTAACATAGGACTGGACCTACAGTATGTATAAGTGCATGTGCGTGCGTGTGTGCGTATACGCGCCAACGCGCGCTGAAAAACCTGGTGTAGCTCGGCCGTTAGTTTTAGTTACCGGCTGGAATGTTTTAGCGTTAGTCTAGTTTTAGTCTACTAAATATCTTAAGATTTTAGTCAACTAAATCTACAGTTGCTTTAGTGGACTTGCTACAAATAGCTGATCTACAAGCTCGCAACTCGCTGTGAGCTTGTATATCGGCTATTTTCCAGAAATCTCCAGAAATGGAAACGGCTTTGGTTGGTTGGACGTGTTATATGATTCATTTGTGGGGCAAAAGACACATTCTAATTCATGAGAAACATTGTCACATGAAATACATATAATCATTATTGAATTTGAATTTGTGGTGGATCCTGACCAGAATTGGAAACCGGGACATAACACTAATTTTACCCTCATTAAAGGTAAATGTACTAGAGCGATGCTCGTTGGACTCTTGCCAAGTTGGAAATGGATGCCCCACCCAGTTATTATATCTGTGTCCCTTTTCATCATCATCATTTTTCGACTGCGGTCGAGATCATGGATTTCACAATGCCACGCCAGACTTTCCGGAACTTCATTAGGGGTTTTTAGGGGTTTTCAAGTACGTACGTACACGTACGTACACACAGAGACTTGGTGCATTTATAGATAAGATTTTTTGTGAAAATACTGTTGCTCTTTTAGTCACATCATCATCATCATCATCATCTCCATTGCAAAAAACAAAGCTGTTATCCCCACAACCTGTTTTCTTCGAGAGGACTTTGCACCTCATAGACCAACAAGCTGCCAAAAATAAGTTCATTCTGCATTTTTTTCCACAGTTCCCTCCAACGGCACAAAAGTTCAGCAAGGCTACAAAGTCACTGAGCTCTGCTTGCTGCTGTGTGTCTGTCTTGCGAACCCACCAACCGCACTTCCGATAAATACTAGCATTATTACAGTGTGTAAAAATGTGTGTGGGGTCACCGTCACTCTCCGAGTTAGAATAACACTAGTATTTTACTGTGTGGTCATGATTGATTAATACCAGGTGCCACATGGAACAAGGATGCTTTTTGTGCACTGTTGGCACCATAGTTGTTACTGTAGTGAATATTCTCCACTTGTAACAACAGGCCCAGAACTATAGTACATTTCTCCATTTCAAGCCCTGAACACATTTTGACCCGTAACATTTCTGCACAAATTCATAATCCCCTGATGATAGAATTGTTCTTACATTTTTGTCTTGCTTCACATGTGCCAAATCCCTTGTTCTTGGATTTCATCCAAGGAAGACATTCTTGAGATCTTGTCTGACACGAAATTGAGCTCTTGTCTTTTCTGCCTCTTATGATCTCTGCATTTTCAACAGTGTAATTGCACTGTACTGTTTGGACTCACTCTCTAAAGACATTAAGGACATTACCATGCAATGCAAATGAACAGGGTCAGAAGCCCTTAACTCTGAATACTGCAAGCAAGCAGTTTCATAATAATACTGTTCTGTACACTCACTGTCACATTTAGCAGGGCACAATCTTAAAGTGAACACATTTGTTTGCCCTGGATGCAGTCTCATCTCTTTTTCCGGCGGGCTGGCCTAGATGCTCTGTCTAGGGCCAGATACTCTCTTGGCCTTAATGTCTGCTCTGCTCACTAGGGAGTTCTGGCTTCCTTCAGGTGAGACTCAGGTCCTCAGGTTTAAGGCTTATACTTACTGGGGCTTTTTCTTGCATTTTTGGCCCACCTCCCCATCAACCCAAAATAGACTCCGTAATTCATCCCGGCCAATCCGGCAAGAATGTAAATAAAGAACAAAAGTTGCTTGTTCTACACATATCAGAGAGAGGGCCTCCCTGGGAACGGAGCCTGCGTGAAGCTGATCCTGCAGCAAGCTTGACCCCATGGTCATTTCTCTACGCTCCATTTTCCAAGGCAACGGCACAGGGCCGAGCGCCACGGTGGCCACGACGCCTTTATCTCACATTGGCAGACACAGGGTCTCCACATACAGTATATAGTCTGGAGATCTGCCGGTTGGAGCTCTGTCATCTGCACTGGCCATCTCTTCCTTCATTGCCTCTCCAACTAATTGACTTTAACTCATTGAGACCTGAGAACAGATTCTACAATGGCAGCAAAAGTGTAGCTAACCTTTATGCATCATGTTCACAGTCCGTTGAGCAGCCCCCCCCCCCCAGACCGCCGCTGTAAGCATCGGCTCGCATTAGCATTAGCTCGCGCTGTTTACCTTTCGCCGGAAACGTTTACATGTCGGGAGCGATGCGAGACAAAGTCACAAATGGCATCGGAACTTTGGATGGATGGCGATCACCATGGACAGCGCTCGTATTTCCAGATTTATATGGCATTGGAAATCCTACTTTGAAGTTTGAACAGAAGTCTATGGGGCCGTGTGGAAAGTTCCCACAGCTAGGGGTGACGGAGGCGTTGCTTAGCAACCGGACCAATGTTACAAGCTGATTCTCAGCTTAAAGCCGCTTCATAATATGGTGTAAAGGGGGGGGGGGGGGGGAGAATATGTTCGTAACCTAGCGCATAACGTCCCATAGCTGGGGGGTAGAAACATGTTCTTTTTTTTTTTTTCTTTTTTTTTTTTTAGATATTTTTTTGCGGCTTACGCCTTTTATTGATTTTTGAAGGGACAGACAGTAGGCTGACAGGAAACGGGAGAGAGATGGGGGGATGACATACAGTAAAGGCCGTGTCGGGTCCGGGAGTCGAACCCGCGGCACACTGCGACTGGATTACCAGTCCGGTGCCCAGACCGTTACGCTACGGCCTGGGCCAGAAACATGTTCTTAGCAGAGAAAGAATTAAAAGCTATAAGGTGACACGAATGCGTCCTCAGGTCGAAATGGGTTAATTTGTCTTTTCCTACCCTCCTGCAGCGCGGTCTATCTTTTGAATCCATCAGTTGGAGCGAGCGTCAATTAAAAAGGCATCACTTAATAAACTTTGTGAGCGACTGATGTTAATTAATATCTGAGGTTTATGGTGCATGATACAGGTCCCGGCATGGCCCTTAGCACTTGATAACCATTTAGCGATGCGGCGTGAGCACCATTTTGGAGGCTGAGAGAATAATGAAGCTTGTCGCCTAAAATGAAGCCAGACTGTGAAATGGCCTCATCATCAGGTGCATTGTCTTAACACAATCAGTCTCAGTTCTCTCACTCTTCAAATTCCACTGAGACGACACAACATGAATACTGAAAGCCTGTGTAAAGAATCCCCAAATCTAATTTCTCATAACAAATGTTGATCTAAAAATCTGTTTTGGTCCGAGGAGATAAAGTGCTTTATCTTTTACCCATTTGAGCCCTATTTTATACTTTTTAGTTTTTATACAATTGCTGTTGAGCACAACAGCATAATTAAGCTCTGAGCTATTGAAAGGTGTCCTGTTGAAATTGGTTAATTTAAATTAAAAACGAAGTTTTCAATATTTTTCCATTTAATGTGTTGACTCCTCAGTTTGATTATGTTCATTGAATGTATTGAATGTAGAATAGATATTTAGACTAGAGGGGAAAATAACAAGAGGGCATCTAGTACAGAGCCCTTGAGAATCCAGTCAACTCAGGTCCAGGATAGGGTTTAAAGTGGTTAATTAAATGCACTTTACTAATCTGATTACTAAATACAAGGATTACATTTAGACTTCTCACTCCCCCGGCAATGAATTTATTGTGCATTGATGCTGGAGAATGCTTCATTGAGAAGACATCCTACAGAATTAGTTTTGAGTGCTTCTATCTACTTTATAAATAACTCACTGGCCGTCCACCAACTTATGTGATGCACTTGACTAAAGACTGACCGAGGCATTAGTCACAAAGGGTCTGTTTTTAGCTGTAGCCTGAAAACATCATTTTTCATTTCCCGTTAGTTCTGTGAACAACCTTGCCAACTCCAACGCTGTCTGACTCGCATTCCTCAATCACAAGAAAAGATAGTGGCAACTAGTACGTAGCACGTGCCATCACGCCTGGATGATCATCCTTTCGTGTCCCGGCTGGTCCACTGTTTTCAGCAGATGGGCCACTGTTAACACTGTTGATTTTGGCAGCAAGTTTTGATTGTAGTTTAGTCGTGGTCTTTTGAATAAAATGTAATTTAGTTTTAGTCATATTTTAGTCATTTTAAATGCCTTAGTGTTAGTCCAGTTTTAGTCGACTAGGGGACTTTAGTCGACTAAATCTGCAGTTGTTCTTTGTCGACGACAATGCAGTTTTGCAGGCCTTGATGCCGTCGTAATGGCTGATTTTACGCTTGCTTAAAATTGCCGATCTACAAGTTCACAGCAAGTCCTAGCACGACACGTTGTGAGCTTGTAGATCTGCTATTTTCAGCATGCAAACAAGTGTGAAATGACTTGTGTCTTTTACTTATACTGGATATCTTGTCCACTAGTCCCTTCCTAACATTTTAGTCTTAACATTTGTTGACATAACAAAAATGTCAATATATTCTCATAGTTTATTCATCATAGCTTAGTTCTCATTTAGTTTCCATTGGGTTTTCGTCAGTGAAAAAAGGTAGTAGAAGAACATTTTTCGTCATAGTTTTAGTTGATGAAATCAACACGGACTGTTACGCCACTCGACCACATCTTGGGCCACCATGCCCTTCTACCCTATAGCCCAGGGGTGTCAAACTGGTGATCCGCGGGCCCCGCCTGCCTCAAAAATAAAATAAAAATAAAAACTTTTTTTTTTTTTTTTTTTTTTAATATCTAAAATATAGGCTAATAAGTAAGGCTGCATGATATATCGAACATGTACCTTCATCAGAGTGTAGATTTTAAATAAACTTAAAAAAAAAATGCAGTCAAATAAATGAAGTCCCTCACATTAGTGTGTAAATTACATCCTGCATTCTACATTCATTAAAACTGAACTCTGCCCTGAGTCTAATGATCATTATAACAACGTGAAAGAAAATATTTAAAAAGAAGGAAAAACTTTATATTTGTTGACAATCAAAATAAGTTGGAATTTTTCCTGTGGTGTCATTAAAATTAATTAATGTTGATATGGCACACTGACGATCTAGAAAATAAAAACATGGCACTTCATTTCAAAAAGGTTGCAGACCCCTGGAGTAGACTAGTGAACTGAACATGTTCTCTTTATATCAAGTACTTCATACCAGCCCCTTATGAAACTACTTCTCCCCAAATCTAAATGGATTTTATTTTCCATCCTGAATGGCAGTAACTAGCATACAATGAGAACTGAGAAGATCTCCACAAAGGTTTACTCATCTTCAAAACTGATTATAAAACTGTAACCATCAAAGCATGCACTCAACATATTTTTATTCCTCAATTTACTTCTATATTTGTAAAAAACTAAAAATGAACATAAAAAAAAAAAAGCATGCACTCAACATATAATGGTTATGTGACCATGACATGTGCATAATATAAAATCTTATACATTTTATCTGATATTGATTAATATGGGAGGTGGGTTCAATGAATCGATTATTAATCGGCAGAGCTGTCGACTATTGTCAACATATTCCCCAATTTCCACTGAGATTATGGGGTGAATGAATGTGGCCAGACCCATCTTCTCTTTCTGTCATAGTGACATTGTCCTGCATCAGATCATGTCCAAATCAGGTTCTCCAATCTCCAGTTTTTTGAAGATTTTTTGAGTGGTGCAACCACTCCCTTACGGAGCTATGTGTGTGGCTGGCTGGGTCTGAGCACTATGTGTGTGGCTTGCTGGCTGGCTGGGTCTGAGCACTATGTGTGTGGCTGGCTGGATGGCTGGGTCTGAGCACTATGTGTGTGGCTTGCTGGCTGGGTCTGAGCATACATAGATAGATAGATAGATAGATAGATAGATAGATAGATAGATAGATAGATAGATAGATATTATAGCAGTGACTGACTGAGACACATCTTCATGTGAATACCTAAAAAATTCAATGACAATATTATTAAAATAAATAAATAAATCAAATAAACTAAACATATAATTTACATCAGAAAAGATATAATTCCTGTGCACTTCAGAAAGCTACCCAAATGAAAATAAACTGGAGCACTCTAGCACTCACTGGTCTGCACGCTCCTTGTTGTTTGGCAGGGGGGACTGACGATTCGACTTTCGTCTTCCTCAGAGTCAAAGGAACAGTGGAAAAATATATTACATTTATTTGTTTTTTTACACCAAAGCCTTGAGGTATATTAAATAATTGTATTCAATATTTTCAAATTTGCATCACTTAATTTGTTGACAGAATAATGGTTATGTTTTACAATTTTAAATGAGTTTATATGGGAATATTATGCACCTCATTATTCACAATGTGAAGATGAGACCATATAGCACCTTTTGACAGCAGCTCCAGTTTTATTATGCATTTTTAATGCAACACAGAAAGTGAGCTGAATATAGACATGGAAGGAAAACATTACACACACACACACACACACACACACACACACACACACACACACACACACACACACACACACACACTGTGATGCATGTACAGTTTGCGTTGCCTATTTTCATTCTTAATTTTGTCACCAACCACAATACCTCAGTTAAGCCCCTTTCCTGGGTCCATATTTTGGAAGAAGGAAAAAAGAAACTCCCTACCACATTTCATTACGTGACATGAATTGAACATGTTATCCGGAAAAGTAATTTTCACAGGCCTGTAAGGAAGCATCTTTAACTTTTTATTAGGTGACACAAGGTTGTGATTGTGGTTTATTGTGTGTGTGTGTGTGTGTGTGTGTGTGTGTGTGTGTGTGCGTGTGTGTGTGTGTGTGTGTATGTCTTTGTTTGTGTCGCCACCTTCCATGTCTATTCTCAACCTGTAACATCTGCTGTCATCCTCTCACCCAAATGTGTCCTCACTTACATGTTTCATTTGCACGCACGCATTCACTCATGCACGCACGCATGCACGCACGCATGCACGCACGCGCACACACACACACACAGAGGTAGCTCCTCAGTCTTTCGCCGTTGCCAAGTAGAGTCAGGAAGGGATTCTGCACACATGGTTACCGCTGTACACTGTCCGTGCATTAGTAAGAGTTCCAGCTCTCAGTCTCCATCTCTTTTTCCCCCACTCTGTTCATGCTGTGTCTCTCATTGTGTTTTGGGACTTGGGTTTTTCTGTGCACCAATAAAACCAACCTGAGTGTAAATGTTTTTTACTGTGTACCAGGTTGAGATATGTTGAAAGCAGCACCCTGCATGTTGTTGAAACCAAGGCCCCATTCATCAATGTTGCGTATGACCATAAATGTCCATAAACCATGCGTATTGTTTATACGCAAATGTGGATATTTATCATGTTGTACTTCAATTTAAAGCCTCAATTGAAAGTCCTCCGTCTTTCCCATATCCCCTTGTTTGGTTTAAATCCTTACAAAACAATTAACTCTGTTATACAATACATTACAGTATTTTTCTCACACAAAACCTTTTAGCATTACAGGATCTATGATCCCTTTCACATAATCACAGATAATAAATAATCATTCTTACACATTTGATCCCCCAGAATTTGAGAACTTCCAAACAGAAGCACCGATTGGGGAAAACACCAAACGCACCGCGATGAAATAAATCCAGTCTCTTGCTCTCTGATCAATTTATATCTTAAAATACATTTTCTGCCTAAAACGACATTGGATGAGTTTTATTAATAGTCCCAGATCGCCTAGGACGACATTGAACGAGCTATTCGTTTATAATGCATCCAGCATCGCTAGTATGACTTTTTACCGGTCTCCGGCGCCTGGCAACACTTTGCTTTCGCGTTGTGACGTCATTGCATATTTTCCCTCCGTCCACAATATCTTTAGTGATGATCTTTAGCTGTGATTTTCTCAGAATTGAAGCTCAGATTGAGGTGATCATTCAGAACATCGATGTTTTAGGAGCTCAATAAAACATCCCTGCGACCTCGTGGTACTGCATTAGCGCTTCTGATGGAAGCCAAAGTATCTACCGGCTGCCCTGGAAATGATGGGCTCACCCATTCAGCCTGGAAATGATGGGTTCACCCATTCAGCCTGGAAATGATGGGCTCACCCATTCAGCCTGGAAATGATGGGCTCACCCATTCAGCCTGGAAATGATGGGCTCACCCATTCAGCCTGGAAATGATGGGTTCACCCATTCAGCCTGGAAATGATGGGTTCACCCATTCAGCCTGGAAATGATGGGCTCACCCATTCAGCCTGGAAATGATGGGTTCACCCATTCAGCCTGGAAATGATGGGTTCACCCATTCAGCCTGGAAATGATGGGCTCACCCATTCAGCCTGGAAATGATGGGCTCACCCATTCAGCCTGGAAATGATGGGCTCACCCATTCAGCCTGGAAATGATGGGTTCACCCATTCAGCCTGTGGGGCTTACGGCTGAAAACCTCTATGGTGGCACGGAAGCCATTAAACTTGATGGTCATGGAAGGGGAACCTTCTGAGAGCTTCATGGGCAAAGATAATCAACTTCAGAATCTCAGTGTTCAGCACAACACTGACAATGCTTACACACAGCACTTTGTGGTATAGACCGATTCCGTACCGGTTTCATGGTCGCAGCCTACGTATTTCCTGTAGGCGGACTCGACATAGCTGCGGGAGTAAAACCCTCACCAGGCGCACCTCTTCCACTACAGTGAACGGCAGAGTGACTGATGTTAGTTTGCCTCAAACTTTACTCCTTTACCTGCTTTTTTACTAACACTAACATTACAAAGATGCCCAGAACATCGAGATGAACCTGTGTAGTTTATGGCTGCTCCAACAGTAGTGGCAACATAAAAAAAAACAAAAAAAACGGAATGTCTAATATCCACCTCGGTGGCGGAGACCAGAGCCATTGAGTAATGGTTGAGACAAAGCAGTGAAGGGTCCTGAAAGATACGTAATTTCAGTCTTACCCAATACCCAATCTTTCTGTTTTATGAACACAAGGCTGCTGTATTTTATACCTCATACTAAGCATTTAAAGTATGAGGTATAAAGTACAGCAGCCTTGTGTTAATAAACAGAAAGATTTGGTATTGGGTAAGACTTGCGTTATGTATCTTTCACTGCTTTGTCTCAACCATTACTCAATGGCTCTGGTCTCCGCCACAGCGGTGGATATTAGACATTCCGTTTTTCTTTTTTTTTTATGTTGCCACTACTGTTGGAGCAGCCATAAACTACACAGGTTCATCTCGATGTTCTGGGCATCTTTGTAACGTTAGTGTTAGTAAAAAAGCAGGTAAAGGAGTAAAGTTTGAGGCAAACTAACATCAGTCACTCTGCCGTTCACTGTAGTGGAAGAGGTGCGCCTGGTGAGGGTTTTACTCCCGCAGCTATGTCGAGTCCGCCTACAGGAAATACGTAGGCTGCGACCATGAAACCGGTACAGAATCGGTCTATAGGAGATCTGCTGAGAAAATGCCATCCACCAAATGGATCATCATGACATGAGGTGTGTTAGACCAACTGGAAATTAATTATAACGGGAGGACAATTTAATGTTCACCATACTGACAGCGAATCTAATCTGCTCCCACGCAATGTTTACAACCCACCACTAAAGTGTTCAAAACAAGAGCTTTTGGTTCACTTCCACATTGTAAAACATTAATTTAGACTTAATTATTTGGCCCCTTGTCCAAATTGACGGATCATCCTCCCATTTAGCAATGGCAGCAACGAGAGGAATCTCCTTTGTAGTGGCTCCTGTTATCTGTTACAGAAAAGGAGTCCAAATAAATTGATTCCCCTGGCATTCCAAATTCCAATCAATACCTAAGCCTTCTACTGATTGGCAGTCTCAGTCAAGGCTCTAGTCCAGCACATGCCCTGCAATTTTGATGTATTTATCTCCTCCCTTATCCTCGTTTTATTTTAATAAAGCATTTGTTTTTTTACTGTGCTCATCAAAATTCCTTGCATAGACCAGAGTCAACTGAGGACATAAGGGACATTCTGGTCAATTTGGAGTGTTTTGTGTGGTCAGGCAGTAGGCGGGTGACCTCTGATGAAGCACCTGTCCAGACTGAGGCCCGAGGCTTGGCCGTGGTGGGCCTGTGTGTTGGTTTGGCAGGGCCATGCCCCCCTCAACGCACCCCCTGTACGACAGACACCAACTGCCAGATCCACTCTGTCATCTGAGGAGTAATTAAAATGCTACACTGTAAAGGTATTAGAACCCTTGGGGCTTTGGTGCACGTGCACACACACACACACACACACACACACACACACACACACACACGTGCACACACACACACACAAACACACACACACACACACACACACACACACACACACACACACACACACACACACACACACACACACACACACGGTCCTGGCTGACCCAGTGCCAGGGTGGTTTCGCCACCTCAGGGGACTTCTAACCAAATGATCACCCCTAGTGATGGATGGACAGACCTCACCTCAGCATCAAATTTTTTCCCCCGCATATGTTCTCTAATAATGGTCTGACCATGCTTATAATGTGAGATATTACTTATGCTTGGCTAACTGAATTTGCCCCAAACCATGGCCATCTGGCTTTTGTTGACGATTTGCATTCGCATTTGCATACTCTTCTGGCAGTGCACATCCTCAGAAGTTCCAAATTACCTACCCCTCATTGTTGTATGTAATTCATGCTCTTTCCATAAGGCACACTATTCATTGGGGGGGGGGTCATTTATTTCCTCCTGGAGCCCCACTGATGTCCTGGCAGACGGACAAAGGAGGTGAGGGATACTAAATGAATTCTGTTGTGCTGTGTGTTATCCCTGGCTATCAACATAATTTGATTAGTGACCTGGTGACTATGAATGTGTGGGACCTCTTCATTGGGGTGCCTTAGGGGCTCCTGGGGTGAACGGTCCATGTTAGAGGGATCAGGCCTCTTCCATGGCGGCCCTGCCCTCGTGTCATGTATGGACACAAGCGGGCGTCTGTGTGATTAATGACCAAACTCGTGGTTGCCATTGTCAGCTTCTGGTGACTTCACACAAAAGCCAAATGCCCTTGTCGCATTAGCGCCAGTGTCTGGGAACACTATGGGCTGTAGCAGTGTGCATACATGCTATACCGGCCGGGGACTACACATGCAAAACACAGACAGTCACTGTCCCGGCTTTGCTTTATTAATTCAGAGAGTCTCCGTCTGTCACATTATTCGCGTAGCATGTTTCTGGGCAGCCTCCGTAGCCTCTCTGAAATGATGTCACCTGCCCAGTATGCACCCGGCTAATTTGATTAGTGCACCACCGATGTCGTCCATGTACGCGTGCTTCATCTGTTATCTCCCTCTGCTAATAATAATGTGGCATATTATTAGGAAATGAAGAATAGGCCTGCCGGCGTACCCAGCAGTGTTTTCTGAAATGGAGAAGTTTTTGTTTAAATGAAATGTCTGCATATTTTAGTAGATGAATAATTAGAAGGCTTTAAAAGCTTGTGGTAATATAAAAATTTCATTTGACTCTTGAAGGGTTTTAATTTGGGAGGTGCTCACAGAATCCTTTGGCTGGCATCGGTGGAACAGGAGGAACGGTCGCCCCCACAAGATTAATTGTTCATTATTATCTCAGTAAAGCAATCTTTTCAATGCCATTCCTAGTTCGGAGAGAGATTAAAAGGGATTTGACTGACCTTGTTAACAGCACAATTATTTCAAACAACTGTAAATGTATTTTTTGGTTTGATTTAATGCCTTTCTGGGCCCCGGGATAACGTTCCAAAAGGTCACAGACAAAGACACAGACACTACAGATGTATGCTTGCTGCTTTTGTGAATTCTGACTAGAGCATGTATCTGTTTTCTTAAAGATGGAGTGCCATGCTTTTTTTCCACCCAAAAACATGATCATCAGGTATTATTATTGTATAATGAGGAAGATTTTTTTTCTTCCAAAAAGTGTACAGTATTTGTTAAAATGTCATTTTTATGTGAACACGCCCACCAGTTCATTAAGTATGCTTGGTTTGCCTGGTGGGTGGTGATGGGTGGTGATCCACCTGAACTGAAGCCACACCCACAGCTGTTGTTGTATGATAAAGGGGGAGGGGTTAGGGGAGGAGATTATATTGCGTCACTAATACTATATCACAGTTTTTTTCATTGGCTGTCATTTGACTGTCAAGGTTTCAGCCTCCAGGAAGAAACCCTAAATACTAAGGGAAGACATCATTGTCCATAACCTCATGAACACATGAAAAACTGGAAGAATACAAAAATCACGGCACTCCATCTTTTATAGTTGTCTCAGTGAATTTGACCGTGTCAGACTCAACAATAAGGTTTATTGTTAAACTGCCTCCCTTTGTGTGAGGGATAATTAAAAAAAAGTGGTTTTGAATCTATACAGTATATAATATCAGAATTTATTTCAGCCCTAATATCGGTATCGTTACGGCTCCAGAAATCCAGTACTGGTTGTGTTGTGTGCAATTTTCCTCTGACAGGAACAGGAAGCCTTCCCTACTTTCCTTAGACTGAAGTGTGAATAAATAAGTCCCACGGCTCTCTACGGTGCCACCTTATCTACAGCTAAATCCTGTTTTCACCAAAGCTATCACCTTTAATAAGAATCACTGCTAATTACATCTGTGGCTGGGGTGCAACCCTTCGCACTCCAAACCTAGAGTTGCCGCATACTCCCCCCCCACCCATACGCCCCAAGCACAGCTGGATTGTCTGTCACGATCCCCCCCAAGACAGACATATCTATTTATTTTAATGATTAACTTTGCAGTGGGAGGCACTGCTGTTATCAGTGATTTCTAAACATTGAGGCACAACGATGTGCTGAATCTGACAACTGTGTACTGTTTGTGGCTGAGAATTTTTCTAATAGGTGTCAGCATTTGGAAGAACATGGCTTGTGCCTCAGTGTGGGGGGGGGGGGGGGGGTTGGAGAGGGATGGTGGTTGACTTATAAATGTTTCCATACATTGTTTTAGAAGAGGAATCGACCGAATACAAAAGATAGAAAGTGGTACGGCCAGATGTTTAGTTTAAGCCGTGCGGGAGTCATAGCGTCCATAGCGTCTACGCACACATTGCCCCGGAGACTTGAGCAGGTTTTAAGCAGTTGAGAGCTTAGGATTACAGTGGCTTACATCCTTTGACCCCCCCCCCCCCCCCCACACACACACACACACACACACACACACACACACACACCGCAATGAATCTCCTGAATGAAATATACACAGTGGACTTTTATTTGAAAAGAAAAAAAGAATCTCTGCTTATCTTCCTCCAAATGAAAAATTATTCTCTTTCTTGGTTTTCTGTACGACAGACGGTCCCATTTTGTCACGCCCCCCCCCCCCCTCATCACCACCCATCCCCACCACCATGCACCACCCCCTTCCTCAATGTGGAAGGAAATGAGTTGAGGGAGCAGATTCCTCTCTCTCACACACACTGAGATCTCAGTAATCGTGTGGCTGCGTGTCACCAGCGTGCCACAATGACAGCAGCATTTAATTAATCCCACATCCCACCAACCCTCTCCCTGCCTTCTACTACTGGTGGCTTCTCGCTCAAACTTCTCTTTCCTCTTCACTTTCTCTGTGTCTCTGTGCAGCTGCTTGCGTGTGTGCGTGCGTGCGTGCGTGCGTGCGTGCGTGTGTGTGTGTGTGTGTGTGTGTGTGTGCGTGCGTGCGTGCATGCGTGGGGGGGGCGGGCGAGTTGGGTGTGAGTTGTGGTGTATCTCCAGTCTTCTCGGCGCTGTGTGCATAACTTGTAACTTGTGCAGTCACCAGGCAGACACCGCTGTCACTTTCCCACTCTTCTCAAAGTGGGAAACTATATGGTCATACAGTGGCATATGTGTGGTCTCAAAACGTGTGATGCCATCACTGCCAAACTTGTCTGGTGGCAACTCCAATTGCGACCCTGCGAATTAAACGCATGCACAGACTCCAAATGAAACATTGTGCGTGGAAACATGCATGTTCGTATATAGGCCTAGATGATCTTGTCTTTCAGGCGATGCTGTCGACTGTCACTTTCGCTGAGTTACGGCGATCTTCCGTGTGACACGCCTGGTGTCTTATGGGCAGGGCAGTAATTAAAGGCCTTGAGGTGTCTGGACTCTCCCTCGGGCGGCCCAATAAATGACGACAGCTTGTATTTTACAACCCTTTAAAGGTGCTGATATGGCGGAATTGTGCCTCCCCAAGATGTCCCGGAACCATGATACCCTTGGGCTGGACCACCGTTTCCCAAACAGTGGGCCGGGACCCATTTGTGGGTCGCGGACACATTGTTATGGGTCCCTCTATTTTTTGTTTCCTACATTTCGTTTTTAATTATTATTTCCAAACAAAAAGAACATTCCCCCAAAAAAGCTAAACCTTTTCAATACTTTTTATTTTTATAAAATAGGAATCAAAGAAAAATTTGAAAACAGGTGAAAAGAAGCGGTTTGGACTAATTGACACTAGATGTTGGCTCTTCTGTCTGGCTGCATGAGGAACCATGGTGGTCCTCCCTGGAGAGGTAGAACCAGGTCTTGCCTGAAGATTATACTGTCAAAGGGGCAATGTCTTTGAGCTGTAAAAGCCAGACTTTTACTCTCCCGTTCAGTCTTTTTACTTGACACCAGAGGGTTGTCAAAATGTATGTTATAAATGTTGTACATTTCCTCTGTTCTGTTTCGTAGTTCCAGTCCGCCAGCGAGTCAGTGTGAAACATTGTGGAAAGACGTGCGCTCGTGCATATTTCACGTCTAACGACATTTACGTACATTTCGACTTTACGTTCGTAAACCAGTGTTTTCTTGTAACACAAGTGTTACTGTGTTATTTTCTCCTGTGACCTCAGGCAGTGTAACAATCCAAGCTATTAATTCCAAGCCAGACGAGTTCCATTTGTACTTAATGTACACGGAGGGTTTGACTGTGGAACGGGGATGGCTGCAGACGGACGCACGCGGCAGAGAGCTGACCTTGGGCTGGCTGCTCAGTATGGCGCGGCCGTGCCGAGCATTATGTTAGCAAAGTGGGCCTTGCACAGGCTGCACTTGCATGCGATTAGGCTGTCAACATCTGAAAATAATGAGCTGCAGGCCTGAGGAGCCACATTGGCATGCAAATACTGTACTGACATTTAAAGCTGGCTTAACACAAATGAAAGTGGAGAATGGATCGAAGAGGCACTCCTTATATACCTCCCACTCCAGAGACCCTGCAGATCTGCTGGGGGTAATGGACGTACTGGTACGTTCAGGACCTTTAGGAATTAAATAATTATTCTCCGCATCAGACTTCTTGGACAAATGGGGCTTAGGGTCGATTAAGTTCTGTGGCGGGGAGGGGGGGGACGTGGTGTTGATCTCATAAAGGGCATCAGGAGATGTATGGCCTCTTACGAGATCATTTAAACCACTTAATGGGAGACAGGAATTAATGGGTGCCATTGAAGAGAGTCAATTATATAGGGATTTTCAATAACATATTGTGTATAATGCATGGTGTAATGGCACAAGCGGGCCCTCCGCTTGTTCTGTTGTTGTAGCCCGTTTTAAACGAGGTTATTGACTCTGCTTTGGGCGGGTGGGCACCGGGCGCGCAAGTGTCCGTCAGCGATACAGGCGCAGTGTCATTGCCGGGTTGGGCACCGTCTTGCCGGCGATGGCTCTTGTTAATTTGTATTAATGTCAGGTAATTTGGAGCGCGGACGGACGCACGTGAACGCTGTTAACGCATTAAGATGACGGAGGAGCTGGTTGAGTTTTCGGGGGCCCTTCTGGTTTCAGGTCACTGAGTAATGTGAAGAGATGGAGGGAGGGTCCTGGCCTGGAGGAGGGGGGGGGGTGCTGGTCAGAGACGGAGGGGAAAGGACAACACCCCCGCGCGGGCACACATCAGTCACTCTTGACGCATCTCTCCCACCGGACGCGGCACGTTCACCTCCCCTGGTTTACAGCACCAACAGGCTGTGAATGTGACTCGCAGCCGGAGGAGCGAGGGACACACACAGAGTTACAGGACAAGCTGGGGGACGAATTCAGAGAAAGGAAGCAGGTTATATTCTGCTCGTGTGCGCGCCAATGGGCGCGGCGACTGCTGCCGTCGGAATGGCAACCATGTGCTCGATCTCAATCTCTCTCTCTGCGGCTGTATTGGTCTGTGTCTCTTCGTCTTACGCGCGTTTGCACGCAAATGGCCGTTCCCACACACGCAGGCGTTTGAATGTGGGAACGCCATGAGGCTTTGATTGTCAAATAAAAAGCTGATTAGTGACTCTGTGGCTTCCCCGCTTTAAGAATGTATGGGAATTAACGCACCGCTCTTTCTGCTTGAACCACCGACTGTCATTGTCACCATTTATGCCTTTTCGTTGTTTATGAAGTATGTACACAGATGGTGCTAGTAGGTGCACGCACGCACGCAGGCGCACACACACACACACACACACACACACACACACACACACACACACACACACACACACACACACACACACACACACACACACACACACACACACACACACACAGTACATCAGATCAGACGTCTACACCCACAAGCACGTTTTGATTATTTTAAACATCAAAACCACAAACTAATTTAGACTGAGGGGTTGGGAGGTGTGGTTGAGTGAATCACATCATATCCAGAGTATTATATTGCATTAGCCCAGTACACAGCATGTCTTTCTTTTAGTGTGTCTCTCTCTCTCTCTCTCTCTCTCTCTCTCTCTCGCTGCCATATTATTTACAAACACACACATGTATGCAAACATTTAAACTTTGGCAAGATTGCAGGCATTATGGGAGGCCCAGAGCGTGGGTTTGGCTTGGGACCTCAGCACGACTCAGCATTTAAGAAGCTGTTAAATAAGAGGCCTGTTTGATGTGCAAGATGTTTATAGTCGGTAGGAAAAACAAGCAACTCCTAAATAGAATTTGCACATATCTGAATTAGATGTGTTTTTTTGCACAATGTATCTAAGTTTACAGTATATGAGCACAGAGTATTTGCAGATGCTGTTTTTTTTTTAATACCTTGTAGTAACAAAGTACCTTTTTTATTCTAATTCCTTGTAAGAAATAGCTACAGCTTTTCCCAGTTGATCGGAATACAGTCTGATTAGTTAAGTTCTCTGTGGGGTTTTTAACTTTGACTGAGCATTAGTAATTCTAATTCCGTAATACAGCCATACACGTTTCCTTATCATCTTTTTCCAAAGCCCACACTAGCCTGGCATGGATAATTAATTGATAAACCATTTCACTGGTTTTTAAAGAACAAAAAAGTCAAACACACCCTCTCAGTATCAGCTCACAGGCTGTGCCTAATGCTGTAAGCCTTTTTATGGTCCAGAAGACATTTAAGCCATTAGCTGCACATTATAACCTTTCATTCCTTGTGTTTTTCACCATTTTATAATGTCCCTGATAGGAATGTACCATGGAAATGCCCCTTAGCCACTTTCAACCTGGTGTCCCTATTTCGGGCATGTCATTATAGTTGAACATTACAAGAAAAAGAAGAAGGAACAAAGCGACGCACTGTGAACTTGTAGATCTGCTATTTGTGCTACTTTCAAACATTGTTGAACGTATACAATTAAGTGGCCTTAAGTGGCTATTGTTGGGACGTTGACCCTGAGCACAATACACACCTGGGACGTGAAGAAGCAATCCAAAATCAATCAAAACTATTCATGTCGTTGATGCCTCATTCATAGAGGTCGATGCCTTTAGTTGTGACGAATCGGCTATAGCGCAAACAACAGTTTGAAGAAACTATATTTGGGCAGATTAATTGCACGCAAAAGAAAGCCACCCCCGGTATGTTTAAGTCCCTTTCTTTGCACTGCGGACAGGTTTAGCCATCAAAGGCCCTGTTGACCAGGGCCCACATTGACCTCTATAGGAAAACCGCTCATTTTTTACCTCGGAAGGATCCTTGAACTGCTACTGACCTGACCTTATTGACCCCTAATCAGTCATAGGGCCACATGGGTTTTGCCTTTTTTCGATCAACACTAATGGTGCCGATGGAGAAGAGACCCTGGTCTGGTCAGCTACTGGCCATGGTGATGTCATGCTGGGAGAGCTTTGATACTGGTATCTATAGGAATGCAAATGTGACCAACACAGTACAATTGGAGTAACAGCAGACGGGGGCAGACACAGCAGCTGCCCTCATTAGTGTTACTCACTTGGCTATACATATAATATAAAAAAAAAACATGATTAGGGTGCGATTGACACACCGGAGAAAAATGCATGTGTCATCCTGCGTTGTGATGACTTTAGTGACCTCGGTGATGGAACACGTGAGTGATTAAGGCATTGTCTAAAAGGGGAGAGATGAGTTCGGGGTCGTCAGAGATCGCTAAGGTCATACGGGGTCGCCAGGAGTCTGGTTCATCAATTTTTGTCTCGTGCTTTAGTTACCCAGATTGTGACAAAAGGCCGCTCTGCTTAATGTATGACGCTTAGTTAAGTTTCTCATTTGTCTAAAGAGGAATGCGATTCAGTTCACTATAACAATGGCACGTTCAATTCAGCACATTAGGCTAAGTTGCAATTCATCACGCAGGTGAATTATCTCAGTGGGGTCTGCTTATTCTCAGAGCTTTCAAATGGCCAAAATACCTCAGTCATTTTGAGACCGTGGACGTAATTGATTTAAAACAGAGAGATCATCAATAACACGTATAATGGTAAGCAGAAGGTAGCTTTTAAAAGGTTGCCGTGTTTGCTAATGAAATGGCAGTGATGTCATCCATTGGAATTGTTTTGTGGGGTCTTTTAGACCAAAGTGATTGGAAAGGCTTCTCGCTAATCAGTAGGTCATGTGGACACTGCTGCGACGGTGTTGATTTGGTCGACTAATACTATGACGTCGACTACCTTTTTCCACTGATGAAAACTAAATGGAAACTAAAACTAAGATTAAATATATTGACAATTTTGTCAACAAATACAAACTAGACTAAAATGTTAGGAAGTCAATAGTAGACAAGAGATGCTGTATAAGTCATTTTACACTTGGATGCATGCTGAAAATAGCCGATCTACAAGCTCAACTAAAATCTTATGATATTTAGTCGACTAAAACTAGACTAACACTAAGACATTCCAGGCGGCTAAATGTGATTAAATCTAAATGAAAACTATTCAAGAGACTGACTAAAACTAAAATTAAGATTTGCTTTCAAAATCAACACTGGGCGCTAAAGACACTTTAAAATCGGTTTAAAAAGGTAGCATATTCATCAGCCTGTCGAAAGGAGGCGCGATGAAAAGAAAGGAGCCGAGATAAATGCAAACAGATTTTCATTCAGGCTTATTAGGGATGAGTAATCTTGAACCTTTTTTATGAGCGATTTAATTCATTATAATGCTGTATTTTGCTGCATTTATTTCACTCATGTCATTCCGTTTTGGGTCCATAAAAGACCGCCATGTGAAAATTGTGTCGGCTATTAAGCATTCACTGTAGAGCCTTGGAGCTGCAAAGACTTCAAATAAAGTGAGTATGAACACAACCCGATGCCAAGGCTTTCTCATTTAGGATTTTCATGGCTTTCTTTTTCTCTGTATTTAACCAATTTAGGTCTGATGTTGAAATTAAAGAAATTAATGTATTTAGCCGTGGACCCCCATCTCATAGCACTCATAGCGTGGCACTCGGTGCTTTGTAGATCTGCTATTTTTCAATAGCTAAAGTATAACACAATGCTTAACACCGAAAGGGGCTTCCGTTCAGAATGGATTAAACTCGTACACAGATCTGACCAAAGCCCAGGCAAAATATAGAACATGATAAAGAAATCACACACGTGTTTGAAACGTCACTGAGGCGAGAGACCATTCTAAAAGCGGAAGAAACGGGTTTACTTTAATTCTAAGCTGATCTGGTATAAGGCATAGGGCAGCGTTGGTCTATATTTAAGGTTTGGATCACTCCTGCAGCGTTTAGTGGCTCCCCTATACTGTAATTAAAGCTTTCACTGTGTTAAAGGCCTGCCTGTGTGTGTGTGTGTGTGTGTGTGTGTGTGTGTGTGTGTGTGTGTGTGTGTGTGAGCGATATGATTTTGTGTCGGGTCCTTATGTGCATTTGTGCAAGTATGATGGATGTAAACTGTCTTCTTGGGTAGTGTGACCTTGGATGTATCAACAGCAAGTTACCCTGCGTGATATCCCATCCATGTCTATTAATGAAAAGGTTGAGTTGGCTATACCATTTGAGTGTATTTGCGTGCACACCTATATCTGCGGGTTCCTGCTTGAATGAGCCGCAACCACATTATTAAGCGTGGTGCCTGCCTGGAGCCCGGAGCCAAGTATATATATTTTGTCCTCTGCAGTGACTGGCATCCCCAGCAGGGTCTCCGTGTACCACCCTCCATATGGTGGCTCGTCATTAGTTTTCTGTAGCCTCGGTTGCCTGCGAGGCTCATCAAACCCCAGAGTCCAATCTCTCTACAGACCTCATTCCACTCTGTGATAAAAAAGATTGTCTCTGGCCAATCGGATATGTCACACATGGCTTCACCGCACGAAAGAACAACAGCAGCCCGAAGCAGATGTTGCTCCGCGGACTGCCCGTGGAGTGGAACACTGGGTTTTCCAGAACAATATGAGAGTTACTGTTAAGGAGTTCACTGTATCTCGCAAGGGCGTTTGTTTATGCCTGTGAGCTAGCTAGTTCAGAGCTCACATCCTTGAAAAGAATGGGAAATGTGCATGTTATCTCTGTGTGTGTGTGTGTGTGTGTGTGTGTGTGTGTGTGTGTGTGTGTGTGTGTGTGTGTGTGTGTGTGTGTGTGTGTGTGCAAGAGAGAGATGGAGTATAGTTTTTATATGAAAGAGTAAATGGGTCTTTTCTTTCTCACCCGAACCTGTTCACATTTGCACAAAGCAGGAGTCTCCTGAATAGATAAAGATAACGGAGCAATTACATCAAAGTTTTTAGAAGTTGCACATTGCTAGTACTGAAATTGAAAGTCTTGTGATATGTGAGATAAGAGAGAGGAACCCGTTATTTTATCCACTTTTATTCTGCAATATGACCAATATTTTTCATATTCAAGTGTGTATGAAAAAAAGTCACTGGTTTCTTAAAAAGCTAAATACAATAAGCATTGGATCAAGGCACATACAAGACTGGCCAAAGGGCATACAATGCACTTTGGTTTTCAATTGTAAAGAACAATTAACTTTAAGTTGTGGCAACATAAAATTGTGTTCAATTGGAAATTAATAGAAAATAATACTCATAACAAGGACTTGCTGACACTGTGGAATACTAATGGAAGCCAACACGTCTTTTTTTTGGCCTGGTGTCTAGAATAACGTATGGTACACGGTACTGAAGAATGTCACCATTGTACTTTGGCCTTTGTTGGCTTGTACAAATAGATAATTGGGGGATCCTCTGTGTCAGCCTGCCTGCCTCTCCTCCACCCTCACATCCTCTGTGTCAGCCTGCCTCTCCTCCACCCTCACATCTGTTGGGAGCAGAGAGCTCCTAAAGGTCGGTGTGCTTTTTTTGTGCCCTGTGCTGTGGCATACAAGCCTGTCAGAGAACACAGGAGCCCTACTTGGGTTGCTGTGCTGCTGTGCCTTGCGTCTCGCAAAACACAAAACAAAGAATTCACACACGGAACAAAGCAGAGAACTAAAGCGTGGCACTTCACCTCTACTCGTTTCTAGTCCATGCCAAGTAAATACCATGAGCAGGCGTCTCGGTCTCTATATGACATGGATGCAGCTGTTTGTCTACTCGTCCTTAAAGGGGGCAAACTCGCCTGCTTTGCCGCTTTCGGTTGAGCTGTGCCTTCATTCGTTTACGTCATGTGTGTTTTTTTCTTATTTTTTTGCCTTTTTAGTTTTTTCCAGACAGCCACAAAGTTAAAGAATGACCTGTGTGCTTATACTACAAGGTTCTCTAAATTCTGATTGTTCAACACAGCAATGAAAACCCACTTTCACAGTTGACAAGTCATCATATCTCAGTAGAACACAGAGTTTCTTTTAGTTGGTCGGTAACCTTAAGCAAAGGAAATACAGTACAAATTACTACAAATCCCTAAAATATAGAATTGCAGTTAGTTACAACACCCACTGATGGCTCAGCGATGGCCTGCAATCGGAAGCGATCTTCCTCTTCATAAAATGTCCTTAAATATAAATTATATGGCAAATGTACAGAACATTGCTTCCTTAGTCTTTTATAGATCCAGTGTTTTGTAAAAGTCTTGCCACTTTGTGTTTCACGTCACGCACTCAATCACATGAATGTCCGACACGCCGTATCATGAATGGGAATGGTCTGAATCTGGTATTCCACTGTCTCTGTAGCTCCTGTTGTTAATACTGTTCTCACTGTGTGGGCTCTTGTACAAGCCCAGGCCATTAGGTGGGAAAATTGTGTGTATCATAAACTCCTCTTTGGACACGGGGAGGTGGTTTATGGGTATCATTTGAAAAGAGGTCTCTCGTATCTCGAGGATGGACGTGTCCTTCTTGGTGCCCGCCTCCGCGTAGTCGTCCTTCCTCCGACGGCCCTTGTTGTACGTGCAGTTCCTGGAAAAGAGCGAGCCGTTCCTGTGGACGTACCAGCAGATCAGTGCCAGCATGATTATTGCCAAAAGTGCCACGGCCCCTCCGATGATGGCGGCCAAAGGCAGACTGGGGTTTTTGTACGGCTCCTTCTCCTGCTCCCGGTTCAGCGTCGTCGTGGGGTTGTACGACTTGAGCGAGCTCGTCTCGGTCTGTATGCACACGGGTGACTCGTCGGACAGGTAAATGTTGCTGGTCTCCATGGGAACCATGCATATCCGATAGGAAGACTCGGGCTCCAGCGCGGTGAGCAGGTACTCCGTCCTCTCGCCCTGCACGATGGTCTCGGTGATGGATCCGAACGCCGGGCTGTGGCCCAGCTTCAGCCAGCTGAGGCGCAGGGCGGTCATGGGCTGGGACACCCTCCAGGATATGTGGACCGTGTCCGTGCCGCTCGACTTCACGCTGATGGTGATGATCTTTCGGCCCGACACCGTGGTCGTGCTGTGGTAATTTCTACCTATGTCGGGCCCCTTCACCACGGGTCTTTTAGTTACAAACGAGGGCCACTGGGGCTGAGAGGGGGGTAAAGTGTTGGAGACCGTGCTTGTCTCGTACGTGGTGCCCAAGTCTGACTCTGTGCAGTCAAACATGTCCGTGGAGAGGTCTTTAATGGCCATTCCTTTGACCTTGTCGGGGCCCTGGCACATAAAGCCCCGTACGTTCACCTTGCCAGGCAGCGTCCGCAGCCAGTCGCGCACCCACTTCATCCGGCAAGTGCACTGCCAGGGGTTGTTGCGTAACAAGAGCTGTGTGAGATTGTCCAGATCTTCGAACACGCCCTGTGGGAGGCTGCTCAGGTTGTTCCCCGACAGGTCCAGGCGATAGAGCTGCCTGAGGAAGGCAAAGGCCCCAGGCGGAACACGATTAATGTGATTATCCTGCAGCTGCAGCTTCTCCAGGCTGGTGCCCGGCAGGTTGGCCGGTGGCGATGTCAGGGAGTTTCTCACCAGCGAGAGCTCGGTCAGGTTGATGAGGTTGATGAACGCCATCTCCCCGATCCCCCGGTTGTTGAGCAGGTTGCCGTCCAGGACCAGTCGCTTGAGGTTGATGAGATCCTGCAGCGACTGCTCCGAAATGGAGGAGATGCGGTTGTCGTCGAAGCGCAGCTCCTCGATGGTCATAGGCAGGCCCGACGGGATAGTACTCAGGTGGTTTCTGGAGAGGAAAAGTAGCCGGAGGTGGTTGCAATCCCTGAAAGCCCCCTCCTCTATGCTGACCGCCGACACAGAGTTGTCGTCCAGGTGCAGTTCCTCAATGTAAGGAATCTGTCCTAAAGAAGCATGGGTGATCATCCGAATGTTGTTCTCCTGCAGGTGGAGCTCTTTGACCCCCAGGGGAAGGTTGGTGGGGAACTCGTCCAGGTTGTTGCCGTACAGGTAGATTTTCTCCACGTTGGAGAGCCTGCGCAGCTCTGTCGGGATGCCCGAGCTCCTGATGCGGTTGTTTTGCAGGAAGAGCACGGTAGCGTTCAGGGGCATACCGGTAGGGATGGAGGTCAGGCCACGGTCGTTGCAGTAGATGAAGGTCCTATCGCAGCGGCATGCAGAGGGACACGAGGCTGAGGTCACCAGGGGGTTCGCTAGGCCCAGCAGCAGCCCGACCCTGATGAGGAAGAGGATAAAGGCCTTGCTCTGACGCACCATCTTGAATCCGTGTTGTCTGGCAGGCTAATCACTCAGGGGCCCCTGGGGAGGAGACACAAGGGTACATTTAATGCACAAGGCCTTTAAAGGAGAGCCAAATTCCTGTTCTCATAATTGGTGTTTGTTTGAAAACGCTGCCCGCAGCACTTTCTAGATTAAATAACCGCTGAAAGAATCAACTTGTGTTCCTCCAATACAATTAGATATGAGGATTAGGATTCAAAATATATTGTAAGCTGAAATTATCAAACCGTCTTGGCATCAGTTTTATCTTAAGATAGAAATTTGGATGGTAACTTGTGTTTCCAAGTTGAACAACTTTTTTCATTTCCGCCGTGTTGATAAGAATCCCTTAAACTTCTGAGATGTGTGGAATGGATCCCTGTGCTTGGGGCTTTTGGGCCTTGGATTTTGAAATCTAATCGCATTCCCTAGTTATTTTACACATTTCTGTATCTCAACTCTTCCTTTCATTGTGACGGAATATCAGAGTGAACAAAGTCAGGCCTTGTTGATGAACAGTTGTGGAACCGGCACGCTCTTGAGTGCCTTTTAGATGATCGCCTATCTATTTCCCTATTCATATTCTCAAGTTGATCTGGCCTTTTACTCGGCAGGGAAGAAAAGTCTCTCTTTACGGAAGAGATTACATTCTTTAACAAATTAACATCTTGGACAGAAACCATGCCTCTGAGGGATTGAACACATTTGTACCTAATAATAGGATCACAGTTATTTGCACCGGTTAAAACATAACTAATAATAATAATTGCCATTTATCTCGGCACAGCTCTACCCGATTGATATTCACTGTAGATTTGGGTGGATGAGCGATGGGGAGGGGGGGGGGGCAGTATATCCCTAATTTCCCTATATATGGACAGTATATCCCTAATCTTTTTCAAATAAAATAATCCAAATCTTACATTAACAAATATGTCCCTTGAGATTACTAATATAATTAATAACATCGTTTTTGCCAACGCAGCTGGGTGCAAACTAGATGTCTGTCTTTTTTTCCCCTTTTTTTCCTGACCACTGAAGTGTAGTTCCCTTTTAATTAGGCTAATACTGATTTATTGCTTTAATTATGCATTCCTGTCATGACCTCTCTTACTTGCACGTCTCATTAGAAATTGCGGTGTGGTCAGTGAGGCAGAAAGAGACATTGCCATCCATATGTGTCATACCTGATTTATAAGATGTGTTAAATCCTCAGCAGCCACCAGAAATCCAATCAATTTTCTCTTGAATTTGATCTTATCCTCTCAGAGGAGAAAAGTTTGTCGGTGGGGGGGGGGGGGGGGGGGGGCTTCTGGTGATATCCTGACCCACTTGTTTGCTGAGCCGATCCTTATTTGGACGGTGACCTCCCCTGTGTTGTCAGGCGCTCATGCCTTCAAAGCCTTTACCATGGCAGATAAGCCCGCAGATAAAGCATCTCCTCTCGTCGACAAAGTGTGCAATCTCAGGGAATATTAAAAAAAATCCTGACAAGTGAGCAGGTCTTTCCGTCTTCGTCCGTAACCCCAAATTAGATGTTTTTGTGTGTCATAGAGGCTCCCGTGCAAGAAGTGCTTAGTTCCGGCAAAGGCTCCTTTCTGTGTTCAGGCCCAGCGCTCATGAGTAGCGTTAAAGCTGGACTGAGCCACTGTTCCACAGGCTCAATCCAGGCTTGTTCAATCACTGGTCTACTCCAGGTCTGCAGGTAGCGCAGAATCCTCTACTCTCTTGTTGACTCGGTGTACACATTAATCCACAGCTCTGGTTGCTCTTCCTGAAGCAAGTAACCAATGTCCTTTCCCTCCAAAGAACCAAAAAGGGCAGGGCAGCGTATCCTTTGCGGCCCAGCCTCCTTCACTCATCTATGGCCTGGCTCATGCTGCTGTCTCCTCTTACTCCTGTCCTCACAGCTGAGATGGCACTCTGGAAAACAATGGAGAGGTAGACATATTTAATGCTGGTGTGCAGTTTAGAGTGAGGATAGTGGAGAGCAGGCTACGTTGGTCAGTTCAGTGCATTAACAGATCATATATCATATTTGATTGACTCTTGATTAAGAGCATCTGCTAAATGCCATACATTTGTATCGAGTATAGACAACACAAATTAAGATTTCTGCACGAGTAAACCCTTTTATGGTTTCAATAGCATGAAACCGTAGGAAAATAGAGCTTCTCTAACTCCTAACATTGTATTGATCTTATTTGCCAAAATAATTGCTTTGTTTTCTAAACTAGCTTATCGTTTTCAGTCGAGAAGAAAACCCCTCTACCTTCAGTGACCCGTTCAGCTACGATTGTGTCGTTTGACCTTTGACAACCCCCCCACCAGTAGACCACCCTTTTTTTCTATGGTGACACTACAAAGAATGTCTGTGCATACGAAAGGCTACAGTGATCTAGAGTAGACCATGATACAATGGCGGTGGGTGGAACCCAGCTACCCTCTGTTCAGCTCACTGTTTAGCCATTTTTTCAGAGCAGGTTCTATGATTTAAAAAAAGGAAAATAAAAAGAATGCAATCTGCTTTGGTTTTAAAACAAGACTATTGTGAAGTCTATAGAAGAGGTAGAGACATTACCATTGAAGCCCACATTTGTCTCCCTCACCCTCTCTCCTTAATGAAACACCCACACACTGCTAAAGGATATTCATGACAGACGAAACCCCATTTGAATTTCATATGGCGGAGGGACAGACGCCCCATCAGTGCAAAAACCTTGTCAGTCCCCAGCCTTTACCTAAGACCCCACCCCCACCTCACCCCTCTACTCTAATTTTATGCCAGTGAAGGCTGCTCTTGTAGCGCTGCCTGCTGTTTGTAAAAATAGAATTGCCTTTGCCAAAGAAAATGTTATGTTTCCTCTGACAACACAATGGCTTTATGCCCTCACATGTAACTCTGTGTGGCCTCCTGACTGTGACAGTGCGCTGTAAAACATCATGCAAAGGTGCATGGGGTGGAGGGTGGGGGCATTTAACAGTTGTTCTCCATGACAAGCTGGAGATTAGAGAACTGAGAGGCTTGTAACTCGATTACGACTCCTGAGATGCTCTCTAATAATAATGCATTACTGCCATCCAAACAGTATTACATTAGTAATAGATTAGTGTCTGGGGACAAACGACACATGTGCCCTATACCGACTTCTGGAATCGAAGAAGAGTTTAGGGAGTAGGGGGGCATCATCACCTCATGCCTACAAATTAACTTTCAGTGCAGTGCTTAGTCAAGCTATTTCACTTTCTAAAAGCCCTTTTCAACTAATTTTGTAAAATGGACTGCTATTGGCATTGGCTCTAGCTACTCTGTAGTCTCCCACCAAATATTTCAAAATGTCAAGATTTCATTAAAAAGAATAAGTGTCGACCTCTCTGTTTATCAAAGAGGACCCAGCCAGGCCGGGCCTGCACTATGAATAATGGTCTTCCAGGGTTCCGAGACAGGACCGTTCTCACCATAAATAGGTCTATATATCAACATTCCAGAACATTAAGCATGTTTTCGTGCCTACCTATACAGAGTAGACTACACCTCTGTCACCTAAAACAGCCAGTCACTATTGACAAAATGTGACTCAATGGACCACTGCTTAGAAGACAGGAAGACAAACAACCGAGTCGACATGGTTCCTCTCTCCTGCCTGTAGACGACCAACAAAGAGTAAACGCATCACTGAAAATCATAAATCTTATTAATGAACACGCTGAGGCACACCATTTTGAGATGTGGTCAGACGGGATGTTGGGCTCTGCTACTATGTTGCATTTACTGGTTGTGGGTGAGTTCTTATTTGGGGGGGGGGGTTCTAAAACAGGACAGATCGGGCCTCCTTCACAGTGAGTGCAGTGAGCATGAGGGCCTTTGGTCCGCTGGCCTTTTTTTGAAAAAGATTTTCATACTCATCGGATTTCACCAACAGGCCCCCCATTCTATTGTTCCTTACAAGGAAAGCATGTGTGTCTTAAAGCCTACATAAATCATCTTAAAAGTTATTATATTTGGGACTGCCTGTTTTTGTTGAGCCTTTCTCGCCACATTCAAGATATATTGCATGGTGCACGCACACAATCAACACACACACACACACACACACACACACACACACACACACACACACACACACACACACACACACACACACACACACACACATACATTCTTTCTCTTTCGAGAGAGAGGGCTGTTGGGTAAAGTGTTTTTTAGTGATGGATGTCTTTCTCCATCGGTCTAATAAGCTGCCCCGGCCTCCAAGAGGTCTCTTCTGCAGGGCGAAGAGGCTTCTGCTTCATTTAGTCTCAACTGGCCAAGTTAAATTGAGCAGCCTGCTAAAATAGTGAATGTGTGTACAGCCAGTTACCTTTCAGTTGAGACTTGAGAGTGTGGGAGGCTCACATAATGCTGGACACTGATAGCCATATTACACTTTACAAGGGTAAGTGCACATTAGTGTGCAATAACAGGGCCTAGTAGGACTATGTGCCCCACAGCCATGGGCTGAAGGAGAAAGTAAAAGGCTTTGTGAAGAAAATGGCGGAAAAACAATTTCATGCCTGTCAAAAGTATTCCAGATTATAATGAATCTCAGTTTTTTTTAATGTAAGGAATAATATTACATGGGTTGCAATTTAGGGTGGAAAGTGCAGTAGAAATAGTAATGGCTCAATGTTAAATTATTCATGAGTGTGGAAATTAATTTTGAACAACAGTGCAGCTCTCCATTGGGAAATCATTTTGATGTATCTGCTCTTGATTATGTTTTCCAGATCGCATTGTAGTTTGGAAATTTCTGACTGTCTTTCAGTTGACGGCTAGCCCACGTTTCTGGGCACATCAAGCCTGAAAAGATTTCTAAATTAAATAAGTAGGAGATTAGCCCAAAAGTGCAATTACAAATTCAAAAGATGGGGGGGGGGGGGGGGGGGGATTAAACGGCTGACCGTTGTTTATTCAGTTCATGAAAGTTAAAATGCAATTTTGGCTAAAGAAGATCACTCTTGCCAAACGTGGATGCAACACAGAGTGTCAACTCGTATATTATTCACCCTTTATGTTGCTTTTTAGTTTCACATTTCATGGCTCTGGCAGACTTTGATAGCAGGGTTATCACAGTGGGTGTTATCACAGTGGGACCTCGCGGCATATGATTGTTGTGTTCCCTGGCCTGTGTTTTGTAAACCAAGTCCAAGCGCTCGTCACATGGGTCCGCGTTGCATTAAGAGAGCGGGGGGGCCGAGCAGGGGCCTACTGTGGCGCTCCCGACACAATGGAACATTGATGGTCACATCTGAGTTCACAGAGACACAGGGGCGCATTTCATTTCGGAAGAAAAAGGGGGAGAAAATCTATAATAGTTTCGCAGATTTTGGGGTATGAGGCCTCCCCGTGGCCTCCCTTTTTGGATGTGGCGAACAGATGATACCACTGCTGGCCCATTCGGGTCGAGAAGGGGGTGTGGGGCGGACAGGGGCTCTGTCTTTTGTAGCAGTCTGAAAGGAGAGCTCTGTAGCAGCTGCATGTTTTTTCCCCACATGGGGGTGGTAGGCACTGCAAGATGAGCCGTGGATGTGTGTGACAGGCTCACTCCAACACACACTGTGAGGACTGGTGCTTCTCCTCCATGATTATCACCCAGGAGCAGTGGTTTTCAACCAGTGGTCCTTGGGGGGGTTCCAGGTGGTCCACAGCTGAATGAAGTAGAGTTGGTAACCAAGTGGACCCGGTCCCTTATAGATCTTTAACTCTTGAGTGTGTAAAATGATACCAAATGGACCTGTATGGGTCCATTTACGTTGCATTATTGTTAAACTAACATCTGCATTACTTAATGTACAAAAAGTCTACGCAATTAGAGAATGTGGAAGAATTGATATCTTGATCAACGTCTGCCAACAACATGGAATTGTGGGTCAGCGATGACAAAATATTCTTTCGTTTTGGGTCTGAGAAGCTAAATGTCATCAAATGGTGGTCCATGGCTCAAATGCTGAATAAATAATGGGCCTTGATATGGAAAAAGGTTGAAAACCACTGCCTAAGACCATCCAGCTCACTGCAGGCCTGCCTTATTTAACTTGCAACACCATCTAGCTAGCAGCTTTATGTATGTTAAAATGTCCTTTACATACAATTAAGGGTATTGGTTCGAAACTTGGAATAGGTGATGAGACATTGTTGTTCAAGCCCTAAATATATTAGGACATGAACTGAATTAAGTGGCAATTCAGGGTTGGAAATTATAGCTGATAATTGGAACAATGGTTCTGGAAATTGCTGTTGCATAATTGCATATTGTGAAATCATTTGTTTGAGCAAAGACAAGTGTTATATACATTGTTTTGTGTATTGCTCAAGAGAATACTGTCTCTAGTGATCTCTGGTTAGGTGTTAATCCGATATGCAAATTACCCCTGAAAGCAAATTGACTGGTGTCTGCTGCCTCAGGCAGCCTGATAATTTGATTTGTCCACATGCCCACCATGTTTATCAGACTATATTCATGTTTTTGCCTTTAAAACAATAACTGCTGTCATTCTATTCGAACTGGAGTCTTGTCTAGGCTGCCTGAAAATGCATTGCAGTCTGCAATGACCGCAGTCTGGCTGAGCATTTAAGGCCTATGATTTTTGTACAGTTCAATGATTGGATGGCCCTGGTCAGTTTTAATCAGCCATGGCCATGTGTTTTATAATACCCAGGTGAGTTAAAGCACACAGACAGTACTGCTACTGCTGCATACACAAAACACCAATTTATTCTCATGTGTAGAGACTAGAGACTGTATCAACGCTGGGTGTCATAATGTTTCATCGCCAGCTCTACTTGAAATGCGTGGTGTGAATCTGCACTGTAGAAACAGTCGCATTAATCGGCGTCGTGTAAAGAATACTAGGGTGTCGGTATAGTGTAAACCGCGCTTTTCCAGCTAGGCTGCTTATTATTATGGCACTTAATTATCACAAAGCTGTGCTTGTTGTACATTGTAGGTATTTTGCAGCTGTGTTAATATACATGCCATGCATGTGCTGTTGAGTACAATTAACTAGGCCTTACTATGCCGTCTGTCATTTAAGGCTATAAAATGATTATGAAACTCGTATTTCCATATGAGTGCAGTCAGTGCACCGCAGTATACTAGCCATACCTTCTTGGCTGCGCACAGAGCTTATAGAAAACGTATGGTGCTGTGGTGTGGTGGGCGCCTGCTTCGTTTTATACACGCTTTAAGAGTATAGGCTGCATGGCAATTTACAGTAATTGGGAATTTATCTAAAAGAGAGATCGGTTGTTGCGGTTGTTTTGACGAGGAGGGAGGGAGGGAGACACAAACGCCCACCGGCTGGGCTGTGAGAGACGCATTTATCGGAGTTTCCCAGCTGCCCTTCACGGACACAAACTCCGCTTTCCTTTCCCGGATGGATCAGCAAGCAGCATTTCAATGTGCGCCGGGGCGTCTTCTCTCTCCTCCAACTGTATGACAGCCAGGGAGGGAGCCGCAACCGCACATTCCCTTAATCTCATTAGTCTTTGAGGCATTCGGCACCATCTTCATTTATTTTTCCTCTGTGGTTTGAAAGGATGGGGATGATGAGATGCTAGGCGAATGGTGCGACTTCCACGTCACTGTTGCTTTATGCCACTACGTATTGACCGATCTAGTGAGTTTTGTTTTATTTTAAATAAACGCGCTCCAAGTATTCATGAGGCAAAAAGACGGGGGTAAATCAGAGAAGAATTTCAGATAAAAAATCTGCACTGTCTCTGAACGTAGCCTACGGTCCGTAATGCACAGGAGAGGGACGCAGCACCGAAGCCCAATGCATGACATGGGTTTGAAGAGAGGAAGGAATAGGCTGTCTACTCTCGATTTGATATCTGGTGAACTGCACATCAAGATGTCCTAATGTAAACACATGGGATTCTCTCTCTATTTTTTTAGTATAGGCCATTTGATGCAAATTCTATGCGATGCCTACTTGATTAGACTGTGATCATCCAATCGCCTCGCAACAAGGCAGATAGGCTAATCTTTTGCGGCAGGACCTAGAATAAAAATGAGGGCAACTAATTAGCTAGCAACTACGTTATCACGTATGAGGTGACTTTTTTTTTTCTCCCTACAAAAGAGGATCCAAAAAAGTGAATACAGATTCCAGAATGACTAGACCAGCCGAAGACACACTTACCTCTAGAATCAACAACAACAAAAATAAAGTAATAGGTATCCTTAAAAAAAAGGCTTTCACAATGTGGGAAAAAAGTATAATAATCCAATCCAGGTAAAAAGGGGGGGATTTCAATTCAGATCCTCCAAAAAAAAGCACCACCACTCAAAACGGTTTAGAACTACGATATAGTTCTGTATCTGCACTGTATGTTTACTGGTATCCGCACACACACACACACACACACACTCACATAGACATTCTTTTGGCCGTGCGACCAAACCAAGGACACAGAGAGAGCAGGACGACAGATCGCTTGGGTAGAGCTCAATACAAATGTGGAGTTGTATCTGCTTCTAGCTCTGCTTCAACAGAGCGCTGATGTCATCAGGGGGAGGGGCCTTCGCTCTCTCTCTCTCTCTCTCTCTCTCTCTCTCTCTCTCTCGTTCTCATTTTTCTCCTTTCTCTCCGAGAGAGACGCAAAGAGAGCTCGCAGTGCTCTCAGGCTACACTAGAGGGAGTGGAGGAAAGGGGAAAGTCATTAAAATCCCTTGTCAGACATGTGCAGTAAGGAGAAGTGAATAGTCACACTATCTGCTTGGAAATAAAGCTCATATATGCTCTTTGGAAAGGTGTCCTGGTGAGACATTGATAGTGATTTTGATTCCTGTTTTAGTGTTGTGGCTGTTTGGTTAATTGTGCGTGTTAGAATTCAAGAGGGTTTTGGTTTGTCACTGTGTACAAACAGCGAAATTTTTTCATGGCTTTTTTGCAACAACAATATAATAATAATAATAATAACTAGAAATGCACTCTGCCGAGGTGCCAACTTGCGCCTTGCACACAAGTAGGCCATACATTATTATAATATATTATAATAATAATATAAAAACAAGTTAGAAATAGTACAAGTCAAAGGTAAAACAAAACTGAGTTATTTGAATAATTAAATTTGGATGAATATTCATATATCATTATATACAATCCCAGGATATCACAACTTTTAACTGATCTGTATGGCATGTTAATACACTATAACTAGCACATCTGAAGTGGTTGGAGGTGGTCTAGTCTTTCAACGAGAAATCTAGATCCAAATGTTTGACCATATCAATAAAGCCTACTGGATTTGGCACTAGATGAGACACCATCTTAATTGTAAACCTACTGATTGTAGTAGGCGTTTCACATGCAAGACCGTTTACGTTTGACAATCATGCATGCAAAGTTAAACTTAGCATGTTTTGTCTAAAAACACCCAAGTGTGCATAACAATGATAATACAACATACATGCACACTTTGAAAGCGTAATATGTACTGTCAAAGCTGTCTTTTACCTAGGTTACCCCAGCTTTTATTTGCAGAAAGAGGGGAGTATAGTAATTAATGGATAAATGGACAAGAGAGGGTGATTGCCCACCTCAAGCTAAAGTGCTACCATATGCTTAGCTGCCAATATGAGCCACCTCGTTGGATAAGGACCTCACCATGTCAAACATGGACAAAACCCGTCCGCCAAACGCAGGTACAGCAGCTGGTCGGGTTGAATTAATCACTGAAGAGGCAACTAGAATTTATCCGGACGCAAATTTACCAAAACACAGAGCAGAAAACAGCTACAGACTCTTGGGAGAGTTCATGAATGGCTGCGTACAAACAAGTTCAAGGCCCACTAGCCTTGCACTTGTCCCAATGTGTTCACTGGGGAAGTTCCTCGTTGACAGTTAATGTTGATCTATTTATTAAATCAAAGTGGTGATCAAATGCTATCTCCTCGTCCTTGTGAATAAGTAAGGCTATGGACACTTTCAGGGCAATTGTACCAATGTTCCTCCCACTTTTTGAGAGCAAAGCAGTTGATTTCCTCTTTTACATTATTCTAGAATCTAGATGGTTGAGATTTTGTATTATGTGAGCTTGTAGATCGGCTATTTTCAAAACATTGAAATGGGACATTCTGCAATATGATTAGCCTACTTTTACTTTTAGTACTTTAAGTACATTTTGATGTCGATACTTTTACTTGAGTGCATTTTTAATACGTGACTTCTACTTGTAACGGAATATTGCACTATTGATAATTTTACTTAAGCAGAACATTTGAGCACTTTTTCCACTACTGATCACATCAGAGGCGTTAAAAGGGTTTGGGGGGTGGGGAGGGGGGGCGATTTGGCTGCTTGATTAGTTGATTCCACATTGAGGAATTAACATATTTGACAGGTGACCGATTGTCAGTTGTGTTAATTTCTCTGTGGCTTCATACCTCAACATTGATAGTGTGGATTGGGGATGACACATTCAGGCTAGGTGACAGGCTATGTTCATTAGGTAATGTGGATTTGACGACCAAGTGTTAGGGACATTCTTTGTATTTTATTTTTTGAATCAAATGTACATCTTTTTAGAGGGGTTCGTGGTAAGTTATAAATGGTAAAATAAACTGCTTACACACAAGGAGTGTCATTGTACAAGATCCATAGACCACTTATGTATCCATTTATCTGCCAAGTGAGCCAATACCTTTTCTTTTTAATAAAGGTCTGATTGACCACTAGGTGCCACCTATTTTAGAGTATACGTTTCCAAATCAAAGCTCATTCGTATACCTATGATATACTGAAGATTTAGAGCATACAAACCAGTATCGCACACATTTTGAGATGCGCTCATCCCCATGTGTTTTCCATCTACACAGTACACGTTTGTATGCTTGTGTCTTTTGATGGACATGCAGGAACAAGATGTTCTTTTGTTGACACAGGCGCACGCGTGCACACACACACACACACACACACACACACACACACGCATGCACACGCAGTTCACAAGATGTACTTGCCAGATACTCCATTATGTTTCCATCGTACTTTATATTTGGACCCAGTTTAGTGCTCCATTTCATGTTTAACTGAATCCAAACAGCGGGTTAATTTGCTCCCCCAGAAGCCCTAGAGATGAAAAATGAGTCACCGGTTTAAGTGTTGTTGCACCACTAGATCTGACCCAGCCAACAGCGCCCTGTGTCATGTCCTCCTGAGCCACCTGAGTAGGCAGACAGACACCTTAGCCCTGGCCCGCAGCACCCCTGATTGAAGCACCCCACTTCATCCTGTTCTGGATTATTAGCCCACTGACCAAGTGGGATCGCATACAGTGGTGGAGGGCAACTCAGTACATTTACTTAAGTACTGCACATTTTGTACTTTTACTTGAGTGCATTTTGAATACGTGACTTCTACTTGTAACGGAATATTGCAGTATTGATAATTTTACTTAAGCAGAACATTTGAGTACTTTTTCCACTACTGATCACATATCAGAGGCGTTAAAAAGGGTTTGGGGGGTGGGGGGGATTTGGCTGCTTGATTAGTTGATTCCACATTGAGAAATTAACATATTTATTTGACAGATCGTCAGTTGTGTTAATTTCTCCGTGGCTTCATACCTCAACATTGATATGTTGTGTGGATTGGGGATTGTGGATTGGGGATGACACATTCAGGCTAGGTGACATGATATGTTCATTAGGTAATGTGGATTTGACGACCAAGCGTTAGGGACATTCTTTGCAATGTCAATCAACTAGAACAGCCTTGAGAAGTCACAATATTACGATGACCAGAATGCTGTATGATATCAAGTCACTCATATCACAGGATCAATTTTATATCCATATCCATATATTATCACCCAGCTCAAATTGAGTTTGGGGAAATTCAAAACATCTTTGTTTTGTTTTTGTTTGTTTGGCAGTAGGTATGGTTCAGTAGTGATGGGAGATTAATCGGCAAACACATCGGTATCGGTCGATTCTAGTTGTTTTTAAGTGGTTCAACCACTTCAAGAAACAGCAATACTTATTACATATACATAGAGACGGTCCTATGTATGTAATAAGTATGTATGGCATCGGTCCGATCATTCAATCGGACCGATTAATTCATTGGTCCGACCGATTGTCTTTACAGATAAACAAGGCCAAAGTAACAGCTTGAACAGATCTACAAGCTCGCAATATTAAATATAAGGTATTAAAGTTCAATCTGACTTGCCTAAGCCTGCAGTGCAGATACAGTACCCTGTTACAAGTGTTACATGCATTTTTCAGAATGGACAAAATATTTTTCTAATTTCAGAATGAGATCATAACGACATCGGTAATATCGGTTATCGGCCATAACAGCATTTAATTATATCGGATATCGATATCGCCCAAAATATCTCATCGGCACCAATAATGCTGGCACCCAGCAAGGCTTTGATAAACTTAGCTATGCTAAGAAAAGATTAAATGGAAAAGTGCAACTCTTAGTATATCTTTACTTTCTTCTGCTGTTACTTTGAAATCCTATCTTTCCACCTGCTCCTCTCCTGCAGTTGGCTCCAACCCCCTCCTATAGCAACTGTTATGTCTTCAACAGGAGGACAGCTAGACACAAGTGAGTGTCCAAGAAGTGACTGATGTCTGTTGTGTTGACCTCCCAGATCCACTTAAACTGACAAGACCGTCAGACAGACCGACACCACGTTGAATGACGACACGTCAAAGCACTACACCAGCATCATTGCCTTCCATTGTATATTCATAACTTTGGACATGAATCTTACATAAACATAGACCATTTTCACATTAATTGTTATAATATCTAACCAATTATATATAAAAAATACTATATATATTACTTGGCGCTTGTATACATTTTGTCCAAAGTTATTCAAACCAATTCTACCATAATACTTTACAGATATAATTGTGAGTTTAATAATAAGTTTGAGTTTTGTTAGTAGGTCAATATTTTCTCCATGGACTATTTGTATTTTCAGCTAGACCTTTAAATTCAGTCCACATTTAAAATGCATTAAAATGCAACGATAACATAACTCTGGCAAGAATTACCATGCAATGAAATTGTGTGTTGAACTGGCTCTCTTAAGCAAATGTCTATTCTATTCATGGATTCTCTTACTATACTGAAATAAATGGAATCCTATGGCTTCCTTGAGAAAATGAAACACAGTATGCTTTGGACCATAGTCCTTTTTAGCCAAGCCCCCTGGCCAAGCCAGGGGCCAAGGGCCCATTAGCTGAGAGATGAAGCTATTGGATTCATGTTAAATGTGGGTTTTCAGACATTTAACGACTTAAACACTCAATACTTTGTCAACTTGACCTTTGGCTCGGTGCTTTGTCTGCTCTTTTCCCCCTGTACACCAAATCTCACTATTCTTTGCTAATGTTCCATTCCTAGGGATGCGAGGGATTATGTAAAAATACAATAATATTATATAGCTGCAAGCAGCGATAAGACGGGGTCAAGCCATAAAATCCCCTCTATTATTAAAAGAAAATAAGGTCCTCGTCAATTCCCGTCAGTTCTTTAGCGGATTCCGCCAGTCTACTAATGATAGAGCTTTCTAATCTCACAGCGTCTCCTCTCGAATGAGCCATACGCTTTAAATAGCTGGTTGGAGATTTTTTGGTTTTACGCTGATTGGTTGAAGGGGTTGTCTGTCAACGCTGTACTCCCGCAGCCAACCATGCATTAGCAGGGTCCAGACAAAAAAAACAGAGAGAGAGATAGTGTTGCAGTTGCACTGTTGCCTGCTAATTACAATGTGGAGCGTGCATGAGAGAGAGAGAGAGAGAGAGTTGTCTGCTAATTCCCCCACACAGTAAGGAGTGGATAGAGCGGAGACCTAAAGCTCAGAGGTCCTTTTTACGAATGACTGTGAACTTCAGTTTTTTGACCGTTTCCCATGAGCCTCTACCATATTGCCAAATTTTGAGACGGCACAAAACTGCAAAAAATGGCGGAATCTGAAAAAGCGTTACAAAAACCATAAGGGGTCTTCTTCGCCCCTCCGGGCTTGACCCCTAATAAAGTCTCTGTCACACACACATTTGGCGGGTCCCCTGCGATATCTCTGAGGACCCCCTAGTTGTGTGTGTGTGTGTGTCCCATTGAAGACCCCTGCTTTAAGCCATTATATTAATCCTAACTCAACTGTATACAGTAGGCTAATTGAACATCATTTTAAGCTTGTTTGCTCAACGGCTGAAGTGGTGCTTCGTTGTTGTTGCATGGAGGGACAGTTGGAGACAAAATCAAATAGACTCAAATCAAAATAGACTTTCCATTGTGCAATAGTCTTCACGCGAGGCTTATAGCCTATACGTTTTCTGTTGCGGAGATGTGTTATGGAGATGTGTTATGCAAATGTGCGTCAACTACCTTTTTTCCCTGATTAATGGAAACCAAATGAGGTTGTAGATTGGCTATTTTCAGCAAGTGTGCAATCAGTCATTACGACGGCATCAAGGCCCACCAAAATACATTTTAGTCGACAAAAACCCTATAGATGTGTTAGATGTGTTATCACCAGTGGTGTAATGTAACTAAGTACATTTGCTCAAGTACTGTACCTATAAGTAAAAATCTGAGGTATTTGTACTTTTTACTTCTACTCCAATACATATCGGAGCCAAGTTTTTAACTTTTACTCCACTACAATAATTTTGTACTTTATTTTTACTTTTAGTACTTCAAGTACATTTTGATGCCGATACTTTTGTATACTTTTACTTGAGTACATTTTAAATACGTGACTTCTACTTGTAACGGAGTACATCTACACTGCAGTATTGATACTTTTACTTAAGTAAAACATTTGAGTTAGGTGAGGAAAAGGTCAGCCTGGGACATCCTGCCCTGACCCCTGTCTCGTCTCCTACCAGGGGCACACGGCAGCACCCTCTGTGTATGACCTCACACAAGCTTCCTCCCTAAATCCACTGCAGACACATCTGTCAGCAAGGGCTCTCAAACGTACAAAGAGCCCCACTGGAGGACTAGGGTGTCCAGTTTCTGTTATCTCAAGACCAAGGAAGTCTGTTGCCCTGTTCGTCTTTTGTTGTTTTTTTGGGGAAGGGACAGGACAGACCCTTCTTTTTTTTTTCTCTTTCCCAAGGATGCAATGTGCTTTATCTGAGCCATCTCAGTATGTTTTGACAACAGACAGGTCATTGACAGCTCCTGATGACCATCCTGCTTTTTGCCCCTCGTCTCTCTAGGTCAGTGGAGCGCGACAGCATAGCTAAGTTTATTAAAGCACTTGATTCACTTAAGTGGGAGTCTGAGAGCTTTTTGGCACTGTTGACAGCAAAACAACTGTTAAGTGCAGAAGTGGGCCTCGGCTAGTCCTGTGGCTGAATCCCCCCTCCCCCCATTTGGCCGACACTCGACCAGGCCATTGATTTGATCCGTGCTGTTGTGTTGTAAGGGCCAATAGACGGGGCTCATGGCAGCCATTGCCACACTGCCCTACTTTTCAGGATCACCTGCCAAAACATGCACATCTGATCTGATTGCTCTCACATCTGTGAGGTGTTTCTGGTATCCTGTTATTTTGTCTGTCATTTCAGTTTAGCACGTCTGTGTGCTGAAAGAGAGGACCGGTTGTGTGAAATACAATCGGCCTCCAAACTCAAGAGCCCACGGGGAGGAATGGAGGGAGAATGATTTAGCTCTCGTATCTCTTTCCTGGCTCTGACCGGAATTCATTATTGATGGTTTTTAGGGTTTCTTGCACATGCCAAATTAAAGGGAACATGAAAAAAGGCGTCCTGCCAAAAGCCTGATGCTTTGTTTTCCACTGACCTGCGTCATTTACATAGTCATAATCCACAAGCAGATCTCTGTGCTGCCAACCTGACGGGGAACTTCCTTTTATTTATTTTTGTTTTTGTTTTTCCTTCATTTTCCGCCTAATTTAGTCATTGCCAATTCCACCCAATATAGTCCCTGTCACTGCCAACCCCTACTGTTTGGTGTCGGAGAGCGTGTAGACAACCACATGTCTCCTCCAATACACGTGGAGTCGCCAGCCGCTTCTCTTCACCTGACAGTGAGGAGAGTTTCATCAGCAGGGCTTAATGCATCTCTCCCAGATCCACTCCCTGTTGAACAGGTGCCCTGAACAACTTGTAGGAGTTTCTAGTGAAGCAACAGAGATCCCCCCCCCCCCCCCCCCCACCGACGACTTCCCAGCCAAGCAAACACGGATAATTGTGTTCGCTCTGGACTGCCCGGTCAAAGCGGCGGCACCGCAGAGGAATCTGGTGGTTGGGCAGGAGCTCGGTGCCACCAGGAGGAATGTGGTGGTTGTGGGCAGGAGCTCGGTGCCACCAGGAGGAATGTGGTGGTTGTGGGCAGGAGCTCGGTGCCACCAGGAGGAAGCCCCCTGGCAGGCATCTTCTCTGTATCACAGCAGTTTAACTGGGGCTGGTGGTGGTACAGTAACTGCTTCGGTATGCTAAGTTATTCATATCTTTTTCTTTTTTAAATTGCAGAGCATCTAATGTGTCACAGGGATTGAATAAAGGAAAAATGTGGTGGATTGTGGGTATACAAAAACATGTACTGAATGGGGAAATGTGTAGGATGTTTGTGGCGGTGTAGGTTTCTGTGGGCATCGGCATGTTTCCCCGGTATGGTAGCCAGCCAGCCCACCCTTTTCTTTCAACCTGAGGTGGCTTGCTGTCTCTGTGCACGCATATGAGACAAGTGAGGTTGCTGTGCGCACGATCACGATCATTAGGCCAAAGCAGAGAACTATAGCCTTGCCCTTTCTGATGCAGATCCCAGATGTTGACAGAAAGCCAATCTCTTTCATCTCCAGGGACTTGCACACAGGGCTGAGGGGGGGAAAGAAAAAGAGGATCCCGCCAACAACAACAACAGAAGAAGAAGAAGTGGTCGACTTCCTGTTTCTTGGCCAACCCTGCAGGGGCCCCGCGGTCAGCGGTTATTTGCGCTAGGCGCTTTTGCGGAGGAAAGACAAGCCGTGCAAATAGCTCCCATCGGCTGTTTTTCTCCTCATCCTTTGTTTTCCTTTGTTGTTTTTTCTAGGTTTCTCTTGTCTCGGATGGCGGGGCGCTGGGCTGAGTGAGCGCAGGGGGCGCTGGGCAGTGGGTGTTAGTGCCTGGCTTGTCAACCTCTGGACCCCCCAAAGGGCTAATGACCCGGTGAAACAATGTGCTGTGATCGGATTAGATATAGGGCTCTCCTTCCCCCCTGAGCTAATCAGCACCATAAAGGAGAGAATTATCATACAGTGCGTTCACAGGCCAGCATACATCTCTAATGTAGCAAATCTTTTTTCCTTTCTAACTGGTTTACTGTTTCAGCACTAAATCTATAATTAGGCAACTCAGGAGCTTTCCTTAGTTAAGGAGTAGCATTTATCTGTGTAATGGACTCAATGCAGTAACAATTCTCAGTGCTAATGTATCCATTTGTTACTGTGTTCAAATGTAACCAAAATAGACCCATTGCATGTGTGCCCTTTGCAGCGTTAAAGGGACATGAAACAGCGGTCTGATTTATATAGTTTGTTTTGTGGTCTGGGTTAAAAACTACAGGAGGGTAAAAACATGGCAGGTTGCATAATACTTAATTAGTATAGTACATCATGATACAGCTGCTACATGTCATATTATAATGGGTGTGTTAAATGTAGGTGTGCTAACCATGGACATTTGGACAATACCATTGACTACTAACGGACCATCTATGCTTGAGTCAAGAACGTCCTTGCCCGTCCGTCCTTGTCACACTGCAGTCTGCATGTCTCACAACATTGCAGACTGCATATTGCATATTGTCTGAGACTTGCCGATAGCATCACCACAAAATGTAAATAGGAAGTGAATGTGATTCTGATTCTAAATGTGGTCTTGTTGTACATCTCTGTTAACAGAGCTTACCTCGTCTTCTCAACCAATACGAGTACACAACATTTTATGAAGCGATATCGTTGCAGAGTTACGCAACAACGTCTGTGAAGGTCCTCCGCAACACATTTTTCGGTTACTTTTGTCGTGCAACACGGCATTGGTCATGCAAAGCATAAATTGGACTATGTTTTTACCCGCATTACGTTTTTAACCTCTAGAGGAAAACAAACTACAAAATGGTTTCATGCCCTTTTAATGGAACACTGAGGAATTCGCCTTGCATATATGCATGTCCAAATGTCCTCAACACTAAAGACGACCGCATCGCTTTGATTCAGCAAAATGATCTACAGAAGGGCAAGACTCCTGCTTCAAACACTGGAGATTAGTAGCTTGCAAGCCATATGAAAAGCCTGACTCTGCTTTTGTTTTATGCTGAGCTGCAGTGAGCTCCATGGAGAGGAAGTGAGAGCTAATGCTATCCCCTGAAACAAACCAACAGTCTTTGCCACTCCAGATAAGATAAGATTATACAATACCTCATGGTCCTCAATCACACTCATGGTTTGCACACACACACAGGAAGTGGGCATATTACTATATTAGTGCTATTCTATATAAAGGGAAGGCGTGTTCTGAAGCTTGTCTTGTCTTACATAGCAGCTGCTGTCATTGTGATCAAAGCGTTTTAGTTTTTATGTTTTCTTTGTAATCTCTACAGGGTTGTTTACTCTCATGAGTCATCAAATCCCAATGAATTACACGTTACAACGATTTCACAGCTCAGTGTCTCTTGATTGACTCTTTTCTTCACAACACAGTGAATGCAAAAGTACAACTAGAACTTCCAAACTTTTGCAAGATGAAAAAAGACAGTGGGACTTTGATGGCTTTTCCTCTTACCTAATAATGCACATTGTGATTATTCAGTCCTCTCCTTACATATGGCTGTCTAGACTGCCACAAAACAACTTTTTTATTTAAATGTTGTCTCTAGTGGAATCCTGGTCTCTGGTGAGTGCTATTTTGACTATAGCAATTGACATGCTTGATCTGAACTGTCTGGTTGAAAGACAAAACATGCCCCCCTGCAGTATTAGCCACATTTATTTTGGACTTCACATTGCCTAGTGATTTATTGGGGTCAGAACATTGCATCTCTATTCTTGTCTTTTTGGAGGGGAAAGAGTCTCTGATCTTAACCACTTAAGCCCTTCAGCATAGAATAAATAGCAAAAAGAAATCAGCTCTGATCTTCTGAGCTATCTATCCTTCAAATTTTAAGAGATTATTTTATCTATTCAAAACGTATGATCATTTTTGAAGACTTCTGCTACGTTTTGCCTGTAATGACATGCCCACAATAGTGTCACTCGGTTGAAAGTGATGTAACTGTCAATCCACTGGAGCCTCTTAATTGGCAGTAGTAGTGCCTGCCTGGGAACCTACGGTGCATGCACACGCTGGCCCCAGTCGGCTCCACACCGTGGAGGTGTCTGTCCCTCAAGTCTGTCACCTACCCCCTCCCCCCCCCCCCCCCATCACCCCCCCATGAAGTGCTTATCCATGAGTGATTTTCGAGATATCCAATGTTCCTCTTCCCACACTTCAATTGGCAGTGCCGTGTTCAAAGGGAAACCCAAAAGAAAGTGATGACAGAGGAATAAAAGAACAGTTTGAGGGGGAGGTGAAGTTTATGGCTCTTCCTGAAAGGAACTGTTGGGAGGAAGACCGCCCACCTATTAGTGTGGGGAGTGTTTGCGGTGGAGCTGTGAATGACTGTCCTGTCCTGTAGGTGGGACTGGGAGTTCATTGCAGTAACTGGAGGAGGGCCTCTTTAGTCCAGTGTGACGCTGAGGTGTTCCTGTGGCTGTGGTTGACCCCTCCAGTAAGAGTGTGTGTGTGTGTGTGTGTGTGTGTGTGTGTGTGTGTGTGTGTGTGTGTGTGTGTGTATTGGAGCACAGGGGCGTGTGTGTATTGGAGCATTGGGACTGTTTATTTTGCGACCAGTGTCATGCTAATGACTACATTCAACAAATGCATGAGTTCTCTTTTGATGTCACGTTGCGCTTTTGTTTTCACTCATGTCCATATGTAATTGCCACCCCATTTTGGGTGTGCCATTATAGGCAAATTTCAGATCCACAAGTTCATGTGTAACATGGTCAATTTACAATTTAGGCATTTAGCAGACGCTCTTAATCCAGAGCGATTTACATTAAGCAAGAACAAAAAAGCATGGGAATACGTCACATAAAAAGCATTTATCATGAAACATGCGTAAGCTAAGAACGTAACAGTGGAATATCTATATAATGAAACTATACTATACTATGCTATACATATGTACTATGACGTGCTATGACTACATACAATGCAATTATAGTGATGGTCGTACGACAAGGCTTAAAACAGGGCCTACATGGTTGACGATAAGAATGCACTTATGGTCTATCTAATCGTCTGCTGTGCCCTGAGTAGTTAATTACTACCTTTGGTGCTTTACTTTACCTTTGGTGATACTTAATCACACCCCGTGTGAAGTGAGAGGCGCTCTTATCATCGCACATCATCATGCATCATCTCATACTGGCCAATCAGGATGCCTGTTGCCTGTGATTGGTTAGCTGATTTGCTCATTTACATATACATTTTCCCTTCAATGTCATGGTGTGTTTTGATGTTTAATTTATGTATTTAGCAGAATTTCCTTTTATCTTGAGACGTGTGGATTTAGCGGATATTTGACCTGAATTCCCCTTTCATTGTCAATGGCAAATATTGAGACGCTGTATAAAAGCTGTATATAGGAGGGGCTCTTATCATCATACATCACATTCCGTGCTCAGCCAATCAAATCATCACAAATGTCATTCTGGCCAATCACTTTTGGCGTCTTCTTCACTTTTCTGCCCTCACTTTTTATCCTCAACATGTACTTCGCTCAGCCAATCAAATCATCACTATGGGGTGATCAGCCAATCAAATCATCGTGTTTGTGTTCACACAAACAGACAAAGCTGGGCATTGGATGGGGCTAGTGCCCCTCAAAAATATTAATATAATATGTGCGAGCAAGACGAAGAAAGTAAGAGAAAGAGACATCCCTGAGTCTGTCCCTGGCTGGGTCCCTGGGTCTGTCCGAGCACGAAAATAGCGGTATCGCTTTTGTTCACCCCCAAATGTCACTGCTCACACACACACACACACACACACACACACACACACACACACACACACACACACACACACACACACACACACACACACACACACACACACACACACACACACACACACGCACGCTCACACAAAGGCCAGGGATGAGGGCTTGTACAATACGTACAGTAAAGCACCACTCACTTCAGACGGGTCCGATTTTTCAATATTTCAAGGCGTTAGAAAGGTGATGGTTCTCGTGCACAGGGACAGCTATAGTGTCTTTCTCCTGCAGCCTTGAGTTGAAAGTGTGCATACCGCTCTATCTATATCCCCGTTTCACAAACGAACGGCAAGAAACAAAGATGTGACATTTCACAGGCCAGTAAGAATTCCTTAAGGTGACCCATCAAAGACATACCAGTAAAAGGTAGATGAAGTCAAGCAGCAAATCACCGCAGGAGGCCAGATGTGTTTGGTAAATAGGAGCTGTGCCGTAGCTACAGTCATCATAAAGAGCATCGATGAAACCAGGCTATAAAAGAGATGAGAATTTATAGCGAGTGAAAAGAGGAGGAAAATAAATAGGCTGATATAAAGGCTGTTTTCGTACGTACGGAAGGGCCCCTATAGGCTCTTGCCGATACTGTCATATATGCCGTTGGCGTGCAAATGGCTGTGATTTGGAAATGTAAATGTTGTGAGTGATATTGTTGTTGAATGGTCTCTGTTGATTGAATTGTCGCAGCCTGCATTCCGCATCTGCAGTAGATTACATTACAGCGTGGAATGAATATGTGAAAAACAACAACAACAAAACATGGCTTCCTTTTATAAAGGTGAATTTTGACAGATTGCATCTATCACAATGACTTCATTTCAGAGAAACACCACACCTTATCCTCATGGACACAGTAAAAACATGTGTTATTATTAAAGTGTTATTCTAACTCTGAGTATTAAACGCACACGTTTTATTTTTATGGCTTAGCAGTTTGCCAAGACGTCTGTCCGTCCGTCTGTCTGTCTGTCTGTCTGTCTGGGGATAATCTTGCAAACCAGTGGACCAATCAGCGCCACGTTACTTATTCACGCAGCCAGTATGCCAAGGAAGTGACTCCCCCTAAAATACTTTGCTATTACAAAAAAGAAATCACACCCGTGTGAAGTGAGGGGCGCTCCATTATACATCATCATCTCATCTTATGTGATTGGTTAGCCGATTTGCTCATCTACATATGGCGTTTGTGTCAATGGTAAATATTGAGACGTGTGGGGACAGAAGCTGTATATATGAGAAATAAAAAGGTCTGATATCCACACCAATATTAGAGACCCAGTTTTGTTTTCATTCTCCCTTTTACCTTTTTCATTTCAAGGTTCATGGATTTCTGGGCAATAACAGTACAACAGTGGAACACTAAGTCTTTTGCAGCAAGGTTTTATTGAGATTTTGGGGTGTTTGATTATTTTTTTAAGTTATTTTTTTAAGTTTTGCTCGAGTTTCCTTTGAGAACATTAAAGTTGTGTGAGCGCCAGCCGCCCACAGTTCTCCCAGGAAACAGAAACCCCAGAGGAGGCTTCCATTTAACCCCTGAGGATTAGTGCTCATGCCTGCTTTAGCATCGGTAGGGAAAAAAGGAAAAGGGAAACCATTGAGTCAATAGAGAGAGATATATAGGCCCACCCTTCTTGCTGCTTCCCACACTGAATAATCCTGAATTCTCATTTAACTCTTGAGAGAGAGAGAGAGTGTGTGTGTGTGTGTGTGTGTGTGTGTGTGTGTGTGTGTGTGTGTGTGTGTGTGTGTGTGTGTGTGTGTGTGTGTGTGTGTGTGTGTGTGTGTGTGTGTGTGTGTGTGTGTGTGTGTGTGTGTGTGTGTGTGTGTGTGTGTGTGTGTACAAATGACCCTCAGGACTTGATTGTACACATGAGTGCTTTTGAAGGAAGGTGTTTGGCACTGAGCCCACTCTGCCTTATCTTTCTCTGGTGTGTGTGTGTGTGTGTGTGTGTGTGTGTGTGTGTGTGTGTGTGTGTGTGTGTTCAGGCCACAAATACAAATTCAGAATCACGGCACATTTTAAGCCGATGCATGTCGTTCTTCCCTGAATATTTTGTATTTGTTGGTCTTAAACCAGACAGGAACGATCATTCTAAATAAACTATTCATTTCTGAATTAATGTATTTCCATACATGCCTATACATGGGCATACAGTATCAGGTTTGTTTATGGTTTATGCTTAAGTTATGGCCATGTTCCACGCAATGCACTGTGATTTATTTATTGGTACACACCAAAAAGGAACGCTTACGCGTTTCGGCTATGCAGCCTTCACCAGAGCTCATTCATCATGCTCTGATGAATTTATTTATTTTTTGGATGTGCTACCTTTTTGGAGTTAGACCACACTAGACCACTTTGGATGACGTCCCAACCGGAAATGACATTGAATGTTGCTCAATAGACGCTCCCAGGCTGCAGTCTGGTGCGCTCTGTTATGAAACGAGCAATGTTCCGTCTTTTGATTAATCTCCATCCTGGGTGATGGGCGAAATGATTTGATAGGGTGGAGACCTCCATCTAGGGCGATAAGAGTATTAAAAGCTGATTTTCAACCCGCGTAAACGGGGGGAGTGGGAGGGTACAAACATGTTCGTACTTAGCACATAACGTCCCATATGGTGGGGGGGGGGGGGGGGGGGGGTAAGAATATGTTTGTACTTAGCAGAGAAAGACTTAATTATAACATTATCACATTTTTATGTCATGTATTTTTATGTTTTATTTTCCTACTTCCAGTGTTCCCAGCATGCATTGCATACCGTAGAGAGATAGAGGGTGGGCGGCGGGAGAGCCGGCGGGAAACGAGGGGTTTTTATGTATTGTACGCTTGTGAATAATGACCTCATTATATGCAGGGGGGGGGGGGGGGGATTAAAAAATAATTTGATTAGTTAAATTAATTGTTGCACCCGTACTTGACTCCGACTGCTCTGGGGGAAAAAAAGAAAAGAAAGGAAAAGCAGCCTGCCAGTGTCTCTCCAATATAAGCCTGTATTCTTGTCCTTTTCCATCTCTCCCTTGTCGAGCACCAGTGGTGGAAAAAGTACTCAAAGTTGTTAGAGTAAACGTCCGGAATTTGAAAAGTACTTGCGTAAAAGTACAAAAGTATTGGCGTCAAAATGTACTTAAAGTACTAAAAGTAAAAGTGCTCATTATGCAGAATGTAACATTTCAAGTTTTCAAATGTATAAAAATAAATCATTTGAAAATAGACGATCTACAAGCGGCCGAAATGTATATAGCGCTGAAGTGGTCACTCAGAGTTACAGCCCCATAAAGGTCAATTTGGTAACAAACTATCATTTAGCTGGGGACCCCCTGGAACTCCCTCAAGGATCGCTGGGGGTCCCAGGACCCCACCATGGGAACCACTGGCATAGAGTATAGACAAAGTTGAGACATAGAGTGCCGAAGTCCTGACGTCACTCGCTCATCCCCTGGTTCTGCCTGGTTCACGGAAGTAATTTCTCAGGAGAATAACATGGGCTCATCTTAAAGCCCATGCTTTCATATAAGTATTGTGGTCCAAAAATAAACAAGCTGTCTCTGCAAACCAATTTCCCGCAAGGGACAATAAAGCTAACCTTGAACCTTGGTCACTGTATAACTAGTAACTAAAGTTTTCAAATAATTGTAGTGGAGTAAAAGTACCATATTTGCCTCTGAGATGTAGCGGAGTAGAAGTAAAAGTACTGACAATTTGACATACTCAAGTAAAGTATATAATACCTCAACATTGTACTTAAGTACAGTACTTAAGTAAACGTACTTAGTTACTTTCCCACCACTGTCGAGTACAAACACGCAATTGCTGTTCCCCCCACGTCTTGTCTTCCGTCATATTGGAGGACATTGTGTTAGATTTCCTACCCTGGGTCATACGGGAGTCAAGTCCCCTGGTGTGCTTCCATTTAGGACCAAACAGACCGGAGGAGGACAGTCTGGGGCAGGGGTGCCAAGAAGGTAGACCACATGACATGCCCCTGAAATATATATATATATCTTTTTCTGACACTTGAAATGAGGTGACTTGACTTGATTGATTGACATAAAAAAGAGCATGCTTTCAATAGTGTTGCACACAAACATCAATAGCATAACATACAAATAACTATACGAATTCCATTTTCCTATCTCTATTTCCCAATCCAAGTGTGTTTGTCTTATAGTATGTAACGCCAGTGCTGTGTGTGTATACTGTAGATGTTGTTGAGCTGGTCATTTTGAAAGTAGCTCTCAAGTTAAAAAGAAGTGTGGGCACGTACCCCTGGACTCTGGGGTCTTTTGGCCTCTCTTGGAGGGTTCTCTGGCAAGAGTAGAGCTGCTGTCTGTTGACTCAAGTCCTCCGTTGACATCCCCCCCCCACCCCCCCCCCCTGCCCCGTGTTTGTCTAGGCTTTCATTATGGCTCCGGTCAAACAAGCCACGGCAACTGATAAAACACATGCTCTCGCTTAACAGACAGTAAGTCAAAGACTCACTCACTCGCACTCAACTCGCACAGACTTGGATTTGGCAGCATAGCAACAGGTGAGGCAATGGCTGGCAGCTGTACAGCATTCATAACCCAGAGCCATATGAGCAGTGGTTCCAAAACCTTTTCACGTCAAGGACCCCCAAATTGACATTTATTAGCCCACGTACCCCCATTTGAAAATACATGCCAGGGACCCCCCCATAAGAGAAGATTTGTTACCACTCTAGCAGTGATTCTCAACCTGTTTAATGTCAAGGACCCCCCAGTTTGGCATGCATTAGTCTACGGACCCCCCATTTAATGGCATTTCTATCTCTGGGACCCCAATTTATATTGTAAAATCACGGGTCCATTTGGTTCCCTTTGTACACTCTCAGAGTTACAGACCCATAAAGGTCAATTTGGTAACAAACTATCATTTAGCTGGGGACCCCCTGGAACTCCCTCAAGGATCGCTGGGGGTCCCAGGACCCCACCATGGGAACCACTGGCATAGAGTTTAGACAAAGTTGAGACATAGAGTGCCGAAGTCCTGACGTCACTCGCTCATCCCCTGGTTCTGCCTGGTTCACGGAAGTAATTTCTCAGGAGAATAACATGGGCTCATCTTAAAGCCCATGCTTTCATATAAGTATTGTGGTCCAAAAATAAACAAGCTGTCTCTGCGTTATTGTCAGGGAGGTGTCTCTGTATCGTTTGCAACAGTCAGTCACTCATATACATGATGCAGTCTGTTTCTAGCGAAAATTTAACTAATTCAGTAGCAGTAACAATAGCGTTTTCTCTCAGTCAGTTGATTCTTCATATCCATATGAGTGAAACAGCCGGCATGACATGTTTATTTTTCAAACACAGTACTTATATGAGGCGATCTAAAAGGGGACTACAATGCAAATAAAAAGTACATGAACCCGTGGATTTGCACCCTCTTCCGATATTGACGTCAGACTTCGGTGCTCTATTGAGGGGCCAGAAAACAGCCCGGTCACGTGGTTAATGTACTCGCGCAAGCCCATAGACTCCAATGCATTCCGTAAGCTTCCGGTGTCCCTATTCGCCAATAGAAGCCTATGTAGAAGAGCCACCATTGGACCTTACCTCCAACACCACGGCGGTCAAGGAAAGCTATTGGGACTTTTTTCTATATGAGTTCCGGAGCCAGCTGTGCATGTATAATTCATGATGACATTTATCTTCCACATGCAGTAAATTCACACGTCATGCAATGTTGATTCAAGACATTTCTTGGGGTACAATATCCGACGGCGGGCTATGGATTTCATCCTCTGCCCAGGGCATGTGCAAACAGCTGTGTTTGTACATTTGCGCCCATTACTCTGCCTGGGGCATTTTTTCGTCTCTCAATCGGCGGTCTCGCAGCCATAGAGAATATTGTCTGCGAGAGAGAACGGGGGGACGTCAGTCTTCTCCCGGTGTGGATTACTGTTTTGGCCTCCTGTGTGGATGGGCTACAAGCTTGCAGGAAGAAAGTCTAGTCCAACCATTCAAATAGCTGTTGCGACTGGAAGAAGTGGGATTTATGTTGAAGACCAGGTGCAGCCCACACCTGCGTGTGCACCTTCCACCTCACTTAATTAGAGAGCGGTATCCTGTCTAATGAATATTTTCTCAGTCTTTCTCTCTATGTGTGTGTGTGTGTGTGTGTGTGTGGGCGGGAGCAGAGAGAGGCTCAGTGGGGAATTATCCACCCTTCCCTGGAGACTAGTGCCTTCTCTTCTTCTTCTCCTTCTCTATGTATCCTACAAGAGCACGCTCGCTCTGCATGCCGATTCAAAAGCCAACTATTGATTTCACGATCCATTGTGTAACGATCGCGTGCTCTTCCTTTTAACATTCCGCAGCTATTTTTCATCTTCTCCCATCGCTGAATTTCTCTTGAGACCGTTCATTGGAGTCGTCTAAAGAGCTTTTCAACATTGTTCGCTGCTCGTGCTCCCCCCGTGCCTTCAGCGGAGTAACTCTTGCAGAGCGCATAGATATAAGGCCATGTTTCCACTTTCACTGAATATGTAAAAAGAAAAAAAAGTGCACAAAGATGCATTTTATTCCCGGGCCGTCACCTTAGTATGCATCAGAAGCTTTTGGGGATCATGCAACATCTCAGTCAGTTCTGATGCTTGCCTCTTCTTGTCAGAAGTCATAAAGGGGCCGTTCGTCTCTGCCTCACTGTAGTGGAACCACAGGTCTCTAATCGGGGCTGTGGCAGCAGGACCCCTGCCTGGATCCTCTCTCAACACTTACCCAGCATCCTCCTCTGAGACACCAAGCCAGCGCCTCGTTGTGCATGATGACAGACAGGTGAAGCCGCTAGTACATCCAGCTGTCAGTTACGTGTGTGTGTGTGTGTGTGTGTGTGTGTGTGTGTGTGTGTGTGTGTGTGTGTGTGTGTGTGTGTGTGTGTGTGTGTGTGTGTGTGTGTGTGTGTGTGTGTGTGTGTGCGCGTGTGCGTTAGTCTGAGATCCATATACGTCTCTGGGGACACAAGTGTCAGTAAATGCATATACCACCTGCCATGTAAGGCCTTCACGCTGCTCTGTTGGTGATGTTTAAGTTTGGTCAACGAACCGCCCAGATGAATAGGAATACGGTAGCGACTGCAGATCTCAAACTGTCTTGTGGCAGGATGGGAATGCTGGTCGTGTCAGAGGTATAGAGCCATATCCAATCCAATTTGAACAACTTTTAAACTTGGTGTCCCTATTTTGGTCATTACACTAGGTGGTAAAATTATTATCATTATTCGATTATTTTAAATGGAATATTATTATGCAAGATCACAACGCGCCACGTTGAAAAATGTATTATAGTTACAAAACTCAAAGCTAATTTGTCCTAATTGATTAGAATTTATTTGACACATTTTGACTAAACATCTTTCCAAACATTTGTATTCGGTGGTCCATGTTGGCTCAGAGTCAGGATCAGCATCGGACCAAAAAAATAAAAGATCTGGCATCAATCGGGCTCTAGTCAGACTCTAGCTTCTTGCAACAAGCCTGGCCCCCCTGCCCCCCCCCCCCCCCCCCGCCCCCCCAGGCCCTAAATTGGCCCTGATAACCAGTTATTCAACACAGAGCACACTAGCCAACAACAGAATAAAAAGGAATTTTGAGAACCGAACAGATGATCTTCTAAAAGATTATAAAATTATATCGGCCTACAGAAAAAACAAAAACCTTAAAGATTATCTAGCAAGCTAAAAGAAATCAACACACCAGCACGCCAGGGACCAGAATACTTAATACTTACTACTTAATAAAACCCAAACAATTAGTCAAAAATAGAACTACAGGCCCAGGCCGTAGCGTAACGGTCTGGGCACCGGACTGGTGATCCAGTCGCGGTGTGCCGCGGGTTCGACTCCCGGACCCGACACGGCCTTTACCGCATGTCATCCCCCCATCTCTCTCCCGTTTCCTGTCAGCCTACTTTCTATCCCTTAAAAAATCAATAAAAGGCGTAAGCCGCAAAAAAAAAAAAAAAAAAAAAAAAAAAAAAAAAAAATAGAACTACAAAACGCGTGATGGAGATTAAACAACAAATAACAGCCAGAACCAGCAACTGCATTTATTTAATCACATGTGAAAAATGTGGTTTACAATATGTCGGAGAAACGGGTAAAACAAGGTACAAGGCTGGGACAACACAGATACAATATTAACAATGCAAAAAAGACAACCACAAGATTTGTGCAACATTTCATGGCTCACGGCATTGAAGCTCTAAAATGCGCTGGACTTCACAATCCCAACTGGACAGTAGGACAAAGACGTTTTAATGAAAAACAGTGGATTAAGAACCTCAACACGGATTTTCCTGGAGGCTTAAACATGCCTAAAATCAGATCTTGAACACAACAAAACTTAAACTCAGGATTAAACTGGAGAAATCTAAAAGTGATTGGATCAGACTTCCTTCGGATACATGGCGAATGCATTTATTCCTTGCATTGGCGAATGCATTTATTCCTTGCAACACCTTTGGTCGCAACATGTGTAGGCACAGTGCACTGAAGTTTTTTAATTCCCCCTGCCCAGGGACGTGCAGAGAGTGTTAGGCAGGGGCTGAAATCCCGTAAGAGGGCACTTTTGGACAAAAGTAGTGAAAATAGCTATATTCAGGGCACAACCCAGCACTCTTTAGCTAGTGGAGATGTGGTGTAAAACAAATTTGTGCAACACAAAAATGCTGTGTTCAAAGTTCAGGAGCAATTCTCCTGAATGCTGCCTTTGGGTATATGGCATTTCAGACGGGTAAAAGTGCAGAGGCTGGAGCCCCGTTTGATGTGTGCACGTCCTTGCCCTCTGCCCATCAGTGTCACCACCATCACCACCACCCACATCACATGGCCGGGTGGGTGACCTTGCCCCCTCTATGTTTAGCAAACTCTCTGCCATTGTCCATTCAGTGTGTTTCCATGGTGACGACCCTCCGCCACCTCAAACAGTTTGGATCTGCCGTCTCGGATGGTGCGCCCGCACTTGTCTGAGCAGAGGGGAAGCATGGCTTCAAGAACATTCTTGGAATATGGTATGGTTACTGTGGTCGAGATCAAACACATCAAACAACAACATTACAACAACATAACAAGACAAGGTGGGAGGGTTGCCAAACACTCTCTTTGGCATATCGCAGTGCTTTTGACTGCTTTCTGGAGAGCGATACTCTGCACCACTCTTTTCTTAAAAGTAGAGTAGGGAGAGACCAGTCGTGTTCATGCTTGAGCAGCTGTCAAGCTGACTGTTTGAAAATATGTGTCCTTTTTTCCCCTCGAATGTCGCATCATAAAAAAAACATAATCATGGAACATAAAAAAAGAACCAGTCAAGTCTTATTACTTTACATTTGAGGGAGCCTCATATAGTCAGGAAGATCTTAATCCAACTCTGAGAGTATAAAGCTTTGTTAATGGTTAATACAAGTTCACAACACGGCGCGTTGTGATGCGAGTTGTTTTGAGCTTGTAGGTCAGCTGTCGTTGAATGGCTGAAGTATAAAAATGAGCATTTTTGCTGAATCCGGTGTATTTATGTAATGTCCATTAGTAATGCATTGTCCCGTCTAAATAAACAAAGTAAAGTAAAAGTGGTTAACACATTTAAGAAAAACAAACAAAAACACAACAAATACAAAAAGGGAACATGTACAGGAACGTTTGGGCTCCCAGTGCCATGTTTTGCTTTTACCAGAGACTCGAGGCCTGACATGGGAGAGTACTGTCACTGTACTGTAAGTGGATTACAGAAGCCTGCAGGGTGATGCAAACACACAAAATGAACATCTGGATTGTTCATTTTAGTACATCCAGCACTAAGCTCTAAAAGTACACCAACCCATCCAGTATAATTTGGTATGACATGTAGCCTAGCAACCAAAAAAACGTTTGTCCAAAGAAAACCATATGCAGAAAGGCCCGGCGTCTCATTAGCTTAGCGTCGTTTGTCCCGCGACTTTAACAAGCTATTTGTTTGTGCCACTCCTGCAGGTGTGTGTCTTTGGGTGGGTGTTTTTTTTTTTTTTTGTGGGTGGCCACGGTGAGATTGGCTGTGTGACTGTAATTACTAATTTAGCTGAAGTGCGGGGAAAACAAACAGACGAGAGAGCGAAAAGCCAGTGTGATCTGACGACAGCTATTCCTCCCCCCCCCCCCCCGCCAGCTGTGTCTAACCCTAATCTGTTCAGGTAATTCACCTCAAAACCTCACTGATTCAACGCCCGGCGATTGAATTTCAATGCATCTCTGAGGCGGGCGGGGCGGGGCGGGGGGGGGGGGGGTAGTGAAAGCCTATACCTGAGCACTCACATGGAGTGGTAAGCACAAGACGTTCAGTCAAAGTGACAGGTGATAAGTGCTTTGGCGCACAGCTTTAAGTCATTCTTTCTATGCATGTTTAGCTCTCTGCAGCGACCGCCATCACTGTCATTAAGACGTCCAGCATCTCCCCGTTCGGTCACTATCGCCCCGGCGTCTGCCTGCCGCATCTCTCCTCCTGCAACATGTTCCCTTAGACAGGATGAGCAGTAGCATTAAACACACTTTACTGTGACATTTCAGATGGTACACACACACACACACACACACACACACACACACACACACACACACACAGAAAATGTATATAACCCACAGCTGGATCGCTTGCAGATTCCTAACAGTTGCAAGCTTGCAGCTGAGGTGGATATAAAGGGGCCATGCACCATCTATATACGGAGCCTAGCCAATAATTTATCAGACAGCTTTATGCGAGTTGTCATTTCACAACGTGAATGAATGGCTATTGCTTACCCCCCAACTGCTGGTTTATGCATTACTCCTTAAAAAACGCAATCTTAATTTGTTGGGGTGGGAGAGGGGGGGTGGGGGGCTGGCTTGTATTTACTGTAAAGGATGGCTGCAGCCCTTTATCATGGCAGCGATACAGCTTTAGTGCCTTGTGCTTACATGTTTTTCACACTCTGCCTCAGGATTATGTGCAGGAACATGCTGCGTTTTTATCGTCGTGCATGCTGCATCCTTCCATTAGAATGCAGAGCTGAGCACCTGCCAAATTATTTACACCTCTTATATAGAACAGTGGTCAGCTGAGATAAGATTTTCTCTGGCAAATACTTGCTTAGGAGGCACCCTGCCTCTAATCTTGTAGTGTCATAAAATTCTTTATGTGCCATTTAAAAAAACATACACACACACACGTCGCACACACACACACACACACACACACACACACACACACACACACGCGCGCGCATCTCTAATACATGGCGAGCTCCCTGTCTTTATTCATTGTATTATCCCTGTATCCGTGCCCCCCCTCCCCTGTCTCTTACTGAACAACGTCACTGTCAAATAGCCGAGGTTTAAAACATTTAATCACCTTTCTTTCGCACCCTTCCAGTGCAGCACATGCAGGGCGGCTTAAGACGGTCCAGTTCACATTTCAGCCCTGTTTTTGTATAGTAATGTGAAAGTCCCCTAATTGGCATCCAGGGCTGAAAGCTGTTAGAGCGCTCCTCTAAATACTGGCCTCATGATTGTCTCCTGGTCAGAGGGCAGCTGGGAGATTTGCATGAAAAGTGCGACGTGGTGGTGGAGAGCATTTAAGCCAAAAGCTTTCATTTAAAGCAGCAGCAGAAAAAAGAAGCGGTTTAGAATGCAGTACAGTCTCTCTTCATTCCCCACACGGAATGGCCTCAACCACCTTCATTTACTTCCCTTCTCAACCCATCTCGCTGATTTCATCTGTGTGGATTAGGAAAGGGCCAGGGCTTTCACTCAGGATACCCGAGCTGCCAATCACATCATTACAAATCGCTGCAAAAAAAAAGGAGAAACTCAACCATCACCAGTACCACTCTATTTTAGTGCAGCCAGTGCCCAGTTCAGAATTGATGCCAATCAGTAAATTGCTGTGTAATGGTCATACATTCGTAATGGCTTGTGATCATAACCTGAGGGCTGAGGATCAGAGAGGTTAAGCCTATTGTCTCTATAGAAGCAAGCTAGCACGGGTGGCTATTCTAACTCTTTTTGAACCTCCAGTCTCCACCAGTCTCAGAGTCTTCCTGGTCCAAGGGATTAATCCCCAGTTTCCCAGGCTATATAGAACTCCAGCCTCCAGCCAGCTGGAGTTCCCCCGTCCTCCTGTGGAGACCTGGGCATGCGTAGCATCATTAGCCATGGCTCATTCTTTTAGCCTGCCTTCTACCCCCACTGAAGGGCCCTGCTGCTCTTTTTTTTAAGGGACTGGCACCATTTCCAATTGCATTAAGTGTAAAAGCTCTAATACCACCATCTTAAGGAGTTTCTAATCCCTCTTCAGCCGTTATAGTGGTAAGGACAGCCCCCCCGCATATACAGTATGTATCCCAAAACAACAGACTGTACAGTATCTTACATTAAGAGTGCCATAAGTAAGGATATTCCAACATAAGCTGTGTAAATGGCCTATTACTTACACGCCATTGATAATCCTATTTTGTATATTGTTTGTTATGTGGGATAACGATACATTCCATTGAATGGGGGGGGTTCGACCCGTGTCAAAGTGCCCTTGGACACGACAATTAGCTCCCAGTGACCAGGTTAATGGTGCCTCGTCCTTGCATGGTTTCCGTCTGTGTGTTAAATGTGTGTGAATGTAATGCACATTGCAACACACTTTGGAGAAAGGTGTTTGTGTTTGTGTTTGTGTTTGCTTTATACACGCTGTGAGCAAATTAAGCCCTTTTTTATTGAAGCATGGTAGCGCCGTGATTCATCCAATGATAGTGTTTGTGTAACTAAACTGTATCTTGCGTCAGGTAGTATAGCCAATAACGTCTGTGATTGAATTAATTAGATATCAGTATAATATCCGTAATTATGAATGTAATGTAATATTGTGTCGGCTGCTCAGGATGGCTTTGTATGGCTATATATATGACTGTGATATAGGCTACTCTACAGAGCAGGAAGGCAAGAACTCTCAAAGGTCTTTAATGCTAAATGGAAATTGGATTTTACGGAAACACATAGATGTTCTTTCAGGGCTATTAGGGCTGCAGCCAAGCGCGGTGTCCTTCTACTCTGGCCTGTTTAGAGTCAGATTAAGCCACTCACACAACCTGCACGCACGCACGCATGCACGCACGCACACACACACACACACACACACACACATGCACACACACACACACACACACACACACACACACACACACACACACACACACACACACACACTCTCTCTTCCTCTATACCAAAGTGTTTTCTGGGTCCTCTCTCTACTTTATTCCTTTAAGGGCTCACGTATTAAAGAGCACGTCGCTATCCAAATGTGACTGGAAGATGAAAAGTGCAGTATGTCGTGCTTGGCATGGCTTTGTCCGAGGTTCAGAGTTATATTTCACTCAGATTACATTTTCAGACATGTACTGTATGCTCTTGAAAGCAAGGCACTTTTGTTTTGTTCTGTACATCAACGTACAGTAGTAATTCATATTGACAGTGTATCCATGGTGTAAGTACTGTACAATGTAAAGTATTATCCTTCAGCGACCGTGACACCTTATACAATATAGTGGCCATGTGCAGTAAGTGGTAATGTACGTTTGAGCGTAGATTACCACTCAGAGTTAAATTACCTTTTTTACTGCTTATCTTTTTGACAAGTCTTTATTAATGCTGCTAAGAGATAAAGGGCTGTATTTTGCGTGTCTTAAGTACCAGGTCTTATTCCCTAACTTGAGTAAACTAAAGACCTGGAGGCGTGATCAATGCTCTTTGGCCACTCAGAATAGCCAAATGGCATTGATCACGCCTCCAGGTCTTTAGTTTACTCAAGTTAGGGAATAAGACCTGGTACTTAAGACACGCAAAATACACCCATATGTGTCTCCCTGGTGTGGTTTACATCCACAGAGGATTCATCCCTGTCCAGTAAATGTACATGACAAGTATTTTCTCCCCCAGAAGTATCCTTCCTTTCCAGTACCTTTTTTTCTCTATCTCCAAACCTCTTTTAGTATTCAGTATATTCATATCCTATGAATTTGGATAATCCATGGATACAACATCCAAACACAAACACCAAACGCGCCCATGACAAAAAACAGTATATACTAGTATAGTATGGGGAATGTATATATAATACAGTATGGGGAAGAAGGTGGTGTGTGTGTGGGGGTGGGGGTGTAGGGGTGGTCCGTAGGTGCTCTTGGAGAGCGGTTTTGAAGGAGTCAAGGGATTCACATCATTCACATCACAGGGTTTATGGGGAGCGGTTGTTTTGTAATTTGTATTACCGGTACTCAACATGCCTATAAAATGCATGCATTTGTGAGGCTCTGTTTAGCGTTTGACGACATGAGCCGTCACATCCTGTCCGAGTTGCGTGCCCTGCATCAAAACCGTTTTCAGGCTAGTCTGTAGGTCAGATTTGAGTAGTAAAACGCTCTTATTAATGCTTCGGAAATTAGCAGCACCGTCGCACTCAAGGTACTACCAGGATCCTCATGTGTGAGCTTCAATAAGACATGAACAAACACAGTCACCGCCATTGACGAGATTTCTCGTCATTTCATGGTTTTCATTGATGGTTTTCATTGATTACGTTAGATTGCACGCCTCACCAACGTATGCATGGCTCTAGGTTGCTAGGAGACAGATAAAACCGCAAATGAACCGGATGTGAAAACTCCTTCTCCATCGGCCTCGATGTTAACAGATTTACATAAATGCATTCATCTCGGATTCCTTTCTCAGAATGCATTTTTGGTCAAATAAAACTTCACACCCGTGTGAAGTGAGTGGTGCTCTTATCATTGTACATCATCATCATTTCCCCACACACACATGACGTAAATTCTAGAGTGTAGTTGGATATTGGTCTCGGTTTCTCACCTGATGTGAGTGAAGTGAAGTTGGTGAGCCAATTTTGAAATGGCTTGCTCATATAATAGAGGAAGAGTAACAAATGCACCATTTGACGAATGTTTAATATGTGATGCAGTCATTTGGAAAATTACAAGTCAGCCTACAGCAGACGGGTCGAACTGATGTCTGTTATACGCAAGCATGCATGCATGCACGCACAGTCGCACACACACACACACACACACACACACACACACACACACACACACACACACACACACACACACACACACACACACACACACCCATGCACTGAACTAAAATGAAGGGCTCAGGGGTGTGTATGGAATTGGACCCGTAAGGGTCGTAGTTCATGTGAACTGATACAAGATGGTAACATGAACTGTATGGAACTTGATGAATATCACCACATCATAGTTCTAATTATGGTGTCAGATTGGTACAGTTGAGAAACCACAGCTGCTATTATTGCATACAGACTAAATTATTGTAGCAACCAAGCAATACATAATAACTATAATCGACTTCCCAAAACAAACTAACTGGTCAGGCTACTGCTGGGCCTCACCCCCCGAACCCACCTCACCCCTGCCCACTTTGACAGGCTGGAATGGCTTAGGGTTGATGACAGAGTACAGCATCTTGCAATGGGTCTGGTCCACAAGATTCGATACACCACCAAGATACAATGCATGTACCTGTCTAAATGCTTCCTTAATGTAAACGAAGTCCACACCCACAACACCAGAGGGAGTGCAACAAACCATGTGTAACCCAAATTCTGCACAAACAAGGGGCCAAATTAATTTGGCTGCAATTCGAAACTGGCCACCGTAAAATCTGAATCCCCCACCCACACCTTATGTATATGTATATGTTTTTTCCACCTTTCTCCCTTATGATGATTTCCTGTTTTTGGCTATATAGAAGTGTATATTTGTACGTCTCTAAATGTTATGATGAATTGAAAACGTTGGACCCTCTTGTAAACAAGCTTTATGTTGTCGTCCACTCACAGTTAACAGTTTTTGTAAAAAAATAACCAATACCTTCTTATGTGATGTTCAGAGAAAGTGGAATCTGCTGAAGACCATTTACTTACTCAAATGGTGTCACAGTCTCTTTTTGTCTAGTTTGCTAGTAAAGAGACATAACACATCAGATATACAACGGCAAGTTAAGTGTTCTTCCCACTTTGATGTCACCCTGAGGCGTTAGTACATCTACAATCCCACAGACGGCCTTTGACAGACTAAAGGCAGGCACCTCTTCTTGTCCATCTCATTCCAGTGCTTGTGAACCGAAACACAATTTATCTGCTGGAATGTACACTGGCTGCTCTCGACCTCTGAGCCTCTTCTGCAACTGCAATGATGCAGCTCACCCAAACAATGGACAGATACAGTACAGTGTATACATAGTGATGAGGGAATGGGATTGGAGAGAAACACATTTATTATCTCTATCACTGTATATACAGTATCTGTTCATCGTTTGGATGAGCTACTTGCTAACCCATTAAGACCTGAGATATAAAAATAAAAAAGGTCTTCTAAATCCTAACAGTGTTCTGATGTCAGTGCAGGCTTTCTATGTCAGTGGTTCTCAAAGTATTTCATGTCAAGGACCCCAAAAATGATATATATGGCAGCTGACCCCCATCTGATAATGTTCTAGGGACTCCCCCAGAAGCAAAGATTTGAGTTAAAAACATTCACCATGAAAGAATATATATTCTTAGGTTTGCACGCATTTTCACGTTTTTCAAAAATAGTAGATCTATGAGCTTGTACACCTGCTATTCTTCAACAGTTAACGTTTAAAACAATGGTCACACATGCGTTCTCAGGTCTAAATGTGCTAATGCATCCATTGTTGCCCCACTTTCCCCATTTTGCCAAAAGGCCTTACTGATTTTAGGAGGCAATTAATCTCAGAGGGCATAACTGAACTTGTTCCGTCAAATATACTGAAAGTAGGATTTAAGAGATTACGCAGCTTTGCTGGGGTTAGTGCTGCCCAGTGTAAGGTAAACACTGGGGATAGTGCTGCCCAGTGTAAGGTAAACACTGAAGCTAATGGCTTGTACAACAGTCTAGTCATTAATTAGGCAAAGCAAATGCAATCACATTTTCCAAAAATAGAAAAGCCCTTGCCAACTGACTAAGCAGAGGCTTGGGTATCGTATCTCCTATTAAGTCAAATGAGTTGCTCGTAACTTTTGATTTAGATCTATAAATTACAAGAAGAACTTTGCAGAATTAAAATGCCTTGTCATGAGGTTTAACATCACCACACCATTTCAAATTTACTGATGTTGGGGGGGGGGGGGGGGGGGGAAGAAATGCCTTTTTATCTTGCAATAGTGGTTGAGTGCTACTAAATGTAGATGGACATACCAAATGACACAAACATTCCAAATGATGTTGCAGTTGTTTGTGGATATCAGTAGCTCACAGGAAGTAAAGTTGGGGCCCAAGCTGTTCCCTAGCAACACAATTCCACTGACAAGCTGCCCGGTCTGTTTAAATGCGGATAATTTGCTTTGGCTGAAAACAGATGTTCTGATATAATTTTTCTGTTTTCATGCATGCATCACAGTGATTATTCTTATCACCATATTTATTTTTCAAACTGGCTACGAGGAATGTCCTTTTCCCTTGTGTAAAAAACTCAAAATACACTTTCATACTGCCGCTATCTCCCATAACACCGTGTTTACATCCTCCTATACTGTATATCAGCTCCCAGGAAACTTTTGAGTAACAACGCTTTGAGATATGCGTGCTTCCTTTTTAATCGTACATTCTACATTTCCCAAGAGAAGTGGCGAACATGAACAACTCTCAGGTTACAGTCCAGTGTTTTTATTGTCATTAGACTATTCCCATACAGCCTTCTCATTCACCTCAATATTTCTTATACTAGTTGTCCTACGCTGTGAAACATTTTAACTCTGCCGACTTCCCACCTGTAAACAAATCCAATTGTCCCTCTCAGTTACAAATTTATAAATGAACACTGTGTAAGTGTGTATGGTACTTTAAAATTTGAGATTCCTCTCTGAACAACGTCAGAATCACAGAATGACCTCATACATTCACATTTAGGTAACATATTAGTGTAATTTCCAGCTCATTTAGGGACATAATAACCCCAGATTGACATAAAGTACAGTATACTTCCTACTGAAAGCTGCAGAAGTGCGCTTCTAATGTGATTTGCTGAAGTCAATTATGTCCTTCCTTCCGCTGTCTTCTTAAATAAGTAACAGTTTACATCTTGTGCTCCTGCTGTTGTCTCGCTGCATGGCGGGCTGTTTCCTGACTGTTTAGCAGGCCGCTTACTGTTTGCTGTCTGACAGGCCCATGGTGGTACGCGTCTGTCATGGGACCTACTGGAAGCCATCTTAGCACCATAGCTGAGACCGCTGGCCCCGAAGAGTTATACACAATTAAAATTGAACCACAGCTGCCTTCCCTTTAAAAAAAAAAAAATCGATGGCGGACAGCAAACACACAGTTACTCACAATTTCTCACAGGGAACACTTATTTTTACTCAGACTCTCTGCTTTGGGTCATCACCCAAGTTCTCATTAAAGTGAGGTTGGTATATGGTGGTGGCGGTACAGCTGAGTGAGTAGAGAAGGGGGCTGTCTGGGATTCGGAAGGTCACGGCTTCTTCTACCCTCGTCTCGCCCCGGCCTACGTGCCGAAGTGTCTATGAGCGAGACACTTAAACCTCTAACAGCTCCCCCCTGTGCTCTCATCGGAGCCATCTTAGCACCCATCTGCTGGTGAAGCAGTAAAAGCTATCTTCCCCTGCACTAGAGAAATACTCCTAGGGTAATCCACCCTCCCCAAGTTCTCACGTGCATGCTTCCTGATTGATGTTAGGCTGCATTATACATCGTATAATAATAACTAACCCAATGACGTCCCTTTTTCATATTTGAATTGATTGCTGCCAGCATTCTAAATGAATAATCGGTTCTCTTTTCCTATAAAGTCAGTGTCTCCTGCTAGGATCACGCAGAGCCACACAGCACCAGGGAGTATAATGTATGTGTGTGAGACTGATGTCGTAACTATTCAACTGTGCAGTTAACTGTGCTTGTAATCATCAGAGGTCGAATGACTCCCAATCATGAAGGATTTAATACCAAAACTATGTTCTGGCTGCATGGGGAGTTAAAAAAAAAGTCTTCATTATGTTTGAGAGTGCTCTGTGTGTACCGGAAGTGCTTTTTGGGGAGTCAGCAGTGTCTGTCTATACAGTACATTTAGAGAGCAGTGGTGGAAAGTAACTTAAGTACATTTACTTATGTGCTGTACTTAAGTACGATTTTGAGGTACTGGAGTATTTCATATTTTCAGTAGCCTACTTTTACTTCTACTCCACTACATCTCAGAGGCAAATTTTGTACTTTTACTTACTTTGACTTATTATAGTTTTATGAAAACTTTAGTTGCTAGATACTTTTTAGCTTTTGATTATTATTACAAAACATACATTAACCACTTCAGCCCCTATGTATTTACATTTCGGCCAGTTGAAAATAGCAGAGACACATGTGCCGCGATACGACTCATTGTGAGCTCTGCTATTTTCAAACCGTTTTTATACATTTAAAAACTTGAAATGGGACATTCTGCATAACGAGTTACTTCTGGTACTTTAAGTTCATTTTGAAGCCAACACTTTTGTACTTTTGCGTAAATGTTAAATTTCTGACTTTGACTATTTTGCAGTATTGATACTTTTACTTAAGTAAAACATTTGAGTACTTTTTCCACCACTGTTTAGAGTCTTTGACTGGCGTTTAACATCGCCAATACCATTTTCTTTATAGTGTGCCTCTCAAGTGAAACAGGCACCCACAATTAAACGCCTTAAGCGGCTCAAATAGGACTGTGGGGGCCATTTGAACGGCTCGGACCAACGCGTTGTGTGAGTCGGGACCGGAGGCATGCAGGCAGCACAGCTCCAGATGGGCCGGGGCGTGTCCGACTGCCGCTGGCTGGCTGGCCCGCTCGGCAACACGCCGGCCTGCGCCGGGCCCAAACAGATGCTGCTCTTTAACTCGTTTAGACCTGAGGACGATTCTACAAAATGTCTTCTAAACCTATGTTTCTATGTCAGTGCGTGGTTCTCAACCTTTTTCATGTCAAGGACCCCCAAAAACACATGTTGGCCGCCGACTCCCGTCTGAAAATATGTTGTTCCAGCTTCTGGTCCCCCAAAAGCAAAGATTTGAGTTAAAAACGTTGGCTCGGAAAGAATTGCGCCACATTTTCATGATTTTTCGGCTACGAGCTTTTCGGCTACGAGCTGCCGCGATACTTTAGCTATTTGTCAATAGCTAAAGTATAACATAACGCTTAAAACACCCAAAGGGGGTTCCCGCCCAAAATGGTTTAAACGAGACTTCTGACATTAACAGCGGTTAGCACTCTCCTGCGAGGCCTCCCTTTACAGCTGTTTGGGGGCCGCTTCTGCCTTTTAATTGGGATGGGAGAGATCATAGATTGCATTAGGAGACACTGCGGGCCAGTAGGGGCCCCCCTCCCTCGCCGACCCAGACTCTTTCTATATGTGTCCTCTGGGCTGTTAGCAGTGAAACTGCCTCCCTCTTAATCAGCCTCCCATACGGAGGACCGTCGGCCCCTCACGGGACCCTGCCTAATGATGGGCGGACAGACTGAGGAAGCAGTTCTTGAAGGGGCAGGATTAATTTTTTCTTCTTCTTCTTCTTCGTCGTGTGTGTGTGTGTGCGTGTGCGTGCTTATGAGTGTATAACTATACATTAATAAACGTGTGTGAATGTTTGTACTGTATGTGTGTGTTAAGAAAAAGGCTATACATTAGGTTAGGTTAGTTTATTTTGGTCCTTTTGACAAACATGTAGTACAGTACATAAGGCAATTTTCAAGAAAAAAAGAAAGAAGGTCCAAAAAGGTATAGTATTTTTGCCTACCCCATATATGATTTGTTTAAAATACAAATCTGTATTTCTTTCTTCAGCCCGCAGTGGTTCAAAGAAAAAAAAAGATGTATCAGTTTCCCTAAAGCTTGTATGTTCTCAGTCTAGACTGTAACCAATCCCTGCTGTCTGGCCAGCAGTGACATATCATATATTTTCGGGAGACAATCCCTTTATTTATATATGAGTTAAACATGCCCAGGGGACACCACTGGAGATTACATATCTGCAACCCGAGCGCTCGCTGAGATTGACACGGGACTGTTACTCGATTCAAACTTGATTAGGTCAAATTGAGGAATGAATGCTCTCCCTCTTTTGAGTCGGGGGGTGGTGGTAAGAGGCATGGGGATTTATTGACGCCGTAACAACACTCTCAACAGGCCACACGTATGGCCCATGTCGTCTTGACCCATCATTCACAACGGGAACAACTTATTTTCAGATGGGGGTCGACGGCCAAATAGATTTTTTGGGGTCCTTGACATGAAATAGTTTGAGAAAGATTTCTTTTCATGATTTTTAGAAGGCATTTTGTAGGATCTGGTCTCACTCCTAAATGCGTTAAAGGTGAGTACCGGGATTATCTTTCCCTGTCATGACCACTGATAGCCATATTATCTAGATTCTATTTCCCTGTCACGACCACTGATAGCCATATTATCTAGATTCTATTTCCCTGTCACGACCACTGATAGCCATATTATCTAGATTCTATTTCCCTGTCACGACCACTGATAGCCATATTATCTAGATTCTATTTCCCTGTCATGACCACTGATAGCCATAGTATGTAGATTCTATTTCCCTGTCACGACCACTGATAGCCATATTATCTAGATTATATTTCCCTGTCATGACCACTGATAGCCATAGTATGTAGATTCTATTTCCCTGTCACGACCACTGATAGCCATAGTATGTAGATTATATTTCCCTGTCACGGCCACTGATAGCCATAGTATGTAGATTCTATTTCCCTGTCACGGCCACTGATAGCCATAGTATGAAGATTCTATTTCCCTGTCACGACCACTGATAGCCATAGTATGTAGATTCTATTTCCCTGTCACGACCACTGATAGCCATAGTATGTAGATTCTATTTCCCTGTCACGGCCACTGATAGCCATAGTATGAAGATTATATTTCCCTGTCACGACCACTGATAGCCATAGTATGTAGATTCTATTTCCCTGTCACGACCACTGATAGCCATAGTATCTTATCGACCCATCGGTTCGCAGATTGAATCAACAAATCTGTAAGATTGTGTTTGCTGAGTGACATACTTGAGAGGTTGAGAACTGAATGTGCTAATGTTGATTTCACAATGGCTGCTGTTATGTAGACTGTCATATGCTTTCTTGGGTTTTAAATCCTATTAGCAGACCTTGTATTGAACTGTATACTTTCCTGTGATACCGTGCAGTATATCCATACAAAATAAGAACAATTTAAAAAGTGACAGGACACTTGATCCTGTCAGTCAAGCCCGGTCCCAGACCCAGACGTGTTTGGCATGGCCTCGGAGAGAATTAGGTGCACATGCTGGGCCCTCCGTCTGACAGAGAGGCTAACACAAGAGGGAACACTGACCAGAGGTACCCGAGAATTTGGGCCGATCCATTTCACTTAAGCACAGGGCGCTCTGCGGAGGTTAATCCTGGACTACTTGCATCGCTCTTGAGTTTCAACCTCCCCTGTCAGTGTGTACGTATGTTCTCCTTGACTTAGTTCTCTTTAGTTCTCTCTCTCTCTCTCTCTCTCTCTCTCTCTCTCTCTCTCGCTCTCTCTCTCTCTCTCTCTCTCTCTCTCTCTCTCTCTCTCTCTCTCTCTCTCTCTCTCTCTCTCTCTCTCTCTCTCTCTCTCTCTCTCTCTCTCTCTCTCTCTCTCTCTCTCTCTCTCTCTCTCTCTCTCTCTCTCTCTCTCTCTCTCTCTCTCTCTCTCTCTCTCTCCGTGCCAACTTCAACATGCAGTCTCACTGTTGGAGGGACAGGCATGCAGAGCTATAACCATGCACTGATACAATCTGTTACACACTCCTAATGGTTTGTGTATGTCACCGTGACACACTGGCGCACATGGCATTTGTGTGTGTGTGTGTGTGTGTGTGTGTGTGTGTGTGTGCCCGCCCACCCGTTAGTGTGCCCGCCACGTTGTGCATTAGCGGCGACCACAGTTTCCTGCTTCCACCTATGGCCAGCATTTGATCTCATTTAAGATGGAAGTGAATACTATTAGGCAGCATCTTTTCTTTGCGTGCTACAGTGTTGGCCAACGCTGTAGGCCCCGCTACGGTCAGCCACTTCCTTTATCCCACTCCTAAATAAGATTTAACAGGCCTTGCTGCGATGCTTATTTTGCCATACCAATGGAGGGGTTATCTAATATAACAAGCTTGCGGAAAGAGAGGATGTCGTTATCAGGATGTTATCCGCGGCAGCCCTGGCATACAGCACAGCACAGGACGTACCAAAATGCCAGATCAAAGTAGGAGCATGAGACCAGATTGTTGTTTGGCAATTAAATAAAGTGTGCCTATGAGAGAACTTGAAGAAGGTCCCGCATAGAGTTCACCACTGTCTCTAAACTGCATCGCTGGTCCACAAACTCATTACAATTCTTTAAGGTCGGCCTGGGCCGTGGCTCAGAGGTCCAGGCACCTTGGCTGGTAATCCAGTCTGGCAGTGTGCCGCGGGTTCGATCTGCTGTCCGGAGGAAAACCTCATAACTCCAAAATGTTCATTTTTTAGGAAATGAAAAATATACGTTTATATGGAAATTAATAAAACCTTATATTTATTTTTAAACGATGCAATACTGCCTCATCAAAGTTGGTGTTTTGACATTAGTTATTGTCAATGACTTCCATGATAAGGAGAGAGGTGGTGGAGTTAGCTGTTTTAGCAGACAGTTTGAGGGTCCAATGGAGTTAAGAGGTTTTGTCCAATGCGTTTTTTACTACTTTCCATTGGTTCAATATGTTCGAAACAACACACAGGGTGTTCAATAGCACTGATTTATGGGGGGGGAGGATCTAAAACAGTTATGAGGTTTCCTCCGGACAGCAACATATATTATTTTCTGTGTACGCTGGATTTGTTTCCTTATCATAACAAACCAACCAACGATGTCAAACTGTCTCTGTGTTGGAGCGTGACAGGATGTGCATTTGAGAATCAATGTTGCTTCGTTGAGTCTGGCAGCGTGTTTCTGTTTCCTACAGTATGTATGGAGGTAGCGGGAGCTGAGATAAGCCAATTAGACACTTTAAAAAACAAGTTGAAACTGTAGACAAGGTTCATAGACTTTAAACTACTCTGTGTTAATTTTATCCATTCATAACTCGGAGAGTGTATAAATGTGACCAAATAGACCCTCACAAGGGGTCCATTTGGACACATGTGTACCCAGTGGTGGAAAAAGTACTCAAATAGTGTAAGAGTATCAGGTATCGGCATCAAAATGTACTTAAAGTGCTAAACGTAAAAGTACTCATATTGTAGAATGTGTACAAAATATTTTTAAAATGGCAGATCTACAAGCTCACAATGCGTCACAACTCATTGTGACCTTGTAGATCGGCTATTTTTAAATGGCTGAAATGTACAGTATATAGGTCTAAGTTTGTAATGTATGTTTTGTAATAATAATAAAAATCTACAAAGTAACCAGTAACTAAAGTATTCAAATCAATGTAGTGGAGTACACATTTTTGACCTGAAATGTTGGGCATTGGAAATGCTCAAGTAAAGTAGGCCTACAAATACCTCAAAATTATACTTAAGTACAGTACTTAAGTAAATGTACTTGGTTACTTTCCACCACTATTTGTACCTTTTCGGAGCTAAATGAACACGGGAGACTTGACTGTGCAGGGTCGGCCCTTACCGGTGGCTCCTCAGTAATTAGAACTTCCATTACCGATCACAAAGTCACTCTGCTTTTGAAGTGCTGCCTTAATCCCGACCGTGTCACATTCTGTCAGTGCATTCAGGGAGAAAGCTCAAAGAAGATAATCTTATGACAGTTCTGAATTTAGCAGTGTGATGGCTACTACGTTGCAAAAAAAAGAAAAGATTTCCGACTGCAATTTGTAAGTTAGGCATTTAACTGTTGTCTAGACTGGAGTGACTTAAAATGTGCAACATCGGAGTAAGTGGCATGAACCACTCGCAAAGAACATACATTTAGTGCTACAAAGTAGCAAGGATAGCAGGCAAACATCAAAGTCTAAATCTCTCTAGGTCGTCCTCAGACGAGCCTTCCATCGTCGCTTCCAGTCATCCCGGTTCTCCATACATCCGGCCAGCTCGTTGGTGCTTTGCGCTCCTGCATCTTTCTTGAGTTCATCCACATAATGTTAGTATGGGACGACGGACGTCCTCGTGACCGGTCACTAAACACAGTCACTTTATTTATCCAGCGCGATTTGAAATAGAAAACTCTTAAAAAGGCTTAGAAAGGCCTCATCCACCACCTTGCTCTTTTTTCAATGCATTGTGCCTGAAGGGGAAGCAACCGAACATGGAGCTGCCGATCGAGGGGAGCTTTGATTATCGCTAAGCCAACTTTATAGTTTTAGAGATGTCCCTATACTGTATAGGTATCAGGAAAAGTATCGGATCGGCCCTTATTTCTCATATTGGGTCATATCGGTATCGGTGAATATGCCAGTCTAACCACCGATCCGACACAGGGGTAAGGGGTTCACACTATGGCAGGTAAATAAAATGTTGGGGCATGTGGAGTTTGCTTTGGAGTTGCCCAAACTGCAAGTGCACATTTGAGTGATGAGTCTGCTATAAACACAACACGAGATATATAGCTAGATGGCTATAAACACAACATGAGATCACGACACTGGTATCAGTATTCGGTATCGGTATCAGCCAACACAGAAATTGAGGTATCACGATCGGAAACGGGACATCCCTAAGTTTTATCATTAAATAGAGCGCTGTTCGTACTTAGCAGATAACGTCCCATAACTGGGGGGTACGAGTATATAAAATAATGAGTGCTAAAGGGTGATGCAGAGTTCATTGTTGATTTTAACAGCAGATTTTTGTTTTAGACTTAAACTAAAATCACAAATGTAAAAACTTTTAGTCATAGTCTTCAGAATAGTTTTCATTTAGTTTTAGTCACAGTTTAGTCACCTAGAATGTTTTAGTGTTAGTCTAGTTTTAGTCGACTATATATCATAAGATTTAGTCGACTAAAACATACAATACATAAAATACAGTCGTAATGGCTAATTTTACACTTTTTGTAGTGTAAAAGTGTAATGTGACTTATACTGGATCTCTTGTCCACTAGTCCCTAACATTTTAGTCTAGCTTTTATTTGTTGATGAAATTGTCAATATTTTAGTCTTAGTTTTAGTCATCATAGCTTATAGTTTTCATTTAGTTTCCATTTAGTTTTCGTCTGTGAAAAACAAAGGTAGTCGACGAACATTTTTCGTCATAGTAGTTGAACAGGGTGAGTTTTCAGACTCCAGCGGAAAATCTAGGGAGTGAGTCTGCAGTCCTCCTGACGGAGGGGAGGAGGAGGAGGAGGAGGGGGTCAGTCCCTCTTGACATTTAATTAACAAGATTGAAAGATGCGTGGCTCTGTTTTCAGTGATCTCACTCTAGATGTCCAGTTGATCTTTCCTCGTAGAATGTGACAATCCCTGAGCGTCTTTGCTCATTACACATATCTGTGTGTGTGTGTGTGTGTGTGTGTGTGTGTGTGTGTGTGTGTGTGTGTGTGTGTGTGTGTGTGTGTGTGTGTGTGTGTGTGTGTGTGTGTGTGTGTGTGTGTGTGTGTGTGTGTGTGTGTGTTTGTGCGCACACATGCACACACACACACACACGCACGCACACAGTATTATACTGTATCCTTCGAGTACTTCAGGCGACGTGGCTGCCCACTCTGTTTAGGTCATCCATCCATCTCCACCTCTCCTAAGTGAATTGCAGTTTAATCACGTATGCATTTAGCCATCTGCGGCTTCACTTCTTTTTCTCCAACAAATGCGCTCACATTTACCATGTTGCCAGACACATAAACAAGAGACCCCTTGACTTGTCTTGACAAGCACATGGTAGAAGGTAACCTTGGGATATATACTGTAGGTGCAGCTCGCTGATTTATAGGGGTCACTGGGATATTTCTTTGTCCTTCATGTTTCCTTCCCAAGATTCCAAAAGGATCTTTTTGCAACAATTGCGATTAGATTGCGTTTTGTCAAACATGTGACTCGACGGCCTATGAGATCTTTCAAGCAATTTGTCATGGTGGTTCACGATCAGACCCGGTGTGTGTGTGTGTGCGCGCGCACACACACACACACACACACACACACAAACATATTATTTGTGCACTCGGACTCCTCTGGACCTGTCCCCGCTCATACAATCTGATTGGTTGGTGACAGGAAAGACTAGCCGAGGTTAATTCTGGGAAAGGGATACATCATGGTGGTGTGGTGAGAGCCAATGCATTTCAAATGATGTGTCCTTGGTGTACAAGGTTACCACTGACTTCCTCCCCTCAGTGGGAACAGGCAGCTGTGGAATTTGTGGGATATATATATATATTTGTTGTGTTGAGCCTGATGATGAAAAGGCCTTTTCTGACCCTTGACCTTTTGTTGATAGGACGAATTTCACCAAAGCGTCTGCAAAGGAGGCGGGCCGCCTATAGAAGACGGTCTGTCTGTGGTTTTGCGGCTAATCTCGCAACTACTGTGTCGCTGTTGCTGCCTGTATTGTCAGTATTTTACGTGTGAATATTGGTCACATTTATAAATGCGCCTTGTCACTGTACATCTGTCTATATCATGTACAGTACGTGTGTGCGTCTGTCTGTATCATGTACAGTGTCAACTAGAGCCGCAGGTTGCCTACCCCTGCTTTAGGTACATGTTGATGCCGATAGTAACTTTTGCACTTTTACTTGAGTCTCAGTGCATTTTGAATGCACTCAATGTTGTGTAGTACAACATTTGAGTACTTTTTCCACCCCATCTAGTTTCATAAATGATTTAGATAGAACAGTAGAGGGATGATTCATAAGGTGGATGGTCAGCTATCAGCTCACCTCTACCAAAGATGTTGTGGTTCATAAGGTGGATGGTCAGCTATCAGCTCACCTCTACCAAAGATGTTGTGGTTCATAAGGTGGATGGTCAGCTATCAGCTCGCCTCTACCAAAGATGTTGTGGTTCATAAGGTGGATGGTCAGCTATCAGCTCACCTCTACCAAAGATGTTGTGATTCATAAGGTGGATGGTCAGGTATCAGCTCACCTCTACCAAAGATGTTGTGATTCATAAGGTGGATGGTCAGCTATCCGTTCACCTCTACCAAAGCCGTTTTGGTCAAGATATTGGCCTTGATAACAGTTTCAAGCTGGTAACATGTTTGTGGGGCGCTAGCCCCTCCAATGCATGGCTTTCCGAGATGACGTCATAGGCCAGCCAAGTCTATGGACTTTTAATTTGTTTGTCTAGAGCCTGATAATACATTTCCCATCCCCAGCTAAGTCTGTTTGTTTAGGGAAAGTTATGATGAAATTCGTGCCAGCCAAATCTATGGGACATTAATGTTTGTTTAGGGCAGTAATGACAACGTAAACATCATCTGGCTGATATAATATGCAATCTCTTTTGAGCTTGTAGATCGGCTATTTTCAGTGTTTTCACGCCCTTACATCGCGTTACGTTACATAACGAAACTACTATTTGCAATAATTTGTAACCTAACGCTTTACATTTCCCCATTCCATAACGGCGTTATAGTTACTGTAACCTAACGCTTTACATTTCCCCATTCCATAACGGCGTTATAGTTACTGTGCGTGTGTTAACCGCGTTATGGCGTTATTATGTCAACTTATGTGATCCAAGTGAAAACTGAAAAGTCTGGCCATGCAGCTCCGTGAGTCTATCATACAGCTGTGCTGCTGACTGCAGAGAGAGCAGCTCTGTGAGTCTATCATACAGCTGTGCTGCTGACTGCAGAGAGAGCAGCTCTGTGAGTCTATCATACAGCTGTGCTGCTGACTGCAGAGAGAGCAGCTCTGTGAGTCTATCATACAGCTGTGCTGCTGACTGCAGAGACCATGCAGCTCTGTGAGTCTATCATACAGCTGTGCTGCTGACTGCAGAGAGAGCAGCTCTGTGAGTCTATCATACAGCTGTGCTGCTGACTGCAGAGAGAGCAGCTCTGTGAGTCTATCATACAGCTGTGCTGCTGACTGCAGAGAGAGCAGCTCCGTGAGTCTATCATACAGCTGTGCTGCTGACTGCAGAGACCATGCAGCTCTGTGAGTCTGTCATACAGCTGTGCTGCTGACTGTAGAGAGAGCAGCTCTGTGAGTCTATCATACAGCTGTGCTGCTGACTGCAGAGAGAGCAGCTCTGTGAGTCTATCATACAGCTGTGCTGCTGACTGCAGAGACCATGCAGCTCTGTGAGTCTATCATACAGCTGTGCTGCTGACTGCAGAGACCATGCAGCTCTGTGAGTCTATCATACAGCTGTGCTGCTGACTGTAGAGAGAGCAGCTCTGTGAGTCTATCATACAGCTGTGCTGCTGACTGCAGAGAGAGCAGCTCCGTGAGTCTATCATACAGCTGTGCTGCTGACTGCAGAGAGAGCGCTCTCTGTGGTGACAGTTTTGTCAAACCCTTGTAACGCATACACACTAGACACTACACAGAAATCGCCGGTTGAACGAAAATTATAATACCAGTACCACGTGCTAAAATGGCAAATGCGGATCATGACAGCGAGATCGGTTGCTTTGGGGGTTGGAAATATAAGCATTACTTTGAGTACTTGCGGGTCAAGGACGACAAAAACAATGAGGTGAAATAAAACATGTTTTATTGTTCCACTACATTTCATAATGTTAGGAGGGAGTTGTCTTTTCTCTTACTGTGCGACAGAACAAAAAACCTTCTTTTAAATCGTTTTTTTATTTTTATTTTTTAAAGTAAAGTAAAGTAAAGTAGTTACTTGCATAATGTAATGTAAAGTAAAGTAACAAATTACTTTTTTAGATAAGTAACTATAACTATAATTATTAACTTTTTTAAAGTAACTTGCCCAACACTGGCTATTTTTTATTTTTCAACATCTTCCAGAAAGCCAGTATGGAAAAGTCCTAGTGCATTTTATGTGTTGTGTTTGCGTATGTATGCGTGCGTGTGCATGTATGAGAACCACTCATAAAATTGATGTATTGTTTTTTCTTTTGTTGAAATCGCCTGTTATCAAACAATAGCAGAGGGTATCTCTCTCACTTTCATGTCAGCCTCCATCATTGCGAAAATATAACGCTAAACCTATAACGTCTCTATATATATATGTCCCTCTTTTTCAATATTCTGCTAATAGTCTGCTGCCCAGTAGTCTAATTTCATCTCCAGTCTATCTGCTACTTTTCCAGGTCACGTTCTAATGGCTTTCTCTCTGTTTTCTGGGCTCCGTCCTGCCAGATGTCTCAATTAGCCTAATGTGAGGGGGAGACAGGGATTTATTTACTGAAACTCCACACCCAGCCACCCCGGGAACACTTCTCTCTGCGTCTCCAGGAAATGTCCAATCAAGGGCACTGGAAATGGGTGTTAATGTTTGGTTATTCACGCTGATTCCAATCACAGAATTAAACATTATATGAAACATTTCCCTCTTGTCAAACAAAAAGAGGGGCTGTGGTGGGAGGGAGAAGGAATAAAATGATGTCTGGGAAAGGTTGACCCACACCATGCATTTTAGGTACCGTATTATTTGTGGAATTCACCAACGTGTGGTCCGGGAAGCTCTCTCAATAATATACATGTGTGAAAGCCATGCAAATATAGACCCGCTAAAGTTGGCAAGCCTCTCCCAATAACGTAATAACTGCTGCGTTCGTTGGTTTGTTTAAGTGTTTGAGATGTATCCCCCCCCCCCCCACCACGAGGTGCCAGTGTGATTGGGTCCATTCTTTAGCCTGCCCCTCCCCCACCCATTGTGTACACTCTTAACACAGGAACACTAAACCTGACAGCCTCCTCTTAACTCAGCTTGGTTAGCGTTGCTCTGATCATCTGAGCTAAGAAACAAACACACACACAGCACACATTCGACAATACATGTGAACTGTTCAGGGAGAGAAAGAGAGAGAGAGAGAGAGAGAGAGAGAGAGAGAGAGAGAGGGCCACTTGAGAGGGAGACGCTGGAGTCTTGTGCAACACGTCACTGTTAGAACCCCTGTCATCTGTCGGGGCTCGCGCCCTCGTCAAGAAACACCTGGTGCAACAGCGAGTAGTTGGCATGGGACTGGTTGAAACAGCGGGAAGACACACACACACACACACACACAGCGTTGTAGTTTCACTTTATTGGTAGCATATTCATTTTTCAGAGCGCCGCCTACATCTTCGTAGCAGAGACAGAATAACGAATATTCTCGTGTACATGAGTTTCAAGGGAATCTGCAGTGTAAAAGTACTTGAATGTGAGCTAATAATTACCCAACACAATTAAGCAACACTTGATCAGGAAGGATTCATTTTGAGTAGTAGCATTATGATAGTCGGCCTCTCTTCCCCCAAGGCAATGGCTAGACCTAGCCTAGATCAGTGGTTTTCAACCCTTTTCATGTCAAGACACATTATTTATTCGGCATGTGAGCCGCGGGCCACCATTTGGTCCCGTACGGGTCCTTTTGGTTTCATCTTACGCTCTCAAGAGTAAAATTATTGTTAAACATCTACATTACTTAATTTGCAAGAAGTCTACACAATTAGATAATGTAGAAGGACTGTGGGATGTAGAAGATCTATATTTGGGTCCATTTGGTTACCAACTCTCCATCATTCATGGGGACCACCTGGAACCCCTTCAAGGACCACTGGTTGAGATTGAGAACCACTGCCCCCTAGAGATAACTGTCCCAATCACTTATTCTAGAAAACAGCAATGCAGATCTGTCCAAATGTATGACTCATGCAGTAAGCTCATGTCCCTGTGTGTGTGTGTGTGTGTGTGTGTGTGTGTGTGTGTGTGTGTGTGTGTGTGTGTGTGTGTGTGTGTGTGTGTGTGTGTGTGTGTGTGTGTGTGTGTGTGTGTGTGTGTGTGTGTGTGTGCCCCCCCCCCCCCCCCCCACCGTGGTTTGGAAAAGGTGATTTCACGTTGTTTAATGACTAAAAGTTTCTTAGTTTCCCATGCCAGTTTAAATTCAGTTTAGACAGCCTCTTTTTGTTGCCATTAAAGTGTCAGAAGGAAAGTAGTTTGAGGATCACTGAGAGCATTGTTTCACCATTTTTCCACTTGACATGGATCAGCCTGACATTTTGCAGCAATTCTTTTGACACAAACAAAATGACGCCCCGTAGCAGAACAATGCCAGACATCACAGTGCTCTGAGAGAAAGAACGATGATGCTGCCATTGAGAATCATTATGCCAGCCTGCATGGATAATTATCAACATGTCAGCGTTGTATTTCATATTTATAGACTGTCATTTCTTTCTTAATATCTACAGAGACACGTTTTAGAATTTAGACCTTGCCAAGCAGAATAGTGTCCTTCTGGATTCAATATGCTTGCAGTCAGTACATTACTGAAACTTGAAAATTAATGTTTGAAGATATAAGGATATGATCACAATATTGGCATATGAGATCAGTAGCTCAAAAAATAAAAAATAAAGTACAAGCATATGAAAGCTTTATTAACAACCCGAACGACGAACGTCCGGGGTTATATAATGAGGATTGAGGACGGTGAACTTTGTCATGTGCATTCAGGGTGTTAAGTACAGTACTTTAGTAAATGTTACTTTCCACCTCTGGTGATGAGACACGACTTCCAGATCAAGCCTTCGATGTGCAAAACCCATCTTACATTTGCATCACAAAGTGTGTGGGAAACAAATAGGCCATTACAATAGGATAACAACCCTCGCAATTATTGTTAATGCTGGCGTGATTATTTATGAGATTATCGTTCTCATCAGAGGTGCATTAGCCTGTCTTTGTCTGTCAGCTTTTCACTGCACACTTGAGTATGAGCAAGATGACATCTAGCCTATTCTAATCAGGCAGGTTAATGTCTTTTATTTTTTAATATAATACTTTTGGGGCATTTCTTTTGTTTTATAATGTGGAGAGACTGTGGAGGCTGCGGAGCTTGACGCCCCAGCTTTATTTTATACTAATTTATTTTTATTTTTGAGTACTTCCAATTGTGGGAGAACAGCAAGTCTTGCGTGAGAGACATCATCTGTGCACTAACCGTCTGACACAATGGTGTCGAGCTTGTTACGCTACTACTCTAATTTATTTTCAAAGTCACCTACAATGAGATGCCCAAAAATAGAGATAAATTATTCATCAAGTATTTAATAAAATGATCAGTATATCTCTGTATAATGGATTCAATCGATTAGTTTGATAAATCTTTGCACCCCGGCCCTATATGCAGGAGCTTCACGTATAGTAAAACCTTGCTGGCTGGATTCCGCACCGTATCGTTTCATCACACAGACACGGCCTCTTGCCATTATCTCCACGGGACATGTTCTATTTCTTCATGTATAATTTTATAATACCTTATGGAATTGGTAGGAGTGACAGTGAGTGGAAGGCCCGGGGGAAATAAATACGAAGGCGACTGAAGAGACTTCCTGTTCCTATACAAGCCATGCAAGATTTCAGCACATGGAGCAGCTGACTTGGTTCGCTCCAGTACAGTAAAAGACTAAAGTGTAGTGGTAATTTAATTCTGGGAGCATGGGAAAGCAGGGTTAAAATGAACATAACACGGAAATTAACGCCCATTTTGGGACTGTGATTGAACTGCAGATGCCTTTATAACTTTCAGCGCTCATGGGAGGAGGTCATCTGACATGGATAAATGGCTGTTGGAGTGAGAGCTGTCTTCACACACACACACACACACACACACACACACACACACACACACACACACACACACACACACACACACACACACACACTGTGTCAGCCACAGGAACACCTCGGTGCTATAACGCTGAAGTGATCCAATAGAATGTAGACACTGGTGGGAATAGCCTCTCTTAAGTGCTGGATAAGTGCATTTTGCGAGGGAAGTAAGAGAAGTCAAAATGCATTTACAGTAGTGTTAAAAATGACAATGCCCTGGCCCTTAATGCAACGCTCTCCACTTAGGCTGTATGGACTCTCTGCTGGCCAAGTGTATCTTGGCACTATCCAACAGTCAGTCAGTCAGTCAGACACTTATTTCCAGGCTCCTAAAGTTTCAGCGAAGAGAAAGCAGCGCAGCGGTACTATGTCTTCAAAAGCTGTTTGAGACAAAAGAAACCAAATATGAACTTAGAAATGCTGGCATGTTTGATACAACTTTTGCAAGAACAAAGTCTGTAAGTCTGTGGAAATGCTGTGGCAAGGAACTGAGGACATGTAGTTCAATCCATGTGTTTAAAAAAAGACGATAAATAAGCTAATTAGCTTTAGCCTACACCTTTTTTGGTCATAGCAATGTATCTTTATTTATAAACTGTACATGAACTGAAGAAACTGAAAGTGAAAAAAACAACTTAATACTAAAGTCGATTTCTGAAATCACACTTCAGTGGCCGAGGATCTCCAATTTAATGCTGTCCTGGCTCATCCATGTTATTTTGGATACAGTGTCTGGCAGCCTGGCGGGTAACTAGCTGAGAGCAGTGGGCTGTGAAGGACTCGGAGGAACCATGCAGGTCCTTAACATGCCAACGGGCCTGATCACCAGCGAGGAATACGCTGCATTATCTGCGGGGGGCTGATATATCCATAAATATGACGGGATAAATCCATAATATGCAACCGCTGGCCCAAATCCTGCCATGGGGCCTTAAAAAGTGTGCAAGTTGAGCCTTGTGAAGTCTGCAGATAACACATTTCATCTCAACCAGAAAATGACAGTGTCTGTTCAGAGTTGGCGTACCCGCAAAGGGGTTTGTGAACCTCAGTTAAAATGTCATGCATTCCCATGCAGTATTTGGGCTTTTGATGCTGCTGCGTCTTGTCTCCTGGGCAAGTGTAGAATTCTGAATTGCTAGGATACCTTAAATTTCTGTTGAGTCATTCGGATGAGTGGTTATTCAGAACTGCCATATGGCATATACTGATGGTATCAGGGATCTCCATATATGGGCATAAAGATGACAAGACAGACGGATACAGAGATCTCCATATGGGCATAAAAGGGACACATGGAAACTAAACGAGAAGGTTCGCACACTGTGGGCTCCAGTTGTAGGATTGTTTTATTGCATTCCTCAGACCAAAAAACTGACACAGAGAGACATATACAGAGATCACCATATATGGGCACAAAAGGAAAATAGACAGACGGGTGGTGCATAGTTAGAGTTAAGTGTCTTGAGCAAGAGTCTGAACTCTGAACCCCTAATTGCTCCCGGTGTGCAGGTTGGTGCCTTGCATGGTTTCCGCCATCCGCCATCGGTGTATGAATGGGTGAATGTAATGCACAATGTAATGTGCTTTGGATAAAAACACTATATTAAAAAACATCCCTTTTGGTATTTTAAGCATTGTGTTATACTTTATCTATTGAAAAATAGATCTACAAGCTCATAGCGCGGCACTGAGTGCTGCGCTACGAGCTTGTAGGTCTGCTATTTTTTTTTAATCGTGAAAATGTTGCACAAATCTTTGAATATATATATTCTTTCAGAGCAAACGTTTTTAACTAATTTGTTTCCTTCGGGGGGGGTCCCTGGAACAACATATTTTCAGATGGGGTCGGCGGCCAAATACATTTATTTTTCGGGGTCCTTGACATGAAAATGTTTGAGAACGACTGACATAGAAACATGGGTTTCTTTCAGAAAACTGTCAGGATTTAGAAGACATTTGTAGAATCGTCCTCAGGTAAATTTACCATTTACCATACATTCCCAATTTGCATCGTACATTTTTTTAATCGTAGGATTCTTTTGTTATCTGTTAATTAGCAGTCTAATTTGTGTCATGTACAAATTTACAATGCCATTTGCACCCCCTGTCAGTGATGTACGTGATGTTTTTAGGCCATGTTGGGAGACATTTTCCCCCAGCAAAGTTGTCAGTGTAAACACATTTGTTTTACTTGTTTCATATTCCTCAACTTCAGCTTTCACACATCACACATTTTAAACCAGGTATAAAAGAGTCAGTGAAATTATTTAGTTGCAGTTACATTTTAAATAAAGAACAAGAGTGGAAGTAAGAGCAAAAACATCAAGTATCAAAACAAATATCAAATATGCATAGAGTGTGTGACAGACTTCTGCAGGCGCTTGTCTCTTGTAAATCTGGAGCAGAGTACAGAAAATGAAGAGTGTGGCATAAATATCGTGGTAAAAATGAATTCTGCGATTGATTTCCCACAAAGATAAGATACAGATAAGATAAACCTTTATTGAGTTAAGAACCAAACCAAATCATATAGATATATAAGATAATAAGTAATAATACTAATAGCTAGCCGAAGATATCTACACTGGATCTCTGAATTGTTCTGAGTTGATATGTGTACACTCTATTAATAAATATAAATATACAGTAGGGAGCGACTGTGGCTCAGGAGAAGGTCGTCCAATTATTCATGGATTGGCGGTTCGAATCCCGGCTTCTCCTGTCTACATGTCGAAGTGTCCTTGGGCAAGACAATGAACCCAAATTGCTCCCGATGTGCTGGTTGGTACTGTACCTTGCATGGCTTCCACCGCAATCGCTGTATGAATGTGTGTGTGTGAATGGGTGAATGTAATGCACTATGTAGTGCCTTGGATAAAGGCGCTATATAAATGCACCATTTTCCATTTACCATTTACAGTGAATATATCTATATGTGCACAGTCTATTAACAGTAAATCAACACTGAGTATATGAATGAACGCACGCACGCACTCACCCGCGCAACCTTCTCTGTATAACATTGTATCAACAAACATTTCACAATGAGTATCTGGGTGAATATATCATACAGTATGTACATTATCAACCATCTATATGTGAATAATAGAGTCTCTCAACACTTCATCCATAAGAGGGATCTGTCAAAGTTTGGAAATATCCTAGTAATCTAGTAAAGGCCTAGTAAAGTCAGTAACAGACTATGCCTGTGGAGGCCTTAAAGTGCTGATGTGACACCCACAGCACATCTTTGATTAAAACGGTAAACGAAAAACAAGCTCATCTAATGAACCATGCTCTCTCGCCCTGCATCTGCTCTTCACGCCTCTCGTCCCGACACCATCTCTCCCGCCGTATGTTTGTCAACGCATGGCTTCAGGAGAAGTCTGATTCATACTGTACGTCGTCGCGGGCCTGTGTTGATGCGTTTTGAGCTTCTAGATCGGCTATTTTCAGTGAAGAGAGCAATGCTGGCGGTTAGGAAGCGGTCACGTGCGTTTTGACTCCGATGCCATTGAGTTTGTCTTTCTTCAGAGGAAAACGTTGGGCCGTATAGCCGGCCTTACATGCGCAGCCTTTTTCCCCGCAGCTTTTTCTGTGTAATTTCTCCAAGCCACCTTCCTGGTGTTAGGGGTTGAGCGGATTCATGTAGATGTATATTTATGAGGAGGACGTGTATTTCAGGGAGAAAGGTAGTGTGTGTGTGTTGTGAAAGGTGACCTTGTTAGATAAAAGGAGGGCTTGGGAAGCCAAATGATGAAAGAGAACGGGATCATCCCGGGCTCATTAATGTGGATTTGAAGGTCATGTAATTATAACAATAGAAGTGTGGGGCTGGCTTTGACATCTGGCATTGTTGCTTTGTTATGAAGGTGACGGGGCCTGCCAAGGAAACGGATTAATCACTGTGACACCTGTTGTCATTTTCATACATCCGTCGCCGGCACATCACAGGACCGGCGCTGTAGTTGTTGAAAGGATTGCGGCAAAAAAATAAAATAAAGCACTTGCACACCAAACTCACAAACGTGTTGTTTTGAATGTGAAAGGCTCCGAGACACGAGCGATCTCACCTGTTATTGTAATAATAACACATTCAAAGAGATATCTTGTATATCGCTGCTGTCGGGTGGAAACCTTTACGTCCAAAACGTTTGTTTTTTTATTATTATTTTAAAACACATTTTTAAATTGTGATAATTTTGCGATCTACACACAACGTGTAGCATCGCAATGCAGTGGGAGCTTATATAGATCATCTATTTTCACTAATTTGGTACGGCACTCTTGTATGATGAAGTAGCCTAGTAGGGCATTAATTTACGCAAAGAATTAAGCTGTGATCCTGGACACTACTCTCCCTCTGCCAACCTGGGGATAGCCCCGAACTGAGCTCATGAGCTCCTCATTAGCTCCTTACCGGGAGTTAACCTGGTAGGACGTAGCGCGTGGAAGGAACACGTTATTCCAACCAGTTCATTTCCTCTCCATCAGGCGCCCAACACCCCGGTGGGAATCGAACCCGGCACCTTGCCAAAAACGACTTTAACAACCTTTTGGGATCTTTTATGCATTCAGTTTGAGATGGTGATCGCCACCATCTGCTTAGCTCTCCACTGCTAGGCAACGCACAGCTAGGCTGTGTTCGTCCGCCAGTAAAATGATCCCCTCGTCCACTGCCGGTGTTAACGGAAATCTTAAAACCCTTTTATCTCAGATTATTTTCCCAGATTGAGGTTTTTTCATCAAAACTGGTCACGGCTCATAACTAAAGCACCATTGTTAGGCAACAGTTGAGGTCAGCGAAAGTCGCTGAGGTTTTGCAACGGTTTCTCTGTACATTTTTCAAACTCTTACTGACACAGTAGCACCTTGAGGTCTCTGTTTTCCTTCACTCCAAGAATCTTACTTATTTTTATTGTTTTTATTGACCTTTATTTAATCAGGGAAGACCATTGAGAGCATGCTCTCTTTTGCAAGGACGCCCTCAGTACTACATTATCCCACATAAGAAAAAACAAACAAATTTACATTGAAATATAAGATGAGCAATGTTAAAAAAGAACATATAATGCTAATACACGCTGTGTGTTGCATCCTCAAGTAGTGCCTTAAATTATTCTATTCCAGTTTGTCCAGTTTCAGAGTCCTGGGTTTTCTTCCTTCTGTCTGTAGCATAAAAGAGGATTTCATATTGCTTGTTTCACTGGGTTGATTGTAGCAACAGCCCATGCGAGAGAGCCTTTGGCCTCTAACCCCATGGATTGCAACGCTCTTGAGAGGAAGATGGGACTGTATTTGTGGAGATTTACTAGGAAGTCTATGTGCAACCGCAATAGGGTCGGAATCCAGCCACATCTCTACCTCTGCTTACCGCCTGGCTCCCTGGGGAACACTGTTGGCTTTACACAACAAAGCCTGCGAGCCAAATTATCAGGCGAGGCTCTAACACCGGGTATAGAGGGAGCTGCATGCATCTTTAATGTGCCACAAATATGAAATACAGTTACAGTTGGAGAGAAAATGTGACAGCGGTATTTCTTTACACTTTCTGTGTGAGTATTGGTGAAAAAAGGAGGGAAAAAAAGAAAAAGACTCCCAATCATTACTCATTAAAATGGCTTCATTTTAGCACAGACCACCGCAAGCATGAGATGGGTCTTTTGAAAGAAAGAAAGAAAATCAAATCAAATCAAATCAAACGCTGGTTAGAAAATCAGCGTGTGTGTGTGTGTGTGTGTGTGTGTCTGCGTGTGCGTGTGTGCGTGTGCGTGCGTGTGCTCACAGAGACGAATACAAATATTTCAAGACATTATTTGGAACGCTGATGGAGACGAGAGCAATGCAGGGACGGGAGGGACAATGAAGTCATGCAGCAGTCTGTGCCATGTTTTTTTTTCTTTTCTTTTTTTCTTAACCACTTGCCTGCCTCTGTGTGTGTGTGTGTGTGTGTGTGTGTGTGTGTGTGTGTGTGTGTGTGTGTGTGTGTGTGTGTGTGTGTGTGTGTGTGTGTGTGTGTGTGTGTGTGTGTGTGTGTGTGTGTGTGTGTGTGTGTGTGTGTGTGTGCGTGTGCAGTTGATGGAGCCTACATTCAGGCTACATCTCAGAGCCGTTGCGCGAGAAATAAGTAACCTGGTTTATGAAAAAGACAAGTACAGGCCACATGAGCACTTTAAACATATTTGAAAATTGCCGATCTACAAGCTCACGACAAGTGTGACGCGATAACTTATAGATCTGCAATTTTAAATAAAAAATCTTGAGAAACAAAATAATTTTTAAAACATTTCTAACAACACAAACATGGTACGGGGGTCCCTGGCACAAATTATTAATTTCAGATACATTTATTTGGGGGGGGGGGGGTGCTTGACATGAAATGTTTGAGAACTACTAAAAATAACAGAAAAACATTGGAAGCAAGCACAAATAAACAACCCTCCCCCCCAAAAAAAACACTCCAAAAAGCGACTTAACAGAAAATCAAGCCCAAAGTAAGCAGACATGGCAAGCCTGCAGAGCTTGTTAGGAAGGCTGGCGGAGTGGAAAGGTGGGCGAGTGGTGGGGGAATGCCTGGCTGAAGTGGGACCTCATTTCCTTTCCACGCAGAGAAGAACATGTAGCTATGCGTTCCTTCCACGCCACTGATCCCCTGAAAACTGGCATTCATAGCCGACACCTATACTCTCTAAACCACTGCTTTATAAACAGTGGGCCGGGATCCATGTTTGGATTAAATGTCCTATATTTAAAATGTTTATTATTTAAAATATAATATTATAATTTCCATATATATATATATATATATATATATGAAAAAATATCAAAATAGCAGATCTACAAGCTCTTTCAATAGTTTGGGTCTAATTTCTCTCTTGGGTCTTGAGTTAAAAGGTTTTGGAACCACTGCTCTATCCCACATCAGCCACCCAATTCAAAGTTGTTTACTTAAATTCTTTACTCTTACCCATATAACTGAAGGTGTCACTGACAAACATTTTAACGACGCATTTAAATGATATGAAAGGGATTTAAAACATGAATGACTCTGTCATAACTGCCAGGTGCAACAAGCTCTTGTAGCGCTCGTTTTCGTTCATTTCCGACATTCTTTTGTTGGTTCACCCAGCTGTGTTTTGTTATGGTTGTCCTCTATAGCTCCAGTTAGCTCATAGTATTAGCTTCTGTTGCCACTCGCTCCTCATTGCGGCGTTCAGAGTATTGGTTTTTATGGGTAAGTCTCCCATCATTGGCCAAGAGGCAGCCAATCATGAAAAAGTGTCTACTACGGTCGTCTTTATGGTCGCCAGTAGTGGTGTGTGAAAATGTAGTCAATGGGCTTTTCAAGCACTTGGCGAAGAAAAAAAAAGACACAACACTGTTACACGGAGCAGTCCCATTGATCTACTTCCTGTTTCCTTTTCAGATGCCAGGTTCGTTTAGAGTCAGACTTTTGGCTACATCTATATCTGAATTCTTTTCTGCCTGACTGGCACAGTAAAGTGGCACTTCGAGAGCGCTCGGTGAAGTTGAAATAATGAAATCCACTGATGTAAAGCGGCTCTCAGCTTCTACAATCCGTTGCGTGGATCCACCGCTCTCACAATTCATTTGACTGTGATATATTCACTGAAACTCCAAATAAAGTACATTGAAGATGAGATAGTATTTTATTTCATCTCTGCCCCTTTGAAAAATTGCACCGGGCCATTTGTTTGACTCGGCATCCTATCTGTTTGCAACTTGCATTGTGCAACTACTTGAACCATAAACTTCTTTTTATTAAAAACCTTTTCCTTAGTATATTTATATTTCCCAAAGGCACAGCAGCGTGCACTATTAACCTTGTGGAAAGGGAATAACGATAGGGTGAGTGTCTCTACAATGGATCATGTTTAACAGGGTTGGGTCAAGGAAGCCGAGGCCGGCAGGTAGACAAGCGGGTATGTTTACCGGCCTCGGGTCGCGTAGTTACGCACTAGCACTTCCCATTCAGCTGCACGATCTGCACCTCTACATGACACCGAGCACACAGCCCAGGTGCATGCCTCACTGAGCTCTGCACACACATGGTTTACACGCTGAAGTGCGCACAAAGAATTTTTATGGCCATTCTGCAAATATAGGGAACGCAGAGAAACACAGAGGGTGGATTCACCATTCAATTTCCATTTGGCTTTGTTTGTGTGTCTGGCCTGGGCTGCTGGAAACGGTAGCTAGGATCCATAAACCATGCCCGCCAGCCTCCGCCATCAATAATTTCTGGTTGTGTGCAGCGGCTATAGCTCTGCCTCGGTGTCACCGGCTGAGGAGAATGTACGAGATGACTTTGTGGGTTAGGGAAGTTCAAAGGGCAGACAGGATGTGGGTGTTTCCAATGTGACAGTCCCGACACGTTTGCAATGGGGCGGCCTATTGGGCTGGGGCTCTTTCTTAATGACCTGCCCTCCCCACGCTGTCTGGGGAGCCCTTCCACAGAGATTTATGGCCCACGTTGTGTTTACCACAGGGGACTGAAGGCTGCAGGCAAGCAGAACTCCTGAGATGAAACTCCCAAGTTGCTGTTGTTTTCCTTTCCCTTTTTCTTCTTCTTGTTGACTTGGCTGTGGTAACTTTTAGAACTTACCTTTTACTAGAACGGAGGAAATATATTCAACTGAATCCAGGGATCGCCCAAGCTATGTCATGTTTTTGTTTTCTGCCCTGATCCCATAATCGTAGTTGTTTTTGAGACTGGTCCGTTCTGTCCTTGAAGACAAATTTGATTTCTGCAAGTCCCCAAGGTGTATGCTGGCAGACACTACAATAGAGAATGTGTTTTTTCCCCCTCTCACTGTCTCTCTCTCACTCTCTCTGTAGTCTTTTATGGCTTGAGGGGAAAAAACAACAACCAGAAACATTAGAAAAGATAAGGCCTGTGTGGAGGCGCTCAACCACTGCACAAGAAACGGATAATGTCTTATGATAATGCGGTACTAATAGTTGTATCTCTCATGCATCCCTAAAGGCAGAAATGTGTTGATCCACCACAAGCTAGCCAGCCTGAGCCCAGGGCAGGCACGGGCAATGCGGAGAGCATATAATTAATATATGCGCTATAAAATATGTACTATGGAGTGGATGAGGCCAAATATGGATTTTGGTTTAGATTTTTCACTCAGGATAATTGAAACGCTTTTCCAGCGAGCCGTACCAAACGATCGAGGCACAAGTTGGCCAAGAATGTAGGGCTGCTTAGCGAGCTCCTGTAGGCTGCTTCCCTCGCAGCTGTTCCTTATTTGTCCCATGTGTTTTCCGGCCCTTAAGGAGGGATTGTAGAGTGAGTCCCTGTGCATTTTGGGATTTTTATATACCTCCCTTGATATCTATCGCTGAGGGGCTAAGAGCTTGTTTTCAGCAACTCAAGGTAACAAATCTTTTTTCCCCCCTCCTCCTTTTACCCCTCTCTCCCTGTGTGTGTGTGTGTGTGTGCGTGTGCGTGTGTGTGTGTGTGTGTGTGTGTGTGTGTGTGCGTGTGTGCATCCCTGATGAGACATATTTCAAGACATTATTTGGAACGCTGATGGAGACGAGGGCAATGCAGGGACGGGAGGGACAATGAAGTCATGCAGCAGTCTGTGCCATGTTTTTTTTTTTTTTTTTTTAACCACTTGCCTGCTCGCTCGCACATTTATCACAACCCCTGCTGTGATGAGATGGCTGTCGAAAATGCTCCGCCGTCTCCCAGTGGGTCCTCTGTCGTGATCACACTTAAATGCGTGTGGTTTGGAAACCAACACCTCCACCACACCTACTCCCCTCCAACCACCACCACCACCACTGGTGGAAAAATGACTCAAATGCTTTTACTTAAAGTACTCCGTTACAAGTAGACGTCACGTATTCAAAATGTTCTCAAGTGAAAGTGCAAAAGCATCGGCATCAAAATGTACTTAAAGTACTCAAAAGTAAAAGTACTCATATTGCCCAAGTTCAAATTGTGTACAAAATCTTTTTTAAATAGCCGATCTACAAGCTCACAATGTGTCTCATTGACGCAGAGTCCCACTTTCGTGGGAGGCCGCATTATTTTGGAAATACTCAAGTAAAGTAAAAAATAACTCAAAATTGTAAAATAGCCTACAGTACTTAAGTAAATGTACTAAGTTACTTTCCACCAGCAGCCATCCCCTCTGACGCAAATGCACAGTAAGATGGCGTCGAGCTGATTAGCATCCACATCTCTTATCGCTGATTAGATGTTGAGTAAACGGAGCGCTCCCTCAGGTAAAGCATTTCCATAATGTCAGGTAATTATAAGCGCCAGGGCCATTAAAGGCACTGATAGAAAGACTCCCCAGGAGGACAGACAACGGGGCGACACACCTTGCTCAAACCGTTCATACTATATTAGCCATACTTAGAAAGGGAACAGTTGCCAAACAAATGCATACTTTCATCTTTTCATCATCTACTGCCAGTAGATTCAGCAACATTATTGCCAAGCCTTCCGAGTATTTTTTTATGTTGAACCACAATTCATTTGCGCTTCCAAAGCCTTTATTTACGACTGCGTTCATCCACAATGCACTGTGTAACCTGGCCTCGGAGAATGAGGTGTTGTGGGGGGCGTTGATTGCGGTGATTGACAGGTCACACAACTACATGAACTCTGCGGTAAGAGCAGAGCACACATCTCTGTCATCACAGAAAAACCTGGAAAGGTGCTATTGTAAACATGAATAGGTTCTTAGTACATTCCCGTGTGTGTGTGTGTGTGTGTGTGTGTGTGTGTGTGAGTGTGCGCGCATGTGTGTGATGTTGACTGCATGTGAATACATTGTATGCAACAATAGCGCTTGATGAAGCACACATTCTTTGGTTGGAGGGCTTGCTTTGTCCCCACTCCGTGTGTGTGTGTGTGTGTGTGTGTGTGTGTGTGTGTGTGTGTGTGTGTGTGTGTGTGTGTGTGTGTGTGTGTGTGTGTGTGTGTGTGTGTGTGTGTGTGTGTGTGTGTGTGTGTGTAATGACACCACAGAAAGGTGCAGAGCTCGGCTGGCCTGCAAAAGCACCCTTTTCATGATTTAATTTCATTTTCATCTGGAAAATATTAGGGTAATAATAACCGTCCATGATTAGCAGATCCTCCCTGATACTACATGTTCGCCTTCACACCACACATAGTCTACTTAAGCTTGATTGAAAAACTTTCTGGAGAAAATGATAAGGAATTAATGGGGAACAACATGGTGCTGGCTGATAGTGATGTAGACAGTTCTGGAAATCATTAAAGACACGGCGGAATATGCGATTCCCACGTTGCCCCTTGCGTGAACTGTGTACTTCAAACACGTGGGACACCTGCCTCACTCTTCAGTTACACCCAAATTAAAGCCAAGTTGTTTTAATCCCCCCTCTAATCTTTCTCCTGTGGCGTGCTGAGCCACGGCTCTTGCTGACAGAGCAAAGATTGGTTAATTCTTAAAGACATCTTCCTCAGTCTGAATGCTCTGTATGAGTATGACTCTAACCTTGACTAAACCAGTACGCTATAGCTGATGTGGTGGGGTAAGAAAAGGGGTCAACGTAGTCACTAGAACAATACAGGGCCACCTCTCTGTCCTGTCTATAATGAGTGTTTGCGAACTAAATGGTCCCCCAGGCTGAGAATAGAGTAGATTATATTGTGGATTCTGTTTATAGACATCTTATCTGTGTCACACTCCTCTGTCAAGCCCACCCAAACCCGAGGCGTGGGGGGGGGGGGGGGGGGGGGGGGAGCGTACTAGCGACGGGGCATTATTACAGAGTTCCCTTTTCCCTTGCAGCAAACACAGTCTGTTTATCTTGGTGGTGTGTTTTGTCAAAGGTTCTTTGTTCAGAGACAGTCAGACAACACAGAGCTGTGATAACTGTGGTGGATTCCTCTTGCTGTAAAGCAGTGGACGAGTCATGCTCAGTCAGTATACTGTCCGAGACTGCATGCCATGGTAATTGCTTTTAATGAGCCACCACATGCTTTATTGAGCTTAACCTCTGTAATGTTGCCAAGCAAGAAATCTGCCAAGGCAGAGTTACTGATTAGGGGTGGGTATTGAAATGAGCTAATGACTGAATCACATCAAATTTAAATTGCTCAGCACTGTAAAATGTGATGATGCTCTCTGTGCCAACTTTTGATACCGGATACATACGTTCAAAATAACCAATAGCGAAACTCTGGAGAAATCTGTCTGGTCCATTGCTCTTCTCACGACCAATTCAGGCTTATACAAAGCATCACCAATGTTCTTGTATTCAGCTTTTACTTGTGATTGACAAAGCTACGCTATGGGTTAATGAGCTAATCTGCATGCTCTACATGCAAAGCTACGTAATGCCATACAATGGCAATCATACATGCAAATAGAGAAGTCGTCAAAAACGTGATTAACCACATTCAACCTGGTATCACTATTTTGTATTTTGTATATACAGTAATGTAGAGTAATTGTAGGCTAAATACAAAATAAAAATTTGAATTGTGTTGTGAGGCTGTACATATATTTTCGCTGTCCAGTTATGGTTTAAAACAGTGGTTTTCAACCATGGACAAGAGATCCAGTACAAGTCATTTTACACTTGGTTGCATGCTGAAAATAGCAGATCTACAAGCTCACAGCGTGTCGTGCTGCGACGTGTTGTGAGCTTGTAGATCGGCTATTTTCAGCAAGTGTACAATCAAGGCAATTAATTTTAGTCGACTAAAACTAGACTAACACTAAAACATTCCAGGTGACAAAAATATGACTAAAACTAAATGAAGTTTCATTCCAAAGACTATGACTAAACTAAAATAGAAATTTGCTGCCAAAAACAACAGCAGAAATAACATGACAATGATTTTGTCTCTCCACTTTCTAGCAGTCTTATGCTCCTCCCCTGGCCCTTATTGTCACCGTCTTTATCTCTGCATATATTGATCATGCAAACGGTACGGATGCAATTTCACCTGTAATGTCGCAGCAGGGTTGTACTGTCAGCCTTTAGTATAAATCCATTTCTGCCACTTGTATTGGTTCGGTGGAAATTTGCTTGCATGCAATGATTTGTTTTGATTTGAATTACTTCAAAAACAAAAAAATATCTTTCTTAGAAGCGCAAATGTGTTTTTTTCCCTGCAGTGTGGCGGTGGCTTCGGGCCAAATACTGTCGCTTCATTCTCATACAGTCTAATGCAGTCAGTGTCCTCCTTTGGACACCACAGGAACACACTATGAGTTATTCCAGTTCACTCTGAAAACCAAATGTTTATGGTTTGTCAAAGTGTGTCGATTGTGCGGAACAGAAAACAAATCTTTTTCTTTTTAGTTTCCCCGTGAAATGCTCTTCTTTTTTTTTAATCCATACAGACTGTCTGGTATCAACATCTAAGTTGAGATGAACATTTCCAGATGAAAACAGGCCTTTTTGGCTCTTTTTTTACTGCCTGAATATATCAATTAATTTCCATTTCTTTCTTTTCAGCAAACTCCAGTCTTCTGGGAGGAGGCGGAGGTGAGTGGATGCCTTTGTTATACTATAACATAGCACAAAACACACTATATCATCGTTCATTCCAATGGAATGCCAGTGGTATTAATATTAACCATTTTAGCCCCGGGCCCTGCGGCGTCCCTATTTTGGGCAGACACTAGCCGATCTAAAAGCTCACAACGTGTCACCTTGTGACACGTTTGTGAGCTTGTAGATCAGATATTTCCACCGCGCGACTAAGCGTAAGGAAGCAGGGCTCAAGTGGTTAAAGCAATTAAAGTGACACTCATCACATCTGGCATATGGAACATCCGTACACCTCTGTGCGCTAACAGCACAATTCAGTGTGTGTTTCGCCGCCAGCGCCTTTTGTTAAATGTGACTGAATGGCGAGGCCAGCATCGCATCAGAGCTCGGTGCGCTGCAAGCCCAGCCTCGGCCACGGACAGACATGGTCATTAATTTGCCGCCCTGCCGAAGAATGTTAGTATCAAAATGAATTTGGAGGCGGCCGACCATGGTGTGGGAATAAGAGGGTATATATGGGAACCCCAGGAGAAGACTGCTTGTCCAATCCCCACTGTTTTCTTCCTTTGGAAGTTTGACTTTCGCTGTGACATGATTGAAATAATCATTCTTTGTTGAGGGCCGTCAGGGTGGAGTCGGAATGGAAAGGCAACAACTCAGATGTGGAATTTAGATCTTGGATTCTAAAGGGAGTATCAGGTGCTGCAAGGGAATGGCAATGAAATGAGGTCACTGTTCCGAACCCAATTTGTTTATCCACCAGTGTTGTTGTTGTTTCATAGCTCAGCGAGATGCTGTGTGCAGCATTTATGATTTTCCTGCTCTTAATTCAAATAATGTTTTTGGCCAGAATATGCTGTACATGCTGGCCAAAAACATGCTGTATTATTATGAACTGGTGGCCTGTCACCAATATGTTGGAAATGGCAACAATTAACCATCGGTACAGTTACACAAGCACAATTATAATAATTTAACTACAATAATTCTAATAACTAGTTCATACCTGGGGATTTGCGCATCTGCACACTCAAAGTATTTGCAGTATTACAACTTGGTAATTTACCTGACATTGAGTCGTACATTGTTACCACAACCATGAGAAGTCCATGCTTACATTGTTGCTGTTATTAGCTTGTGCTAATAACACAACGTTCATTCCAACATTGCACTTGTGATTGAACCATCTGTGTGAGCGCTATATGGACATGATATCCAAAGCACACATTTAAGCATACGTTGCGAATAAACGCTCCTCTGTGCGCACTGCGAGTGATATGGATTGGATATGATATACAAACCCGTGCTCATAAAACACATTCTGTGCACATGGCTCCAAAATCAAGGTCCTTTAGAACCACAACGCTGTCGCTACAACTGAACAGAACAGATCCCATATAAGCGTGGAGGACCGTAACCATGACAACAGAACAGAGCCCATAGCCTGGAGGACCGTAACCTTGGCAACAGAATAGATCCCATAACCTGGGGGGACTGTAACGTGACAACAGAGCTTCATTTTGCATGTTACAATCATACGACATGGATAATGATACACCTTCATTTGGTCCTGGCACATGACCCCATTACAGTCTCTATTATGTCACATGACCCCATTACAGTCTCTATTATGTCACATGACCCCATTACAGTCTATATTATGTCACATGACCCCATTACAGTCTCTATTATGTCACATGACCCCATTACAGTCTCTATTATGTCACATGACCCCATTACAGTCTCTATTATGTCACATGACCCCATTACAGTCTCTATTATGTCACATGACCACATTACAGTCTCTATTATGTCACATGACCCCATTAGTCTATTGCAGTATGTCACATGACCCCATTACAGTCTATATTATGTCACATGACCACATTACAGTCTCTATTACAGTATGTCACATGACCACATTACAGTCTCTATTATGTCACATGACCCCATTACAGTCTCTATTATGTCACATGACCACATTACAGTCTCTAGTATGTCACATGACCACATTACAGTCTCTATTATGTCACATGACCCCATTACAGTCTCTATTACAGTATGTCACATGACCCCATTACAGTTTCTATTATGTCACATGACCCCATTACAGTCTCTATTATGTCACATGACCCCATTACAGTATCTATTATGTCACATGACCCCATTAAAGTCTCTATTATGTCACATGACCCCAGTACAGTCTCTATAATGTCAAAGCTCTGTTCACATCTAAACACGCTGCCCTGGAGTGGCCCTCATCTTATCTGACGCATGGGTAAAAAGTCCTACAGACTTAACCATCCAAAGCGCTGTTGCATCGCAGTGCGGCCTCCAGATCTTTATCAGTGACATGGAGTAGACCCTCAGCACACTGATCACAGCCATCTAAAGAGCTTCTCTGATTGAGATCAGAGGTCACAAGACATGCGTCTCGGTAACCAAGATCAGTCTCTGGGTGAAGCACCTGCCCATTGATGTCTAATGTCCCACGACGACACACTAGGCCTCTCTGATTGGGATCCATCTCTGCCTCCATTCACTCTCCTTGAGAAACACAAAAAGCAATTTTCTCCGCCTTTTGTTTTCATGATTGTTATTTTTTGGGCAAATTGTCTTTTTTTTCCTTCTTTGCAAAAAGTCTTAAATCTCAGGCGGCGCGGGCATGTTGATTGATCCAATTTCTCCTTCGACAGGAAATGGTGGCCCGAGTATTAGGTTTAAACTGCACGGCAACGGCGCGGCAATAAGAGATGTCAAGTTGAGTTTGTGTGGATATTAGATAGCAATACAGGCCCCCCTCTATTACCATATGTTGAAAACATTTCACTTCAATGTGGACTGCCACGGGGCTAAATAAGCCTAGAGGGATTTTAATTGTAGCCCGTGTCATATTTGGAATGAAAACCTATTCATTCTTAATTGACTTCCTGTGTTCCTACTGCTGTCAATTTACTGGCACACACGGGGAGGCCAATTAACCTTGCAGTAATACAGTCTCTCTGCATTGTGTACAGTGTACACATTGACCATGAAGGCTCTATGGGATGTCACTGTATGTAAATTAAATATTGTGTGAGCCTAGATACTATAGAGCCTTTATACAGTGTGGTATACTGTATGACCTGTGAGCCTTTTTCTTTTCTTTGGCTCTGCTAATGGGATTTCACTGTATGTAAAGTATATATTGTGTGAGCCTAGATACTAGGCTATTGCGTGCGTGCGTGTGTGTGTGTGTGCGTGTGCGTGTGCGAGACGTGTGACCCTTTATCCTTTCCATGGCTCTGCTAAAGGATTAGATTGTAGCAGCGACCATGCAGTATCCACTGCAGACCATGACAATGTTTCCATGAGAGAATGTCACCCCGCCCCTCCCCCCTACACGTCCTTTACGCCAAAAACAAAGCTCTCCATCATCTGTCTTGTATCTGTGTGAGGCCGACGTGCAATGGAGCTTTTATCTGCCAGTGTCTTTATCACTCGAAGGTGGTGGCTAAACCTGCAAAGCTGTTTTCCCCTTTGCTCTGCCCTCCTCCTCTCCTCCTATCTTGTGGTTTTGGTATGTGAGGACCTCCGGCCCCCGGTGGTGCATGGTGTGGATCGATGTGGAGATGCAGCTCTCATATAGAGGGCCCTCCTTATCTCCCTGCTGTCTTCTGTCTCGGGGGCGGTGCAGACTGCAGAGGGAGAGAGAGGGGCAGCCTCACAACAGGATGATCCATCATGCCGGCCCCGGCTCCCCTCCTCACACACCTGAGCTAGTGGTGGGGGGAAAGTACTTGTTACTTAAGTAAAAGTATCAATACTGCAATGTAGATGTACTCTGTTGCAATAGACGTGCAAGTAAAAGTGAAACAGTGAAAAGTGAAAGCATACAAAGGTATCGGCATCAAAGTGTACTTAAAGTACTAAAAGTAAAAGTACTCATATTGCAGAATGTCCACATTTCACAAGTTCAAAATGTGTACAAAATCTTTTGAAAATACCAGATCTACAAGCTCACAATGCGACACATTGCGACACATTGTGAGCTTGTAGATCTGCTATTTTCAAATGGCCGGATATATAGGGTTGAAGTGTTTAATGTATGTTTTGTAATGATGATGACAATGAACAAAGTAACTTGTGACTAAAGTTGTCAAATAATTGTAATGGAGTAAAAAGTACAATATTTGCCTCTGAGATGTAGCGAGGTAGAAGTAAAAGTACTGACAATTTAACATACGCAAGTAAAGTACAGATACCTCCAAATTGCACTTAAGTACAATACTTAAGTAAATATACTTTACTTAGTTACTTTCCACCACTGCACCTGGGCCATGTTTAGCTCTCTCGCCCCGTTGAAGATGGGCTCCCTCCCGCAAAACAGCACGGACGTGGGATAAACTCTTCCCTATACTACAGCACGGACGTGGGATAAACTCTTCTCTATACTACAGCACGGACGTGGGATAAACTCTTCTCTATACTACAGCATGGACGTGGGATAAACTCTTCTCTATACTACAGCACGGACGTGGGATAAACTCTTCTCTATACTACAGCACGGACGTGGGATAAACTCTTCTCTATACTACAGCACGGACGTGGGATAAACTCTTCTCTATACTACAGCACGGACGTGGGATAAACTCTTCTCTATACTACTCGGCTGCACGGAAAAGTTATTTTGGCTGCGTTGGAAAGTTACTACCACCCACACACTTTGAACAGCTTCCACTGGCTTTGCTCGGCTGTGGGGGGAATTTATGTTTTTGTCACAATACCTTATAGGTGTGGGTGTCTCTGAAAATAAACCACTCTATATTAGGTATGGCTCCTCATTAATCCGAGTGAGATATGTGGTCTTTGCTAAGTAGCCAAATTAGTTATGGGTGATTCGTCAGAGGGCTTGGGGAAGTGTGGCATTTTGTCTGAAAATAAGTTTATTTCCAACATGGTTTTAATTCATAACAAGAAAATGACTCATAACTGTCATAACTGCCAGGTGCAACAAGCTCTTGTAGCGCCACTTTTCATTTGTTTCCGACGTTAATTTGTTGGTTCACTCACTGTGTTTTGTTATGGTTGTCCTCTAGCTCCAGTTAGCTCATAGCATTAGCTAGAGTATGGGTTTTTTATGCCGTTCAGACTCCCATTGGCTAGGAGGAAGCTAGGTCGCTAGTAAGGTCGCGAGGAGGCAGCCAATCATGACTAGGTCGCTAGTAAGGTTGCTAGGAGGCAGCCAATCATGACTAGGTCGTGTTTAGAGTCGTCATTACGGTCGTCATGCGTGCAAATGTAGCCCGGGCTGCTTCGTACCTCGCAAAAAAAATTAATAATAGGTTGGCTGAACTCTTGTCTTGTACTAAACCTACATTTCTGCACTCTGAAATTATAAACGATGTAACCAACTGGACCCTTATGGGTCCACTTGGTTACATCTGTGCATTCCCAGAGTTAAACGAGCGCTGAGGATTTCACTGTGTAGTAAAACCATGAAGTGCTTGCATTTCCATTTCCAAAGTTCATGGGAAGATACTTGCCCTTTTACGACCGGCCCCATTGAAATCTGTTGATTACACGAAAGGGAATTGCCTCTGAGTTTAGTCTGCCTTATTACAGTACACAACGGGGTTAACCAAAATAGCACTGTTATCTGCATTAGGCATACTGTCTCTGTGGGACCCGGCCCGTGCACAGTTCACACACGTTGCGGCAAATAACAATGATCCCTGATAATGGCACATGAAATGAGGCCTCTGCGAATAGAGGGCAATTATGAGCGTTACGAGGCGCAGGCTCGTGTGTGATGTGTGTCACCACCGTATGGCTGGGACGTCGGCGCGGTCCCGAAAGAATAGACTCAATGTAAACATGATGTAGTCAATGTAGCCTCTCTCTTCCCATTTCTTTGTCCCCCTGCCCCGTGGCACGCGTCGCGTGTGCATGTCGTCACGTCGTAGTACTGATACCACACACACACACACACACACACACACACACACACACACACGCATTTTTGTGTTGATGGAGAGCGCGAGAGAGAGAGCGCCACTCGGGCTTTGATGTCTTCATCGAAGAGGGGAACTGGCTCATTAGCATTCTAACCAGAGCTGTTGCACATTTAGCACTGGGATCTAACCATACCACCCAAACAAGCCGGGTTAGGATAGGCTGGGCCTTCTATCCTCACTTCAATCAACCAGGATGGTGCATGCACACTTGTTTCTGCCACTGTTTCAGCCAATGGTGTGCTGCTAGCATTCGCCATTAGATGAGAAGAACTCACTGTGGCCTTTGTGATTGCTTACATAACAAATGGCGGCCTAGAGGGATGCATAGCTCAGCCATGTGGCGCATCGCCAGATGTCCATGTTGTCCTTTATCTTTCACCACGAAATTGCGCCATATCCCCGATATTGAGAAAGAGATCTAATCTATGTGGTGTATTTTGATTTGCCAATGATACAGTGCATTGACTCATTGTGGACACTGTCACATACACAGACAGCCTCATTACATTAGTTTCACAGACGCTTGGCAGCTCAACTAATAAAGGCTTGCCTGAATGCTCCCATCTGACTCTATCCCCCATCAGGTCCCTAAACAGTACATTTCCTCAAGGACCAACACATTCTAGTATATGGGAATACTTTAGCTTGCGTGTTCATGACATTTCCTACACGGCAGCTAAAGACATGTTATAGTCGTCACAACAAGACCAGGAAATGCACAGCGATGCACCAATCAGTTAAATATGTTTTTTTCCTGGCTTTGACCTTTTGAGGTGAAATTAGGTCTCCCTGCGTTAAATGTCGTGCTTACCCAGGAGCAGAACTTGCCTTTCCAGCACATTGCTACAAGCTATAGTGAAATCATATATCACCCATTCTTGAGATAAGGGACAAAACTTTTTTCAAACTGGATTTTTTTTTTTTTTAAGATACATTCAAATCAAATAGATGTATTTGTAGACACAGGTCTCAACTACCAATATTGAGAAGGAACAGGTTTTTCGCATAACATTTCTTTCTAAAATGGGACATTTATGCACTTAATACCTGATTCATGTCAACTCCGTCAGACACACTAAAATATTTTTTAATTGAATTTGATAATTTCAACAATAATATAAAGTCCTCAGTTATCTTATAATGGCTTTCAGTAATCAAGTTAAGTAATACAATTATTTTAATATTGTTTTTTTCCAATATCACACTATTATGAAATATCCAATTTCTCAAATCCGTCATTTCAACCTCTATTTTCAATATTATAACATGAAAACCATGTAAAAAAAAAAAAAAAATCATCATTACGTATCATTTCAGTTGGTGTTTCAATACATATGCACAAAATATTTAACATCACATTTTCTATTTCTTTGGAAATTAACAAAAACATCACGGGACGAACATCTGACGGAGTTGACGAACATCTGACGGAGTTGACAAGTTTAACTGATTTAGGTTCTAGACCACCTAGGATCTTGATTCTGGTGACTAATCCCACATTTTCAAGGATGAGGAATACAGTGGTACTATTTATATTGGCCCTGTGACCATGGCAGCCATTTTCAAAATGGCCGCCACCTGTTGTTATTTTACAATAACTCAAGTTCTACAATCTACACCACCTAGGATCGGGATGAGGATGGCCGCCAACTTTCTGTTATTTCCCAATAACTCAAGTTCTACACCCCCTAGGATCTTGATTCTGGTGACTAATCCTACATTTTCAAGGAGGAGGAATACAGTTGTACTATTTAGATTTATCCTGTGACAATGGCAGCCATTTTCACAAATGGTGGACCTGCTATTATTTTACCAATTTAGTCAGGGAATATTATCAGAATAATGTCAAATCTGTGAATACATTTCTTACCAATAATTTTTTCACCAATGTGTTTGTAAAGGTGTCTACTAACATATCCCACATTGGTTTCTATTGAACCACCCTAGGGGCATTTTTGACAGCTGCTGAAAGTTGGGTACCATACCAAGTGGCTATGGCCAAACTAGGGAGTCTATGGCCAAACTAGGGCTAAATTCGGCCATATATACACTTGCCCAAATGTGCTGACCTCAGTTTGTGAGCCCAAGGAGTGTTCTTTGTGCATAGCTAATGCTTGGAATGCATTCAGAATCATGAAAACTCCCTAGTTTGACATTTTGCCTTATATAGGTTGTTGATTGACCCCAACTTTCAGCAGCTGTCAAAAGTTCCCCTAGGGTGGTTGAATATAAAGCAATGTGGGATATGTTAGTAGACACCCTTCCAAACACATTGGTGAAGAAAATTCTTGATAAGGAATTTATTACCAGATTGTATTAATATCCCCTGACTAACTCATCTTCTAGACCACCTAGACCCGACTTCACCAACAGAGACCCGATTGACACCTAAACAACAAGTTTGGACAGCCCTACCAAATAGTGTTACGGAAAATAGCAAGTGTCTACCCTAGGCCCAGAGGGAGACACAGAACTTAGATGCGGCTCACATGTTGCATGACTCCTCAACAAGCTGCCACCAGAGATGAGAGCTGAATTCTGCCGCACAATTCTCTGCGGCCCAGGAGCAACCAACACCATGTTGGAGTTCTCTGAGTGGTTGAAGCACGAGTCCTAGCCATATAGCCTGTGCAAAGGAAAACACCTTGAAGACCTATTTGAGGTGAACAGTGAGCAGTGAACAGTGAGCAAAAGACTGAAGATCTGCCTTCAGGACTATCAGGCAGGATGTGCAGACACTGAAGGCATCAGTGTCGTTCTGTGTCCCCAGCATGTCAACCAAAGCAATGTTACCAAATCAAAGGAGCCTTCACCTCAAGTCACCTGGGGCTGGGTGAGCAATCGTATCCTGTATCTAGCCTCACAACTAAATACAGACACTTGGCCAGACTGCCGTTTGAAAGGGTCAAACCCTTCATCCTGATTGGGGAAGACCACCCCACCTAATCACACCAACCGAACAAGTGAGGTTGGGGCCTCCAGGTGGGCCAGCAGCCATCTGCACAAGACTGGGCTGGACCCTGCAGGAAAGCAATCTCCAGCCAAGACAATGTAAGTTGACTATAACAACAGGGCCCCAGAACACAGAGCTCATGAGAAGGATGAAGAAACACTGGCAGGAGGCCATCATGAGAAGGATGGAGAAACACTGGCAGGAGGCCACCAAGATACAACGCCACACTGCAGTAGCCTGTGAACTCAACTCAACTCAACTCAACTTTATTTATATAGCACATTTAAAACAACCATAGCTGCCACAAAGTGCTGTACAGTACATAGGTAAAAACAGTAAGTAAACACATAGACTAAAAACACAGAATACAAAGACAACACACAAAACAAGAAAAGGAGGGGGGGAAGTCAAACTGTGCGCCTGTACCTGAAAGGGACAAGTCAAAGGCCAGAAAGCCCACCTCCTTTTAATGTCCTGTCAGTAGCAACTCAACCTGCACCTGAAATAAGCCCTGACCCCTCCCAGAGAAAGTTCATCCTTGAAACTGTAATGATTAGTCACCAGAATCAAGATCCTTGGTGGTCTAAAACTTGAGTTATTGGTAAAATAACAGCAGGTTGGTGGTCATTTTGAAAAACAATGGCTGCCATGGTCACAGGACAAATCTAAATAGTACCACTGTATCCCACATCCTTGAAAATGTATGATTAGTCACCAGAATCAAGATCCTAGATGGTGTAGAACTTGAGTTATTGTAAAATAACAGCAGGTGGCGGCCATTTTGAAAAATGGCTGCCATGGTCAAAGGGAAAATCTAAATTGTACCACTGTATCCCTCATCCTTGAAAATGTAGTCTTAGTCACCAGAATCAAGATCCTAGGTGGTGTAGAACTTGAGTTATTGTAAAATAACATCAGATGGCGGCAATTCTGGAAAATGGCTGCCATGGTCACCACGAGACAAATCTGTGATGGCCCTATAGCCAAAAATGTTCCTTAAGGCATGCTCTAACTGTGTGCCAAATTAGAATACGTCCCATAATTCAAAAACTATAATTTTATTGTTTTAGGAACACTTTTGTCAACTCCGTCAGATACATGTCAACTCCGTCAGACACAAAACCTGACGGAGTTGACGTCTGACGGAGTTGACAAAATGTCATTTGTTTTCATCTTAACCCTCTGTAGTACAATGTAGCCATTTTGTTTTTGCTTCATTTGTTAGCTAAACCTAACCCTAAACTTTTATAATAAACATTATTTTGGAATTCTTAACAAAGATCATAATAATGTCCTGACGGAGTTGACATGTAAAAGCTGTGACCACCCTGATATCAACATTGTTTGTTTAAAATATCAAACAATTGAATGCTTGTCAGACCAGGTGCTCCACTGTTGCAACAAATACAAACGGGACTTGGAAAAGGAGTCTTCAGGCTAAATCTGTCGACAATATTCTCTGATTAATTTAAGACTTTAAAAAAACCTGACGGAGTTGACGGGAGACGTGGGACACACATTTGATATGAGATATCTAATGGAAAATATAAATTAAAATTATTGTGTATATTGTTTGCTATGTTGTTGACAATCTACTTTAATTTAGTATGTATATTTATGTGATTGTGACAGTATTAGACACTTTTTTAGCAGTTTGAAATTATGACCACTTGCTGGGGACAGGCTAAATACAGACGTTTTTGGGTACAGTGCCTGCTTTTAACTAATTCAGATGGCATATGAAAACAATTATAATGAAATGAATGGCATAATAATGCACAACTGTATTACATTTAACTTTGCAAGTGCTTTTATTTTTATTAAATTAATTTATTTTTAACAATAATAAGGCTCTTATGTGTGGGACATGTTTTTTCCACTTTTGTCCCTCATCTCAAGAATGAGTGATATATTATTATGCCCAAACGTGATATGGGCAGCAGCAGCAGATCAGGGGGTATATCCAATTGGTATCCAATGTGTCAACGTGCGTGCGTGCACATGGGGAATATTCATTGTAAAGCGCCTTGGAGAAAGTTGCTATAGAAATGCACCATTTACCATTCATGATATCAGCATATAGTGAAAAATGGTGACTATTATGCAACAGGAAAATACTGCTGACACAACGGTTTTCCAGCAAGCAACAACAGACTCGTGTTTAGCCAAAATTAAATTTGTTCCAGATTTCATCGTTGCATCAGCAACTTTGTCCTGATCAATGTCTTTGGTTACTTGTCTCTCGATAAAGAGGAGCGCATTGTGAGGGACGCTCCTCGCGGGCGAGTACGGTACATTTTTTAAACGAGATTGCTATCTCCTCAATAGTCTTGCGTAAGCAGATCTCCATCTGGTTACAGCATTATCTCCACACAGACCAATATGTTCATAGAGATAAGATATGGCTCTTTTTCTTTGAAGACCACATGATGGTAAAATGCCTGGGTAATGCACCATCTCTAGATCATTTTAACCACATTAACCCTGGCATCCTTATTCTCAGAAAATATCCTAGGCCAGTGGTTTTCAACCCTTCATATCAAGGGCAGGCCCATTATGTATTGGGTTATTGAGCCACGGACCACCATTCATGCGATTTTAGCCTCTCAGACCCAAAACGTTGGACAAATTCCATGCTGTATTGATGTTGGTACTCTGCCATAGGAGAGATAACAGGCAAACGTTGAATTGTGTCGATTTCTTGTAAATTAAGTCATGCAGATGTTTAACAATAATATAACTATTGAGAGCGTAACATGAAAACCAAATTGATTTGTGTTTCATGTCACGCTTTCAACAGTTAAATATCTATAAGGGTCCATTTGGTTACCAACTCTCCATCATTTAGCTGAGGACCACCTGGAACCCCCTGGAGGACCACTGTCCTAGTGTCCTAGGCCTTTGTGTTTCATTTATACATGCGGGTGTTGCACTGCAACAACTGCTGATCTCCTAGCTCACTGCGCGTCGCTATGCAACACGTGAGCTATTTTGGACTGGATGCGCTGTGGTGCATTCAAACCCCTAGACTCTGCAACAGCGGAGCGAGTACTTTACCCTTTGTGCCACTTGAGTGCCCGTTGGTTGGTGGTGCTTATGTTATGGTTATGGTCAATATACACAGTATGCAAGCTCCGCATCAGTGGCTAAAGTGCAGTACGCACTACACGTTTCACGGCGTATATGTCAGACTAAATCCTTGCAGTTTCTTTCTCTTGAGACTGGCCACACTACACGTTTTTTGGGGTGGAGAAGGGCCGTTCAATAATGGCGGCTGCAGAAGCGTTGGGTGTGACGATAGCAACGCTGAAAACTAAATTCTGGACACGTTGCTGGATGACCATGAAGCGGAGTGCAAAACGCGACGTGTCCTTGACTTGCTGTTGAGAATGTGATACGGATGTACAGTATGCATACAGTATGCATACAGTATGCGCCAGCAGTGCCAGGGCACAGTGGGAAGTGGGCAGTGCCAAAACTTGTCGGCAAAGAGCTGTAATTCTATTGGTCATTGCGGTTATCATCGCAATGAAATGAAATGTAATGTTCATTAATATGTTCTGTCCAGTCCAAATAATCCAATGAAGTAAAGTAGGGTCGTAGGGGATGTCAGGAAAATGTCTAAATAAATATCATGTTTAATATTGATGACGTGTTGTCGTGGGCATCACACTACAAGAGATGAACAACCGGGCTTATAAAGACTGCGTAGTGCATACATGGCTTTACTCCTTTCACATCAGCAGAGGTTACACCAGCTCTGACTGCAACAACACAGGGAGTGCAGGTTTTTAAAACATTGAACATATATCTCTAGTTTGGGCCGATGTTTTGGTAAAACCTTTATCGGGGATGCTTAAGTGCTTCGCTTTGCTTATCTCCGTCTCCATTTGTCATGCAAAGTGCTCTGCTTTCTTTCTCCAGTCACCCACCAGGTGAACCATTATCCTTATGTCTGGGCCGTGCCTGGGGCTTGTTTATTGGAGAGATTGGAACGAAGACATGGTGGTCTGAGAGAGAGAGAGAGATAGAGATACGTGGGAGGTGCAGTGGAGATAGTCTCTTGGTGTGGCATGATCTTTTTTTCTTTCCATCACAGTCACGCCATCTCCACGAAAGTCTCTCGTGAGACTAATGACTGAGAGATCACTTGCTTCTCTCATAACTCGTGTATTACTGACTGCCAGCACACGGTTCACAGATGGTCGTACCAAACATTAGCATAACTTATGAGTATGACAGAGATAATGTTTATTTCCCTTGCGGTGTGTGTGTGTGTGTGTGTGTGTGTGTGTGTGTGTGTGTGTGTGTGTGTGTGTGTGTGTGTGTGTGTGTGTGTGTGTGTGTGTGTGTGTGTGTGTGTGTGTGTGTGTGTGTGTGTGTGTGTGTGTGTGTGTGTGTGTTACCCTAAATCATGCTAAATGATGAGTTGCTAATGTTAAGTTTCTTCAACGCGTGCAACGCCCCGTGTGGATTGACTTATCTGATCATTTATTAGGCCGCAGTTTGAGTTGACTCTTTGATCACCTTGTGTTTGCTTTCATGTGTGATCCTGGCTGTTTAGAATCCTATCTATAATAGTCATCAAGGGTGGTTGAGACGGCACTGTGAAACATCACTTTGTTCTGGGAAGGTGCTTTCACAACACAAAATACTGTGCCAGTGTTGATTTGGTCGACTAATACTACTAGTCCTTACCCGTTCTGAATATATGAACAGCAAATGATGTTCAGTGTGGGTAATGTGTTAAATGCTGCAGTACAATCATAAGTATACCATTGATACAATTGGTATTGTGGCTGCTTTGGAGAGGTTATCCTTTAAGATGAATAATCAGTTGGATAAATATGATTTGAAGTGGAACGTGTTCCTCAGTCATGTTGCAGGTCCTTTGGTGTGATCCATGGTCAGGCTGTTTGCTTGTTTATTGTATTAATATACATAGTCCTTACCCGTTGTATGGACTATTGCCCCCCATAAATATATTTAATTGGTCTTCATTTTAACTTGTATAATATATTTGTGTCTTTTTTGTGTGAATAAATACAGCACTATAACATGAAAATATTTGTATAAATGCATGGTAGGGAAATGTTTACATGGCAAGGACTGTAAATTGTACACTTATTAGCCCACAGACCCCCATTTGAAAAGTATGAAAGACCCCAGTTTGACATGCAGCACAGAAAGTATGTGGCACAGGTATTCCCAAATGTACAGTGTGGGTCTGTGTCCGTCCCAACATGCATTTCACTGGTGACACTGGTGACACGTGATTTGCGGGGAGATGAGTTGTTCAGTACCCCCTGGTGGCCACGGGGGGTACTGCGCCCTGGGTGCGGTTGGATTATTATTTCATATAAATGGGTGATGTAAAAACAATATCTGTACAGTAAATACGACAGTAGCGTCGGTAAAATGTAGCCTAGCTGGATTCTGGGAGCGTGCAGATTTTTTTTGGCATGGAGAGATGTGTGCTAATAGTGTGGCTCGGTCGGAGATAGACCACGGACAAATAAACTGGTTTTTATTCACTAATAAATTCATTATTAATCTTATTGGAAAAATGGCTTCGTTAAGACCTCCATATTATTATGGTCAATGCCTGTGTGATTGGGAGCGATTGGTGCAGGCAATGAGGAGATAAGGTGGTGTTTCTGACAGACAGACAGACAGACATTCATTCAGACAGACATTCGCTCGTTTATAGTATGATGACAAAAAATATATATTTTTCACTCATGTAAACTAAATGGAATCTAAATGATAACTAGGCTCTGATGACTAAAACTAAGACTAAATATATTGACAATTTCGTCAACAAATAAAAACTAGGACAAAAGCAACACTGCATACGTTCACTGTCTGGCTTTTCAGACGCAAGTAGAGTTTTCACCCTTTTCAAGCCATTGTCCAAAGTTTAGAGTTTCCTTTCATATTAACCTCTTTCAACCCGGTGTCCCCATTTTAGGATGTGTTTACATGTTTTAATCATTTTCAAACTCTTTCCAATTTTATCCAAAGATTCTGAGAAAAGCAATTTAAAAGCAATTCTAAATTCACAGAATATCTGCACACAGCACCCGTTGTGAGATTGTACAATGTACATCATGGTTACCTTCATGGTGACACCGTCGTACGACAAAACATGATTTGTACTTAAACCACTTAAACTGGGGTCCCTCAGGGCTCTATTCTAGTGTCTTTTCCATTTTCTGTTATTGTGGGTTGAGAATCACTGCTAGAGCCGTAAAAATCTTCTCTTATGAGGGTCCCTGGCATATGTTGTCAAACTGGGGGTCCTTGAAATTAAACGGGTTGAGAATCACTAGAGCCATAAAAATCTTCTCTTATGAGGGTCCCATATGTTGTCACATGGGGGTCCGCAGACTATCATAAGTGTCAATTTGGGGGTCCTTGACATGACAAAGTTTGGGGAACCACTGATATAAACAGTTATGTCAGGCAGAAGTCTGTGCGTTACATGAGGGGGAACATGCGTCCATGCATACACCGCCGTATCTGTGATAGCATCTGCTGCTGTTTGTTTACTTATAACTGCGTCTTTCCATTGCTATTTATAACCATGCACCATGGGTACATATCATGCATCTTGTGCACCGTATGTAGTATAATGCAGCATTTCACACTGCCCATATGGATTCTGACCTGTTTTTTTTTTGTTTGTTTTTTCGCTATCCACCTTCCTTGAAACCAGTGTTGATTTCGATGACAAGAAATGTTCGTCGACTACCTTTTTTCACTGACAAAAACTAAATGGTAACTAAATGAAAACTAAGCTATGATGACTAAAACTAAGACTAAATATATTGACGATTCCATCAACAAATAAAAACTGTAGACAAAAATGTTAGGCAGGGACTACTAGTGAACAAGATATCCAGTATAAGTCATTTTACACTTGGTTGATTGCTGAAAATAGCAGATCTACAAGCTTGCAACGCAAGTGTAAAATCAGCCATTACGACGGCATCAAGGAGTCAGCTAAATCAACTGTAGATTTAGTCGACTAAAATCTTATGATATTTTGTCGACTAAAACTAAGACATTCCAGTGAAAACTATTCAAGAGACTATGACTAAAACTAAAATCACTAAAAAACACTGCTTGAAACTGCATTGATGGAGCCTGTCGCACGCTATTGTAGGCCTGGCTACACCTGTAAAAACCATGTGATGCCACGATAAACAACCGACCGTCATGCAAAGGAAAGCGCCGTCTGGCCTTCAGGTCATTATGTAACTGAATGACTCCAGTTTAGAGGACGTTCCATTGAGATTAGCAGGACAAGGTCATTTTGTTTTCGGTGGCACCCCAAATAATGATGTAAATTCCGTTTTCGGCCGAGAGAGCTCCACCCTATATATTGCCACGGCTGTCTTTCCCTTCTGCCACCGCGGAGAGCAGGCACCGCGACCAGACCCCCCCCCCGCGCCTCACCCCAACCTCCAATCAGCAGTGATGGATGGACTAATTGATGCAGAATGATCGGCCCATTCGTTTTAGCCCACAACAGTGAGTTCCATATTTAGGATTTAGCGTAGCGTTATAATGGAACGGGAAGGAGAAGAGGTAGGAGAGTCAATGAACGAGAGAGGGAGGGGAGGGGAGGGGAGGGGCAGGGCGACGGATGGGAGGGGAGAGTGAGGGCAGTGTGAGGTACGGGCGAGACAGAACCGACAGAGACATCATGAGCATCGTGAGCAGTGCAGGTCAGTGGCATATAGTGGCAATGATCTCTTATGAAAGATACGAGAGTGGCGGCGGGGGGAGGGGGATTGCTCTGTGTGTTTTTTTTTGTTTAAGAGAGAGGAGGGGGAGTAGGGGGGGGTGGGAGCATATAGCTCTGACATGTCCCAGTGTCCCTTTCTCAGCCCATGAATCATTCATCCCCGTCCCTATGTATAAATCAAGGTGGCAGCCGTCGCTTGCGGCGGGCGACGTCATTAGCTAGTCGACGGCATCACTTGATCTCTTGGCTCTGCGGTGCAGTGTGGGCTAGAGAGAGAGAGAGAGAGGAGAAAGGGCCTTACTTAAAACCGTGCACATTTCAGCCCGTCAAAACCGCCGTGGTGGTTCCTGTCTGACTGTGTCATCATCGCGGCACTCATCGCAGGTATCCAGACATACTCAAAGAGACAACCGCGTAGGCTCCACTAATAATCACTTTTTCACTCTCATTTACTTGACAGAGACAGCCTAAGTTATGTCATATATCCACCCGCTGCCCTGGAGAAACTCTGCATAAAACCCTGTGTGCATATTTATATTGCGCACACATACGGAGAACAGTGCTTTACTGCAGGGGTGGGAAACCTTATAGGCACGGGTAAATACAAGACGGAAAGGATCGATAGACTTTCAGACATTTATATAGAGCAGTTTGTCCGTACCTACTCTGTAATGACACAATGTACTTCAAGAGGGAGCCTGAAAGAAAAGATTTGCACTGGCCACGACGCCAGGGGGTTATGTCTTATGTTCCCGTCATTTCTGGCATGCATTGCGTTATTTGCTTTGGAGCATGTGTACTGCTGTATTTGAGTATGCCTGCGAGGAAACAACATGAGCAAACAGTGGAGTGTCTCGACTCTGAATCATTTTTGTTGGAAATAAATATCTGTGATATTGAAACTCTGTCCTCTCCTTCCCTCAGGGCTGCTTGCTTGCTGCTACAAAACATATTGCAGCTTCTTGTTGTGCTTCCGTGATGACCTGAAAGTCTCTCTCGCTCTCTCTTTAAAAGCAATAATAAAAAAGAACACAAAAAACATGTCCCCATGACTTTAATGAGTGAATGGAACCGCAGGCGCAGTAGTTGCAGCAAAATGATCCTGCTGTACCTTATATATAATTCAACCATTTAGTCATCCTTGTGGTTTCCTCGTGCTCCCTAAGCAACCGTGCTGTCACCTTTCCTTTGTATATCCTATAGACCCCAATGTATATTGTAAAATCAATGTAAATGTAACTCTGAGAGTACAAATGTACATTTGTACTTGCTCAGAGTTAAAGACCCATTTGGGTCCATATGGTTCCAAACTATAATTTAGCTGGGGACCCCCTGGAACTCCCTCAAGGACCCCATGGGGGTCCCCGGACCCCACTTTGGGAACCACTGTTCTATAGAAGTCTGTGATATCTGTGTCTGTGTCATCGTCTTTGCTATACGGTCTGTCGGAGGGTGATATCAACACAAGAGATGTCAACAAAGTGAACAAGCTGGTGAGGGAGTGTTACGTCCCTAACTGCCGGTCTAGGGGGGGGGGGGGGGGGGGGAGGTTAAGGGACATTATTACACAGCTTGGTTGAATGCTTGATTCTGATTGGTCAATCGCCAAATTCAGCGGTGTGTTATTTCTGGATAATGACCGCTCCGCTCTATAACAGTCCACTGCCTATAATCAAACCCTCAGTGCTGCTGTGTCCCGCTTGATGTACTGCTGTTTCCAACATGACAGCCAGCCATGTTGTAAACACACACACAATGTCATTTACAGCTAAACATGGCTCTCAGAAACAGACGATACACATACAGTACATACAGTACCCCGAAAATGGATTCTATTTGATCAACTCACTTCCTTGTTTTCTGACTGTGCTGCTGCTTGGCAGAAGCCGGCCAGCGCGACACATACTTTCATTACCGTAAGAAAGCATTGATTGATTTATCAACAGTTTGCAGAATTACAGTACATTTCAAGTAGGCCTGCAACTCAATACAAAAACTGTTAACTGTGAGTGGACGACGCCATAAAGCATTACACTTGTTTACAATAGGGCCCACCATTTTCAATTCATCAAAACATTTAGAGACATACGAATATACACAACTGTATAGTCAAAACAGGAAATCATCATAGGAGGTAAAAAGGGAAAGAAAACATATACAGTAAGGGGGAAAAGTGGTGGGTGGGGGATTCAGATTTTACGGGGGCCAGTTTCCAATTGCAGCCGTCAGTAGGTGCCCTTTGAGAGCGGTTTTGAAGGAGTCAAGGGATTCACATTACTCGTTTTGTTGTTTTGGGTCAATTTATGAATGTATGTATTAAGTAGCCATGTAATAAGTGGGATAATGTATGTGTGGTCATTGTTTATATAAATCACCACGTCTGTGATTTATCTATCAAGAAGAAAACCTTCAATTCAGTGTTTTTAAGTGAAGAGAAATAAATGGTGAGTGCCAAATCAAAATACCATGAAACAAAACAAAAACACTGACTGACTCCTCTAAACACACAGTTAAACAAAACCTACTACTCTAAAATATCTAACAAAAAGACGGGGAGGCACTAATGTAACCTAAATCAGGAAAATGGAAACCGTACCGCAAATCGTACGTAATGTTTCCCTGATAGAAACAATATACTGAGTCTGAGACACATACGGAACTGGCCTGAATTGAACTCATCCCTCGTCCCACATCCACGAGTACTGCACCAACAAACTTTGAATGTCTGTTAAAAGATGGCTATGGAGAGACCATACTTCTATTCATTCATATATTCTTATATTGCTGATACTGTGGATAGATTGTACACATGTATTCCTCCAGATACTCTCTGTGATGAAAGAAAGAAAGTCTGTGATATATACAGTAGTATAGTATTCTTATTGTGATGTATACAGTAGTATACTGTAGGCCTAGTGTTCATTCTTACTGCGATGTATACAGTAGTATACTGTAGGCCTAGTGTTCATTCTTACTGTGATGTATACAGTAGTATACTGTAGGCCTAGTGTTCATTCTTACTGTGATGTATACAGTAGTATACTGTAGGCCTAGTGTTCATTCTTACTGCGATGTATACAGTAGTATACTGTAGGCCTAGTGTTCATTCTTACTGTGATGTATACAGTAGTATACTGTAGGCCTAGTGTTCATTCTTACTGTGATGTATACAGTAGTATACTGTAGGCCTAGTGTTCATTCTTACTGCGATGTATACAGTAGTATACTGTAGGCCTAGTGTTCATTCTTACTGTGATGTATACAGTAGTATACTGTAGGCCTAGTGTTCATTCTTACTGTGATGTATACAGTAGTATACTGTAGGCCTAGTGTTCATTCTTACTGTGCTGTATACAGTAGTATACTGTAGGCCTAGTGTTCATTCTTACTGTGATGTATACAGTAGTATACTGTAGGCCTAGTGTTCATTGTCTCCACCAGCCGAAGGCATGGGGAGAGTATGTTTTGCACTCCGTCCGTCCGTGTGTCCGTGTGTCCGTCCGTCCGTGACCAGCTAATCTCAGCCACCGTTAACCCGGTCGACGCCAAATTTTGCACACACACTCCCTGGATGCCAACCATGAACCTCTGCCCCAAACTTTCCAGAACGGCCTGTTATAGCGCCACCAGGAGGCCGCTTTGTGCAAAACAAGTTTTTTCACAGTACACCTACAGATTTTGTCCAAACATCACGCAAATTGGTACACAGTCTCTCTAGAGCCATTCAACAAAACGGGTCTTTCAGATTTCTCAGACTCCATCCTGATTGGTTAAGATTGGCTTCCAAAGTTCACAGGAGTGCTCAGTTTCAAACAAAATGCTGCAAATCATGAACACATCGCGTGATTTCCGTGAAATTGTGCACGCACATTTCCACTAGGCCGAGGACGAAATGCCACATGAACAATTTCAACTCAGCCTCAAGGTGGCGCTATAACTGGCCGAAAAGTGTTTTTACCTCTAACTGCACGGATCTGTGGATAACCTGGTGGAGACGTGTGCCCAGAAGGGCACTTTTTCTAGTTCTTATTGTGATGTATACAGTAGTATACTGTAGGCCTAGTGTTCATTCTTACTGTGATGTATACAGTAGTATACTGTAGGCCTAGTGTTCATTCTTACAACAAGGGGCTCAGCACAAAGCATGTCAGCAAGCTTTTCACCTTGCCTTGTCATCTCTCCACTGGACTTGTGTGTGCAAGCACACATGCACACGCTCATGTGTGTGTGCGTGCGTGCGTGTGTGTGCACAGGGCTTGAGAAATGGGTAAAGAAATGTCAATTTAGTTCTCCACCACAATGCATCACACATGACCTTCCCCTGCAGACAACCCCCCAACCCCCTACTCTCTGTTCACCATGTCTTTCTGGGTCAGTTGTTCAGATTTCAGACAACTCCAAGCATTACCAACCCTAACGTCAGAGCACATCTACATCTCACACAGGGTTTACAATGACTTGTTTTGGAGTGAGGGTGCGTCCTTCAGTTTATACATGTCAATTTTGTGTGTTTGTGTGTGTGTGTGTGTGTGTGTGTGTGTGTGTGTGTGTGTGTGTAGTGCTTGGGTGTCTGCGCCACGTTCATTTGTGGCATTTTACTTGCTGTGTGTGTGTGCGTGCGTCTGTGTGTGTGTGTGTGTGTGTGCGTGTGTGTTCCTGTGTGTGTGTGTGTGTGTATTTCTTAGTCTGGTATAGCTGGATGCTGAGCTGTCTTGTCAGCTGACTCTGCGGTCAGTTTGTGGTCCTGGAGCCCCCTAGCAGTGCATGGCAGAATGATGAGATGTGACAGATATGGGGTGGTTTCTAGCAGGGCTTAGTCTTAGGACCATACCAGGGCTACGACAAGGACGCCACAAAGGCCCGTAAAGCTTAATTCATACTTCTTCCCATGAGGTGCTGTTGGCAAGCGACACTGACCATAATACTACGAAGAACAAATCAAGAGCTCACAAGTCAACATGGCCAAAAGACACAGTATACCAATAATCATTTTTACAATACTATTTTCTTGTTAAAATGTTGTGTACCCCCCCACAGGCGCTCACATACTTGCTGCCTTATCACAGGGAAGAGCGTGAGTCAAATGGCTTGACAAGTGCACATTCTAAAGTGGAGCACAGTGTTGCAAAAAGGACACTTGGAGAGAAGGGCAACAACACACTGAGTATGTTTTTGTACACACCAACACTCCCCTTTAGCAACCAGTCCTTCTCCCAGTCACTACCCCAGCAGCTGACTAGAATAATAACAATGGTGAGACATACAGGACAATACCCAAAGGTGTAAGAAACCAAACAACAAAAGGCGAGCAAGGGAATCATACATATACATGTCTATTGATCCACATTTGTTGCATTCCAGAGCACTGTGAGTCATTGACTGAACTCAACCTCCCACCCCCTTAGGGTATATGTGATATTTTCTTGTTTTAGATAGAACATGACATGATCTCATTGTGTTAAGAATACTGACTGAGGGTTCATCTCACCACTGCACTGGCTTCATAAATCCAGAAGATTATGCCGTTTTTATCTGTGTCTAGAGATAGCAAAGTGTCAACTGGGGTAATTGGAGGCTTTATTGGAAAATAAATGCTATAATTTCTTTGTTTGCTGTTCGATACATGCAAATATTCCATCCATATGGAGATCCTTAATAAACTGTATCCCGGTCCCATGCCAGACACAAAAGGCTAATGTTTATCATAGCTGTTTTAAAGAGATTATTAGACATAATGGGTGCCATAACAGAAGAGCTTTGGAGACAAAAGAAAATGCTTCCTGAATGGCATCCAGATTTTAAGTATATGGAATGATTGGGATCATGATAGTATTCTGGGCTGAGCCAAGTTGTTCAGACACGGATGTCAGATGTCGCACACTGAAAATTAGCTGAGCTAAAAGCTCAGAACGCATTGTGTTGTAGATTCTCTGGCTTAAAGTGAACGTGAAAGAGTGAACAAGACCTTGCTGCAACCCAGTCTGGCACATAATGCTAGTCTTAATAGAAGGAAGAAAATGCCAGTACTCAATATATGTCCTTTTCACATGATTTTATTTACCTCTGACGAGCAGACAACGTTTGTGTTTTCTGTGTAAAATGACTTATACTTGATCTCTTGTCCACTAGTCCCTTCCTAACATTTTTGTCTAGTTTTTATTTGTTGACGAAATTGTCAATATATCTAGTCTCAGTTTTAGTCATCATAGCTTAGCTTTCATGTAGCTTCCATTTAGTTTTCGTCGTGATAAAAGGTCGTCGACTAACATTTTTTGTCATAGTATTGGCCAAAATCACCACTGGCATGGGACCGTGGCTCTCATTTTGACATTGGCTATAGATGGACTTCCACTATACTTCTATCCTTTCCTCTATCAGCTAAATTAATTTCCTGACCAAGATTAGCTTTATGCAATCCACGCTCCATCTGTAACAGAGCGGTGGGTATAATGGAGCAACCAGTGGATATATCAATGCGGGAACATAGCGCGTGATTGCAATTAACTTTGCTGGCATAGAGTGCCGTTAGATTTTCAATTTATAGCCACAAGGTCACACACAGTGGCCATGACCAAATAGCAGTTAGTGCATGAAATAATAGCACTTATAGGACTGTGATATATACTGTGTGTGTGAGTGTGTGTGTGTGTGTGTGTGTGTGTGTGTGTGTGTGTGTGTGTGTGTGTGTGTGTGTGTGTGTGTGTGTGTGTGTGTGTGTGTGTGTGCAGTACTATGTACTGGTATCGTTGCTGTCCGGAGGAAACCTCATAACAACATTTTTGAGGTTTTTGATTTTATTCCATAAATCAGCGCTATTGAACACCCTTTACGTCTGTGTGTTGTTTCGAACATATTGAACCAATGGAAAGTAGTAAAAAACGCATTGGACAAACCTCTTAACTCCATTGGACCCTCAAACTGTCTGCTAAAACTAACTCCACCACCTCTCTCCTTCTCTGCAAGTCATTGACAATATTATTCTACACCACTAGTCACACCAACTTTGATGAGGCAGTATTGCATCGTTTAAAAAAATCTAAGCTTTTATTAATTTCCTGAAAAAATGAACATTTTGGAGTAATGAGGTTTCCTCCGGACAGCATATATAAGTTCCAGTATATATAATTTTACAATTTATGACGTGCAATTAAAGAACTTGAGTAGAAATGCTTTTATAGGCCGACGCCACTTGTCACAGCACACACTGACTAGTGCTGCCTCCTGGGAGTGTTCACGTGAACATCTGTATGAAGAAAGATGTCGCTGGACTCATTGCGTGACACTGTCTCTCTCTCTCTCAGCCCCGCGCTAGCTGCGTCCGACCCGCGGCGGCTGTGGCCTCTTTAGCCCCGACAAGCAACCGACTGTCATGCTTGGGGCATTTCTCAGGGGGGGGGGGGGGGCAGCCTAGTTAGCTCGGCGTGACAGGCCCGGTGCTGCGTATATGCCCACGAGTGAGGTTTCAGCCCAGGGAGGGCAGAGCCAGGCTCCAGAGGAAAGCTGTCATCTTTTTTTATTTATTTTGTCAGACCACATGGAAGAAGAAGAGGAGGGAGGAGGAGGAGGAGATGTTGGAGTTCTACAGCTTCTCTCTCTCTCTCTCTCTCTCTCTCTCTCTCTCTCTCTCTGCCTCTCTCTCTCTCTATCTCCCTCTCTCTCCCTCCCTCTCTCTCCCTCTCTCTCTCTCTCTCTCTGCCTCTCTCTCTATCTCCCTCTCTCTCCCTCCCTCTCTCTCCCTCCCTCTCTCTCCCTCCCTCTCTCTCTCTCCCTAGCTCTTTGTCTCTGTCAGTTCCCCAGGTGAAGATCCTCACTTATTCCTGTATGCCTGCCTGTGCCGAATAAACAGACGGGTGTCAGAGGATGAAAACGCCAAGTGTCCCCCTCCCCACACACACACACACACACACACACACACACACCCCGGGGGCCCCCCAGCCTTATCTCTGCCTTGCGTTAACCTCTTGCGGATTCCTCCCACGGGCCACAGCCTAGCTCCCAGTATATATAGGCTGTCTGGAGGATGACACCGCGTCAGCCAGACAGGCGAGCTTACAGTAGGCGAGAGACGCTATGCCACGCGGCCCTCTTTTCCTTGGGGGGGGGGAGACAAGCCTCTGCACCACTGTGGGAGGAGAGGGTGGGCGGGTGGGGGGGTTGAGAGGCGTTGATGATGATGATGATGAGGAGGAGGATGCCCACGACCCACCACCGCCACTCGTCCTTTCCTTCCCAGACACTTCATTATCGCCCACACAACCACGCAGCATGCACCACGCCGCACATGCAGACATATCTCTGAGGAGTGTGTACCGCACAGATTCTCACGTGCAGGCGGATAGCAGATCTACAAGCTCGTAGCGCGGCACATATATATATATATATATATATATGTATATATATATATATATATATATACATACTGAAGAGAGTGTGGCGAGGGAGTCAGATATGTCGGATGCACTGAGTGGCATTGAGAGGAAAACAGCTACTGCAACCATACCTCCCCTCCCCTCCCCCCCCTGTATATCCATGCATTTGTTTTGTATTTTCCTTTTACTGCCAAGAAAGACTATAGAGGGCAAAATGGATGGTTGGGGCTCTACGGACTCTACCCTTATTATAAGAGTCTCCGCTTTAATGTAGCACAAGTTGTTCGGGGTTGATTTACTAACTTCATGATTGGAAATAATGTCCCTCTTTTTGTAGGCCAATGAAAACACAGGAACTATTTAATATGTCCGTCGCTCTCGGCCAAGAAAGTGCCTCAGGGGTTTCCAGAGTGTACTCCGTACGACCGGAGAAAGGTTTCCAAAGTGTACTCCGTACGACCGGAGAGAACGCGGCAGTTTAGTTTTTCTCACAGGGATAAAAATTGACCCACTGCGAATGTTGCCATTGCTCTTGTCGCTCCCTCCTTGCACATGGTGCATATTCTGGGAACATGCACCATCAGAACGGAATCGCTGGAAATAGCGCTCGCAATTAAGACAATCCAATTAAGACTGGTGCGTTGCCGTCTGCGTCGCGGCGCGGTGCAGAGAGGTGTCTGCTGGGAAGAAGATTAATTTATGGGAGGAAAGAGTGCAGTAAAAGCCATTTGAGCCCACTGGAACGTGCTGGCTCTCTACTGTGAGACTCACATTAGCACATGCCATAATAGCTGTAATAATGGGCATTATAGTGGGTGGTATCAAGACATTATTTTCAGAAAGCTCTAATTAAGGTTTTTTTCTTTTCTGGCTGCGAATAGCACCCTGGCTGTCCAGTGTCATCAGCCATCCTCAGAGGGTGGTGTGTGGGGGTCCAAGGAGAGGGTTAAGGGGAGGGAGGGGTGTTCAGATAAACACAAAACATTCCAATCAGTTTGTTTTGGGCCTCCCGTGAGCTATAGAAAAATAAACCAGTTCATCAAACAAGTGGAAGAGAGAGAGATAGAGAGAGAGAGCTCATCTCATCTCATCTCCGCTTGCCCCGGTCGGTCCCTGCGCTGAAGTGCAGCAATCAGCTCGACTCCCCAAAGGGAGCAGCCAGCCGTTGTTTTGTTTACACTGCAGTCCGTGGGCGGGCGGACGGACGGGCGGACCGCTGTTAGTCAGGGGAGATTAGACCTCTCCGGACCAGCTGGGGACCGACCCAACACCACCTGTGAAATTGCAAACGAAGAATTTTGCCCCCGACTCCACCTCCCCCCCCGTCCGTCCGTCCGTCCGTCCGTCCGTCCGTGGTGGGAGATGGGCGCCGCCACGCAGAAACTCTCCCTAATGCCCCCGCAGTGGTCAGTACAGAGAGAGGGCCCGGGGGGCGCTCACGGTGAGAGAAAGGTCGGTCATGGCAGTGGATCTGAAATATAATTCATACAGTACAAAAAACAACTTTTTACTTTTTACTGTATCAGCGCCTACTGTATCAGAATAATATGTGTATTGGTCAAACATGTTCACTTAGTGTGCGTGCGTGTGTGTGTGTGCGTGTGCGTGTGAGAGTGTTTGCCTGTCCGTGCGTGCAGGCCTACAGTAGATTATGTTGGTGGTGGCAGTACAAGTCACAGCTGTGGCGTTGCCCCCGTGGGACCGGGGGGGGGGTGGGGGGAGGTAGAGGCGTTGCGAGGGTGCAGCAGCGAGGGAGACCAGAGAAAACCATTGACCTTGACGCCATTTCCCCCTCGCAAGTTTACCTTCACCCTCGTCCCCGAGTCCACACTCCCTCCCTCGCTCCCCGATCTGTTTGCAGTTCAGCTCGCTCCTTTTATTTAAGCACACACTGTAAAGCCAGGGTGTCGATTCAACACTGAGAGTGTAAAAGCGCGGACGCCGTTGCGGGCCAGAGTTAATCCAACGCCCCGGGAATTTTATACGCTTCAACGACGGGGCTCACGTGAAAAAAAAAAAGAAGCCCAGACAATCAGTCAGGAATGACGTTTATAACGATTGGCTTGTTTCCAGATACCATGTATGTACCAGATGACATAACATGAGCTTGAATGAAGTGTACTGTGCAGACCACATTGTGGTTGCAAGCCTCATGCAGCTGACAGACAATGGAATGTGTGTGTGTGTGTGTGTGTGTGTGTGTGTGTGTGTGTGTGTGTGTGTGTGTGTGTGTGTGTGTGTGTGTGTGTGTGTGTGTGTGTGTGCGTGTGCGTGTGCGTGTGTGTGCGGCTGCGCACGTGTATGTGTGTGTGTCTCCATCGGTGGGTTGCATAGGAAACCTCACCGAGCGTGACAAGAGAATGCCAGAACAGAACATGGATCGGGCGGCCAAATGAGCTGTGAACACAAACAACGTCACGGATTTGTTCTGCCTGTGTTTTGGGGATGGACGCGTGTCCCCCTCAGCATGTTTAAATAACTGCACACGGGCTCACTGACAGACTCAGCGATAGACGGACGGACGGACAGACAGTCAGAGAGAGAGAATAATTAACCACAGGACACTGGGCAGTGTCCCTATTCTGGGGGCGAACATTCAGCCAAGGACTTTTGCCATAGACGGGACGGCTAGATAGAACACTGGTTCCCAACAGTGTTGATTTTTACAGCAAATTTAGATTTTAGTTATAGTCATAGTCTATTGGATAGTATTTCATTTCGTTGTGGTCATATTTTTGTCACCCGGAATGTTGTCGACTACATTTATAGTGAATTTAGTCGACTAAAATGTATTTTGGCGGGCCCCTATGCCTAGGGGACCCCGGTCATATAGGGTTTAAGTAGAAGTGATGGTGTAGTATACACAAGAAAAACCTCAGTGTTATTTATCCATTTGTACTATTTGTCTCAGAGAGGTGAATTAACACAGAGGATTCAGCTCTGTATAAATAACAAAACAGAGAGAGAGAGAGAGAGAGAGAGTGTGTGTGTGTGCGCGTGTGTGCGTGCGTGTGTGCGTGTGTGTGTGTGTGTGTGTGTGTGTGTGTGTCTGTGTGTGTGTGTGTGTGTGTGTGTGTGTGTGCGCGCGTGCCCATGCGTGTGCATGCGCGAGTGCGCGCACATCTAATGTTTTGTCATTTACGGTATATTCTGGAGTGGCGCTCCTTAGCGTACTTTCTCCACATTATGTCGGCGCCAAACAAAAGCGACGCACTTGACGTTTGTTTCCCTCGCTGATATGATGAGACCGCCTTTACCATCATCGTCGGAGAATGTATAAATTAATCGATTCTCTTTGTCTGTCTGTCTGTTCCAATCCCACGAGTATGTGTTGTTGATGCTTTTTTTGGCATTGCAGAGCGGCTTTATCTCTTGACTGTGCTGTGATGAAGTCCTCTTTGTGTACTTTGTGGGCCGGCTGGGCAGGCTGCCCACCACCGCCACCGCCGCTGTGCCCACATGCCCACCATGTCCTGAGCCTGGCGCAGCTGTTAAATGTTTTATTTACTGAGCCTTGATGAGATAAGAGCCAAGTGTTTATGAATGTGTGTCTGAGGACGACGACTCGCCTCTCTGTGTACGCTCCTCTTAAGTGCTGATTGGTCATTTGGAATCAGTCTCCCAGCACCTACATGCACTCTTGGAGCAACTCGGGGCAGGGCTAATAAACATTAGCGGTCGAGGAAAAAAAACAAATTATGTACAACGCCGGAATTGTTCCACTGGGCTGTACAAATGGATTTTCAAACTTTTTAAATGTATTATAGCGACTTCATATTTTGTGGGGGTTGGTGTTGTGTAAACGAGAGCAGTTTTCCGACCCTTCCCTCTGTCTCTCCAGTTGCGAGAAAGGAAAGCCAGTTAAGGGCCAAAAACAGCATGGAGAATAAATCTGGTGCTGGGGTTGCTTGTTAATTCTCTTGCTCGCCTCCCGAGGTGAATCGCTCTCGATACGGGCGCTGCCTTTGATCATGCACAAAGCGCATTACGACGAGGTCTGCTCCAGCGCCCAACAGATGGCCATTAAATCTAGCATTTTATTTTACTAGAGCTTTTTTACGTTCCTGCAAGATCTACGTGCTTTTATTGCCACCATTTAGGAACGGCTACCATGCTGATTAGGAACACGCAGAGGCTCTTTGTGGGGACGCCAATGGAACTGATGGAAAAACAATGTGCATTCTAACATCGCCTTAATACCTGCCCACTGTTCTTGTTTCCTTTATCGGGCTCGATTGTTCTCTCAAAGCACACAGTAGGATATAGGTGCAAGATTAGCTTATGCATTTGTATAATATTAAACACCTTTACACACATGCTGAGCACCCAAGGTAACAGTTTATTTTGAAAGGCACTTCTGAGCCAGAGTGATACATTGTTTAATTCACCTAGTGCCAGTGATTTTTACCAGCAGCTTGAAAACCCGCTGGTTAAAGAATGACTAGGAAATGTACGCGACCAGTCAGTACCTACATATAGTCTACTCCAGGGTTGCCTAGTCCGCTTATTTCCAGCAACACTTGGATAGTTTTTTCCCCACCTGGTATTTGGAGGTTGGTTAGCTTATTTCTGTCACGACAGTTGCCACCACTGGTAACAACCCATAACATCCCATAGTCTGCACGGCATGGCTAGTCGAGCAGTTCTGAGTTTAACCATTAATAAAATGTGCCCATCGTTTATAGCGCCCGGAGCACTTTTACCGATGGACCGGATGTTGTTGTGAATGTGTGTGTAGCAGCTAACAATAACCACAACACTATCGATGTGATCGACAACAACGGGAGGTAAGGTAACGAGACTAGCGAGTAGTGACTGGACAGTGGGGGTCCGTCAAACACATATTTATTTCTTAGAATTGGACGGGATGTTTTAGATCGCGAGTTATTAATGTTTTAAGCTTTTCGTTGTTGTCGGCTTAACAGGCAGGGAACATTTTCGATAACGTGTCACTGTTGTGCAACACTGAGGATTGCGCAACAAGCGCTCCATCGCTGTAGAGCGATGCGACCGGTTTTGATATCACTAACTTGACGGAGAATAATCAATCTCCGTCTCGGGCACATGACCGTACTAAGTACCATGACGGACATCTACGTCATGAGCCCCGCCCGAAACTTAAAATAAAAGCTACACTGTGTCCAGAGCTTTTAAAATAAATAGTTTTTTCTGGGCCAAAAACGCGTTTGCGTCATGTGGACGACCCCTCCCAAACCCATATGAAAAGCTCAGTTTAAAAAAAAATCCAGCTACTTGTGGACAGGGCCTAAGTATAAATCATGCATTAAGCACCGCTGCCATATCATGAAACCACGTAGCACCCAGCTCTGCGTATAATCTAAAGCTATAATGGCAGACTTTTCACCTCCAGTCAACTGTGGCGCAGAAGCTGGTTAATCTTAGCGTCAATCAGCACCATGGAGACCATAAAGGCCTAATTAGAGAGGCCTGATTGGCCACAAAGCGGGACAGGAAATTCATCCTAATGATGCATGTCACCTGGTAGGCCTTTTAAACTGCCGGCCTCTTCCTGGTGCTGCGGAAATGAAAGTAACAGATGATCAAACTTCCCACAAGACCACTGGGGTTTTATGGGATTTTGTGGTGTGGGCTATAGGAGCAAAGAAAACCTGTTCTATAGTAGAGCTGTTGATGGAAGTTGGTGATACTGCAGTTTGGCCATAATTAGGCGGTGTATCTGGGCTTGTCTTAATTGCGGTATCCATTTCCACTGGATTGTCCTTCAAGACTGTTGTGTCGTCTGAACACAAAGTACCGGTATTGTTGTCTGTATAAATTGTCAGTAATTAATTATACATGCTTAAAGGCAGAATCTTGTTATGCCTCCTTCCTGAAACCCACATTAATGTGAATATGCATGAATTTGCATCAAATATGCATATTTATTGCCATTTTAAACGGTTGCAAGTGAAGTGCACTGTAGCGTGCCTAATTTATGCTCTGTCGTACAATGGTGTCATGTGCCAAAAGTACGTCCGGGCACGCCACATTGTCAACACTACAAAGTATACATCGGGGTTGTATGCTTCCAAACAAATACAGACAGTAATTCCGGTGCACTGTGTGGTTCTGGAACCAAAATGCACATCACACACACACACACACACACACACACACACACACAAACACACAAACACCCTTCACAGCTCTCTACATTACCAGGCTAGATGGGGGACAAAGGTTATGTATTATGGTGGCATTGGGGGCCAAAGTTCCTGACATGGCAATTTGCTGTCTTTTCTCTGGGGTGGGTGGTGACAATAGGCCCCCGCAGGCTCATTCAGACCCCCGTGTATGGCGGTGTGACCGCGCATCCTGGCTTTGTGCCCTCCGGGTCAGGGCAGAGATCTCCAGAGCCACAGCTGATGAGCACTAATCTGACCCCACTCGGTAAACACAGGCCTTTCTCTCCAACCTTCAAGCTGTGAAACACAATTTTATAGAACAGAGAGAGGAAGGGGGCGAGAGGTTCACCAAGGAAAAAACTAGGGATGGGGGTAGGGAGGGATGGAGTACTGATGGCATGCAGAGTCAGCACTGTCATTCAACACGTTCAAACCCCTGTTTAATTAAAAAGAGGCACAATGGCATCCCGCGGATGGACAGATTACCATGCAGTGACATGCATACAAAATTCATTTAATGACCAGCTACACTTTGTAATGAATTACATGCGGATATCTCCTTTATTACACTTTTTTATACATTTGGGTGATGTGGGATTGCATGTAAAACTAAAATTGGACTTCCAGTCTTCCTATAGGTTTTGTTTTGCCGAAAACGGACACATCCAGTTAATGTTCTTTTGAGGGTGAAATTAATCGCATTACACACAGACATTATTTGGGGATGAATGTGTCACTGTAAGCACAATTAACTGTTTTCTCAACCTATACATACAGTATGTATCCTCTAATTAAACTACATAAATGATACTCAATTTATGTCCAAATCCTCTAATAATTAGGTTTAGTTAAGATGAAGTAATAAACAGGTGTACACTTTTCAATTAAAAACATTAATGTGATTACAATAATTTCAGTGAATTGATGTCCACACAGCCCTTATTATTAGGGTTTTTCTTTTGAGATTTGTTTTTGGACTTGTATGCCTTTATTATTGACAGGACAGTAGGGAAACGGGAAGAGATATGGATTGGGGAGTGACCTTAGAGTATATATGAATAGAGACGGCACCCGGAGGAAACCCTGAGGCGAAATGGACATAGTGGCCGAATTTGGTGTTGCAGCTCGAGCCAGCGCTGGTCCGTTGACTATCATTGCGCACGTTCATGTGTTTGGGGCCATGACACGTGAACGAATGTTTCATACGTGAACGCGCACAAACGGCACAATGATAGTCAACGGCAGCGAGTTCATGTGTTTGGGGCCAATCCATCCCAGAATGCACTCTGTTCCTACACGGAAGGAGGAGTGAAATCGCCTCATGCGCTTTTGAGCAACTTAATGCAAGTGGATGGGAGGAGAACTCGGGTGTCTTCTCTATTCATATATACTCTAAGGAAGTGACATGCACTAAAGGCTCGGGATCCGGACTTAAACCCACAACGCGCGGTCGGCTACAATGTAGCCTAGGTGCCCGAACCGCTATACGCCAGTGATACGGGGCCCCCCAGCCCTTATTTAAAGTGGTGTGTGTTCTGTCCTTGGCAGAGCCATTTGACGGAGAATTCCGACATTGAGGGGTCAGATAAACAGCATGTTCATGCATGCAGCCCTGGAGTGTGACAAGCTGGAGTTTGAAATACATTGTTTTCAATGAGGGCGGCGCAAATATCAGCAATTTTAGGCATGTGTGCAACATGACAACTGTTTTAAAGTATTGCACAGTGAGTGACAACGAAAGTCTCCGTAATGTTTATGTTGAACTATTACAAAAAAAACGATCTAAAATAAAGGAATTTAAGATCATTACAGCTGCAGTCCAGTGCAATTCTGCCAACTGGTCCTTGGTATCTTTAGCATTAGCTTCACCATAGCAGCTGACAACAGTGTTGATTTGGTCAACTAAAACTATGAAAAAATAGGTTGACTACCTTTTCTCACTAACGAAAACTACATGGAAATTGGAAACTAAATAAAAACAAAGCTCTGTAAAGCAGTTTGAGCTGCATTTCATGTCATGAAAGGTGCTATACAAATAAAAATGTATTATTATTATTATGATTATGACTAAAACTAAGACAAACTGAATATACTGACAATAAAAACTAGACTAAAATGTTAGGAAGGGACTAGTGGACAAGAGATCCAGTATAAGTCATTTTACACTTGGTTGCATGCTGAAAATAGCAGATCTACAAGCTCACAATGCGTCACGCTGCGACGCGTTGTGAGCTTGTAGATCGGCTATTTTCAGCAAGTGTAAAAATGTCATTACGACGGCATCAAGACCCGCCAAAATGCATTTTAGTTGACTAAAATCATGTAACTAAAACCAAATAAAAACTATTTAAGAGACTAATGATCAAAATTTGCCGCCCAAAACAACACTGGCTGACAACTGGTTGCACACAGGTGCCATGCACCAACAATAGCAGATCTACAAGCTCCCAACATAGATCTGTAATGTTTGGCGTGCCTAAGTGTCCCACAACCAAGTATAAATCAGGCAAGTGAAAAATGATGTGTCAAAGATCATATCGTCTACAAGTTGAATTTTATATTCCCCCAGCACGGCAACACTGCAGAGCTAAAGGAGTTCAAAGTGACTGCTTCATCTTTTGCATTTTCCTACATCAGATTAAAGGCTACAATGAAAAAGTATTCTTTTAGAATATAAAACTGCAACGATTCAGTTAATAAAATGTATTCGCCTCGGGTTTCGCTTTAGTGATGTGAAATCTTCATCAGCATATATTGGCTACAATTTTGAACCCATAGCTGATTCATTCTGTTTCTCGTGCACTCTAGTTTGGTCATTTACATTACAGTATATATGCATTATGCAATATGCATGCAAAAATACCGATAACTGCATTTGCAAGGAGCATGTTTTACACCCAGCTAATATTGAAGTTGATTAAAGTATTGAAATGGAACATTTAACCTCTGACACTTTGTGAGGCCTACCTGTGTGATAGTACCATTCATTTGCAGTAATTCCTGCAAGCAGCGGTCGGAATTGATCCCCTCTCAGCCGTAAGGACGTTTTAGTGCTGCTGTGTGTGTGCTCAAAGCCCAGTTTAATAAAGCTAGCCAGTCACGAACCGTTAAACCAAGAGAGGACAATAAATAAACAGACATCTCCTACGCCCCCCCCCCCACCCCCCCAGCATTCCCAGCACTGTTTTCCCTCCTTGCCGCACCTTTGCTTCCTCCTCCCCCACCTTCCCTAGCTCACTCGCATGCTCGCACCAGTCCTCCCACCGTGGAAACCGACATCTCGCGCCTGCAGGTAGCTTATACAGTCGTAGCTGCTCTCCGGCCTGCTTGCCCTGTAGCGTCAGATTGCAAGGCAGGCTACTCTCCCTCTTCAAGAGGTCTTCATTCCCCGGCCCCCCGAGAGAGAGACAAACGGACATATTATTAGAGTCAAAGGCTTCTTTTTTTCCCCCTCTTTAATCTAAAATGGCATGCTGCAAATAGAACATCAATGTTTTTATTATTATGCATAAGCAGGGGTGATAGGAATGCATTATGAGGCTGCCGCCCCCAGCACGGGCCGTCAGCGAGGGAGATTGATGTTAGAGAGGCCTGGCCGATGCAGATAGAGCTTATCGGCGCTGTGTGCCCGGGATACGGAATCTAATCACACGAGTGCCAGGTGAGGAGGCGCAGCCACAGATGAGCTGCTAACACTCACCGTCTCTCACGTCCGTATTCAGCGAGATGGAGAGAAATTCCTCTCTGCGGAGGTGAGACAGCCGATAAGACGACGGCCCCCGGACAAGAACTCTTTGACTCCGCCACTCGGTCAGCTGTACAGGAAAGATGAAATGGAGGAACAGTGGAAATGTAATAATGTTTGCGTGTAAGAGAAAATTACTATGGACATGGGGGGGGGGCAGTTTTGGGGAGAACCACTGGACTAGGTTATACTGTAAATGCTCCCAGTAGCCTAAAGGTACTAATGGTACTAGTTAAGATTCCACATACTGTATTTATTTTCCCAAGGCATATTCACACTGATAGCCTTCATTTATGCATTCATCTAGATGTGCAAGGTTTAACTGCAGATCAACATCGCATGGGATTTGCAGGCATCCAGTGATTTATACTTCTGTAATATTGATGGCCTGTACCAATGAGCTACAGTATCATCTTTCCAAACACCCAGATTGCAGTCTGAACAAAAATCATGTAGATAATGGTGCATTTCTCTAACCAGGGGGGCCATACAGCTGTCTTTGATCTTAGATGTCTTGTTGTTAGAGAGGATAATGGATAGGTGAATGGATGGGGGAGAGAAATAATGAGATTGACATAAATTTAAAAGGTAACAGTGCAACCATTAAAACGCCTACAGTACATTTAATCAAAAACGTTTACAAATTAAATTGGCTGAGTAAATGCAGAGGACAAATTGTACATAATGTACTGTAGAAAATACCCCCAACAACTAAATGGAACACAATTATGATTATTGTATTAACATATTGATCAGGTAATTTTAACTAAGGAAAACCCCATGCCAACCATGCTTGTTTTATGTTAGCCATACTTTATGAAAACCACATTGCATTTGGTTGCTATGGGCTCTTGTGGGTATACTGTTGATCATGTTTGTTTCTGTTATGCAGGCGCGACACTTTGGAGATTGTATTTCTTCCACGCACGCCAGGTTCCATTGGCTGAGTAAAAGTCAGGTCCTCCCTAGAGGGTGTTATTATGCAGCCCTGCACCTTGCTGAATCACCGCTGTAGTACGTACCCAATATAATCACGGTAGAAAACACCCTCTCGGGTATCATTGCCATATAGGTTCAAATGACAGAGTCCTTTTGAGGTGCAGTGAAGCAGTATCAATTGGCACGCTCTCGTTTGATTGCAACATGGTTTTGGCTGACTTATGCTGTATATGCATTACAAATAACAAGTAATAACATGGATCATGCGAGCAGCTTGCTCAAGGAGCTAGTGGAGACATACAATCTGCCCTATTTAGTAAACGGTTCATTTAGGCTGTGCAGTTACACTGTGAATTTATATACAGTATATCACCCGCGATAAGCGGTTGCCAATTGGCCACGTGCAATCGCACAATGATTCAGATCTCACAGAGCTTTCAATTGAGAATGCCATCCTGTTGATGCGCGGCCTATCTGTACCATGAATTGAAATGAAATGGGATGATAAAATAAGCTATTTGGGGTATTTGATAACACATGTCATCGTCTCACTGACACCTATCCCATTAAGACCCGAGGCCGATCCTACAAGGACTCCCATGTATTCTGTGAATGTCGTGTGCCAGGGACTAGTTGGTCGTTTCCGTGACCGCGGAGAGAAAAGGTCAGTTTCTCAATGGATTTATCATCTATGAAGGTTAAAAAAACCAAATTGAGCCCCCATGTAAATCACAGAAATGCGGGGAAAATTCATGAGACACCATCAAAAACATGTTAAGGCACAATAAGGCAAAATGACCTAAAATTAATTTTGCTTCCACTAGCATGTGAGGTGTCAAACTAGGGGTTTTTCATGATTCTGAATCCATTCCAAGCATTAGTTTTGCACACAAAACAGTCCTTGGGCTAAAAACGGCCATAGCCATTTGCCCAAGTGTGCTCAAATGTGTTGACCTCATCACATTGTGATGACAGCTATGGCTGTTTTTAGTGTGACACGTCACATGAAAGCAGAATTAATTGTAGGTAGTTTTGCCGTATTGTGCCTTAACAGGTTTTTGATGGTGGCCATATGGATTTGGGTCTCATGGATTTATATGGGGGCTCAATTTGTTTAATAACCCTCCTAGATGACAAGTCCATGAAACTGACCTTTGCTCTCCGCGGTCACGGAACTGCCGTAAACCACCCAACTAGACCACGAGAAGAAGAAAAAAAGAATCTAAAATAGCAAAATCTAAAATATCTGATATGGAATCTAATCAAATGAGAGCCAGGTGGGAGTGCCGTTTACTCCTGTGCTCTGACACTGTCTCTCCCTTTACCTCTGCTGTTCAGACGTGGACGGCGGGAAAATGCCATACGATTGGCTACGTCCAATCACGTGGCACGCGCGTCCATGCAGTGCACTGCATGTTGGGTTACAGATGCATGATGAGAAGCAGAGTTTCTTATTATTATTATTATTCATATTATTATTGAACATGTGGCGTTAGATGTTAGATAAACGTCTATGTTATACAGTTTACTGTATGTGAGCCGTTAGTTCAGGGCTGTGTAACTGGACTCCTTCTTGAAGCTCGTCTCAGGGTCACATTGTGATGGTCTCTGTCTGGTCTCGGTCTTGCCTTGACTCTGGCCGAGAGGACTGCTGGATACATAGCTACTGCAACTTCAAGAGTGCTCACTGTCAATATAAGGGACCTTTTTATTTTATTCATTACTCAATTACTTGAATAATTAATTCAGTGTTTGACCAATTCATGCATGCAAATATTTAGCTTATTATAGCTCTTTAATTACTCCTACAGTACATACACATTATTATGACATTATGTAATAGGTCTAGCTTTCTCAATGAATGTTTATGTTTATCAAGTCATAGTCTCTGTCTTGCCCCCCCCCCCCCCCATAGTCTCTGTCTTGACTCGGTCTTGGCCTCCCCATAGTCTCTGTCTTGACTCTGTCTCGGCCCCCACATAGTCTCGGTCTTGACTCTGTCTCGGCCCCCCCATAGTCTCGGTCTTGACTCTGTCTCGGCCCCCCCATAGTCTCGGTCTTGACTCTGTCTCGGCCCCCCCATAGTCTTGGTCTTAACTCGGTCTTGGCCCCCCCATAGTCTTGGTCTTGACTCGGTCTTGGCCTCCCCATAGTCTTGGTCTTGACTCGGTCTTGGCCCCCCCATAGTCTTGGTCTTGACTCGGTCTTGGCCTCCCCATAGTCTTGGTCTTGACTCGGTCTTGGCCTCCCCATAGTCTTGGTCTTGACTCGGTATTGGCCCCCCATAGTCTTGGTCTTGACTCGGTCTTGGCCCCCCCATAGTCTTGGTCTTGACTCGGTCTTGGCCCCCCATAGTCTTGGTCTTGACTCGGTCTTGGCCCCCCCATAGTCTTGGTCTTGACTCGGTCATGGCCTCCCCATAGTCTTGGTCTTGACTCGGTCTTGGCCCCCCCATAGTCTTGGTCTTGACTCGGTCTTGGCCCCCCCATAGTCTTGGTCTTGACTCGGTCTTGGCCCCCCCATAGTCTTGGTCTTGACTCGGTCTTGGCCCCCCATAGTCTTGGTCTTGACTCGGTCTCGGCCCCCAACCCACCCCTACCATTCCGGTCATTGACTTGGTCTCGCTTTAATGTATATAATACAGCACTATGCACTAAACGGAAGATGAGAACAGAAGAGAGAGAGCGTGAGAGGCAGGGGTGACCTCTTCACCTGGTCAGACATCAAGCCATCGTGTCCCTCCTGGGAGCCCCTCCCTGATTCATCACTATATCTCACTCTCTTTTTTTCCTCTTTTTACGCTGCATTCCTTGCCATTTCATTCATCCGCTCGTCCCCGAGGCCCTCGCTGAACCGGCAACCCGTGAATTGGGGTACTGTGCCATCCATTTGCCAACAAGGGGATTGTTTTTCAGGCCTTGAAATTTTACCCTGCAGGAAGATCAATGTTGCAGCTGGTCTGAGGCATCCCAGTTCAGGGCACAGAGGTTCAAAGAGGGGGCTGAGGTCACAGGCTTCTCGCTGGCCCCCTGTGGGGTGTTTGGGGATAGATAGGACAGCCTGGAGCCGGTCCTCACACAGACAGACAGACAGACAGACAGACAGATTGACTAAAATCTGTTTTGGCAGGCCTTGATGGTGTTGTAATGGCCGATACGATTTTGAAAGATTTTACACTTGCATGGTTGGTTGCATGCTGAAAATAGCAGATTTACTAGCTCAAAACGTGTCGCTCTGCAACCAAGCATACAATGACTTGTCTTTTAGTTCTACTGGTTCTCTTGTCCACTATAGTCCTAGTCTGGCTAATAAGCCAGACTAATATCACACTGTCGTGGTAGGCAGGCAATTTTGTTTGCCAACGGCTGATTCACGGTTGGTTTTAGCCAGGCTACTATAGTCCCTCTCTAACATTTTAGTCTAGTTTTTATTTGTTGACCTAATTGTCAATATATGTATTCATAGTTTTAGTCATCATAGCTTTGTTCTTATTTAGTTTTTATTCAGTTTTGCTTAGTGAAAAAATGTAGTCGACGGACATTTTTCATCATAGTTTTAGTCGACAAAATCAACACTGCACCACAGACCAGACCCAGAGAAGGCCACTACCTTTGGCTATAGAATGAAGTGAACTCCTAGCTGATTATCTTCACTCAACAAGTTTAACATCAAATTGGCATTAAGGCATAGAATACGTCAGCTCATCTATTCCCAAGCACTTACTATCTGAACCATTACTGTCTGACCTGGGAGAAGTAGCTAGCTACTAGGCATGTAACGATATCGTATATCGATATATATATATATATCGATATTAATCCCGACGATATGAATCGATTCAAATCGATTCATTGAAATAAAAAAATCGATAGTGTGATGTGAAATGTGAGCTTTAGTCATATTCATATTCATATCCATTCATGCTTTTGGAGAGAAATGATAGTCACTTTCAGTAGTAGAGCACTGTAGAGGGGAGCTGTGTGTGACTGTGCCCAGGTGATGATGGTCGTTGATGCTCATCAAGGAAGGCAATTATGTTTCTGCACTGTCACTTCTTTTGCAATGTAGTTTAAAAAAATCTCAGGGGGGAAGATAAATTATATAAATTTTTAAATATATATATTTTTTAATATCGTGAAAAATCATATCGTGAACCTCATATCGTGATACGAATCGTATTGTGAGTTGAGTGAATCGTTACATGCCTACTAGCTACAGTAGGTTATAATTAGTTATCTTGAGGTGACAGAGATGTATTGTATTGTGGCTCGAGGCCATTTAGGCTTTTATTTAGGCCTTTAAGTAGCAGCAGAAGTAATTTCTAATGCTCAGCGTAAGCCCATGCAGCAATCAAAGAACAGGTGTGCTGTGTTCAGTGTGTCTTGTCCTAGTTAATATTCTCGCTGTAGCTGTCTGAATAAGATTCAGCCATTCCACAGGCTTCTTCATTAAGACCAAAGAAGAGGACATTACATTTGTCTAATCTCCAGACAAAGGAAAGGGACGTGCATTTTTAAGAGTTTGTCTAAAAGAAAAGGTCTGCCTATTGATTTTTTTTTAAATTATTTTTGCAATAGTGCTGTTGTATTAATATTGTTAATTTCACCTTGGGAACTGACAACCTATCCTTGCTGAATGTAATTATTGTGCTTTGATTATAACCTACATGCAGTCAATCGAGTAAACACGACAACTATTACCATGAGACAGTACTGTACTGTATATGAGCTTAATTCCTAGCAATTGGGCGCTGCATTCGTGATGTGCATTCTGTGCAAACGGCCAGCCGGCCACCCCCACACACTTTGGAGGCTGCAATCTTAATCAATTGGAACATAAAAAATCTGAGATAATGTGTACCGATTTGGTTGAGGATTTGATTAAATCTGTAGTTTGGGTCATCAACGTATAAAAAACATTCTCTCAGCCATGCCTTCGGCCTGGCGGAGAGGATAAAGGCATCTCAGTCTTGTACAGCGGACCTAAACCAATTCAGCCCCTTCTATATACCATTCAGTGTTACAAATAGTGGTTGGTAAATGCGAACATCTGGCTTTGGCTAGCCACACTGTTTTGCTTTGCAAATAAAGCAGTTGATGTAAAGAGGTCATTCATTTGTTTGCCGTGCCTTTTTTTTGTGGAGTAATTGTCTAACCACTGTGCCACAATTTAGTTCCTCTTCATTTACATAAATGCTCTGCTGCGTATAGTCAGAGAAGATGCAGTGGGGGAACGTGCTCTAACCGGGCCATCTAGACACTGATACACTGCCTATTTTTATGCCTTTAAAAAACTGGACTGAAGCGAGACAATTTCATGCTTTCAGCTTAGTAATGGTATTATGCAAAATGCCATTAGCCTGGAAAGGACATTCCGTGTGTGTGTGAAGGCAGGTCAAGTGCTCATTTTGAAACGGGAATTCAGTAACGGCACCAATAGCCGTGTCTGTCCTTCTCTCTGCTCTTTGAGAGCTGTCTGAGAGGGGAAACATTTTGCTTGAATGACGGGTCGGGCATCTCTACTGGTCAGTTTTGCTTAAGAGGCATACTAGACTGAATGGTCTTGAAAGAGGGAGATTCTCTTCAGCACCTCCCTCCCTCTTTCTCCTTGTATGCCCTCCCTCCCGCTCTTTCTGTGTGTGTGTGTGTGTGTGTGTGTGTGTGTGTGTGTGTGTGTGTGTGTGTGTGTGTGTGTGTGTGTGTGTGTGTGTGTGTGCGCGCGCGCGCGTGTGCGTGAGTGTCTGAGTTCTCCCTGTTTATTGTATAATGGAAGCGCTGTGAGGCTTACTCTTTGTTTGCTCAGGTGGCGCTCTTCAACCGTCGGTAGATAATGGAGGAACTCTTTGGAAACAGATGTTCCCTCTTCAGCTCACGACTCAGTGTGACCCTCTCAGGGAACAGAACAGAAAAGAGGGAACGAGAGCACATGCTCACGTTAACCTACCTACAACTACACCGACCGTCCCTTAGCCCTCCAGTCCATGCTAAACACCGTGGATAATAACATTAGCGGCGTGGACATGTGAAAGCCTTAACCTGACCTAAATAATCGCTTGTTCTAGTTTCTGAGAGATGGGGACGGACCGGCGACAGTGTTTCTCAAGGACGGCCGTAGAAGTACATGCGTTGGCCCTGCAGCAATAGGCTTTTAAACAATTTAGACCTGAGGACGATTCTATAAAATGTCTTCAAAATCCTGACAGTTTTCTGAAGCTATGTCAGTGGTTCTCAAACTATTTCATGCCAAGGACCCCCGAAAATATATGTAATTGGCCGCCGACCCCCATCTGAAAATATGTTGTTCCAGGATCCCCCCAGAAGCAAAGATTTGAGTTAAAAACATTGGCTGTGAAAATGCATTCAAAGATTTGCACCACATTTTCACAATAAAAAAAAAATAGCAGATCTACAAGCTCGTAGTGCGGCACTCGTGCTATGAGCTTGTAAATCTTCTATTTTTTCAACAGCTAAATATACTGTAACAAAATGCTTAAAACACCAAAAGGGGTTCCCGTTCAGAATGGGTTGAATAATTATATCTGTTATTATGTAATACAGCTCAAGCAACCCCTGATAAACATAAACATTCATTGACCTGATCAACCACGTACAGCAGAAGCTCGCTTTCAGCTTTGCACGTGGCACACAGTGTTTATTAGTTATTATAGGTCACCTTGAGGACATAATATTTGATGGGGGGGAAAGGCAATCAATCGCAAAGCCAATACGGAAGTAGAGGCTGAGGTTAAGAGGGTAATCCTTGATAGTAAAGCAGGAAATCTATAAAATAGATAATTCCACTCCCAGGGGTAGGAGAAGGGCATTTATTGGACTAAGTTTGGAGCCCGCGGGGAGTACTGCATCACGAATGAATAAAAAAGACAGAAAAGGAGGCCTATATATAGCCTGTTCCACGTGAACCCTCGCTGTAGCCATTGGCAGGGAATCGTCAATACACTGCCTTTTCTAAAGTGTTTACCAGCCATTAGATAGGCACACAATGCTCGCATGCACATCGCCGGAGGTGGCAATTTCATGCGTCATGTCAGGCGAGTTGCCTTTGATCATCCAGAAATATAGTCATCATAAGCAACGTTGTTTTTGTTTTTTTGTTTGTTTGTTTGCTGGTTGAAAACAAAACATCTGAATATGGCCCACATCAAAACAGAAAACCCATCTCTGAGCTTTTTCTTTTTTTTACCTACAATAACCAAATAGTACTTTACCTAAACCTAACCATGCAACCAAATCCAAATTCCTCCAAATCCCATTACTGAATCAAAATAGAAAATAGCAATCAGCACTAACATTGAAAGAGTCTTTTGGAGTGTCTCTAGTCTGTACAAGCCATTTGTACGTAGACATGCATGGCTTAATCTCTGAGACAAGCATATGCTACTGGCAGCTATAGGATCAACCAGATACTATGTCATGTGGTTGGTAAACCACTGACACAGCAGTTATACAGTCTGTGCCAGCAACAGGGTTTAAACAGTATTTAGCCGTTTAAAAGAAATGGAAGGTTTGCTGAGTACAGCATTGTTCTCCTATTAAAGGAAGCCCTGCTTTACATTCATGAAGTGGCTGTACACACACTTTGGAGCTTGTACAACCAGCCTTCTGCAGCTAGCCACTGATCAACTCCACTGCATTTGAGATTCAAAAATCCTCTTGAGTATATTTGCTATGAATCAGGCTTAAGTGTATTATGGAAATTGTTCTTAAGATTAAGTTTAAAGTAAACATAAATCCAAGCAAGACTGTGTGAATAAGGTCCCAGGTGTGCAGAGGTGAAACGATGTCAAATGGCTCCCTCTTGATAGGTGTTTGTACCTGCTGCCTCCATTGTTTTTGATAATGATAATGACACTAACAGCAACTTTGTTGTTGTCTATATACAGTATATTTTTTATGTTGGTCCAGCATTATGTTATCTATATGTTATATCTCAGGAAGTCGTTGCGGGAAGTCTTCACATTTGGAAACAAACTCCCACTTATACTCAAGGAGTCTCAAAAGCCTAAAGTCAAACTAAAATCAAAATTTGTTGCCAAAAACAACACTGGCTTCAAGACATCAAGCTGTTGACGGCAGACTGCTGCTATGAAGAACAGACCGTGGCTTTGGTCCGAGAACCTGGATATTCATATCAATCCACGGTGATTGGTTTTTGGCATATCCAACATGGCGGCCGTACACATTATTATATTTTTTTTTTTCAGGTTTAAAGACAAGACATACTTTACAAACATTCACATCACATATGTATACAAACCCTCCACACCCCCCATTCTAAGATACGATACAACTTTATTGTCAGCTTGCACTGAAATTTGTTTTGCGGCACACCGCCACTTGCTAGGTTCAGAAGCCTGAGGAAGGTCGCAAGACCGAAACGTTGCTCCTTTAACAATAAATGCTCTGAACCTAGCAAGTGGTGGTGTGCGGGTGTCCCTCCTTTCTCCTGGCTAAATACTACATAAAATTGTGTTTATATATATATATATATATATATATATATATATATATATATTTGAGGCAATGCAGTTATAGAATCTTGGTTTGATCAGCACTTCCTCCCGGAGTTTTACAAGCGCCGGCCATGGTGCGTTGGCTGGACCTCATTGGCGTAATCGAATGGTCTATTTTCTTTTCTGTATGCAATGACTTGCTCCATTTCGCATCAGGGTCCTGGCTGTATCACCCTGTGAGGGTTTATTTATCAATAATGACCGCTGGCTCACTGTTTGTTATCCCTTCCATAAAACATTCTCCCTGGAGTATTCCACTATTTGCAAAGGGAATGTAAAAAGAAAAAATATATATTTCATCATATTTCATCATCATTTTCCTATATCCTTCTCATATTTTCAGACTAATGCAGAGGAGATTAAGCAACTGCTTAAGACAAATGTTATTGTGGAACATCTACTTTTGCAAAGTACTGTATATTATATGAGTCTGGACTGACATAATGTAAACCGTAAATGGCAAGTGGTTTGAGACATACAATTGTGGGGTATTTCTAGTTAAATATATATTTTCTTTTTGTTTTTCCCCCCCAAATCAACCTGCGGTTAGTTTGACACCCCTGTTAAGCCCTGTGATAAAGCTGTTTGGGGGGGGAAACGGACATGCAGATTTTAAACTAGTTGGCTGACTGTTGATGATATAAATTCCTTATGTAGTGCAGCCTTAAAACTTTCTGCTTAAAATACAGCAGTGACTCATTCAGCAAGGCGGATGTCTCTATAGTGTGGTTTTAATTGAGCAGCAGGGACGTGTGATGTGCTAATGGCTCTTTCAGCTTTATATACGACTCTGAGCATGTGAAATCTGACCTGTCAGTGAAAGCAACAGGGCAACATTTTCCCTTAATAAATAATTTACAGCGCCATCCTTCCCCTCACTGAGCTGTATACATATTGATACAGGCAATTTGTTCCCTCATGTTAGCACTCACATTTATTGTAATGAGGAATGCATGGCATATACTCCATAATTGCCCTGCTAAGCCTGCCTCCCACAGCTAGGTGCACTAACTAGAACACATGCATGTACATGCATTTGTTGTCCTACACTTTTGAAAAGTGCACGTGAAAAGTTTTTTGGCAGCCTTCATTATCCCCAAAATAGTCATACACAGTAAAGTGAGAGTGTTAAGTTTATACAGTACTCTCTCAGAGTCACTAATGGATACATTAACACTCAGGATTACACTGTGTGTAGCGGCATGATCAATTTTCTGCTCTGAATATATATATATTGGAGATTAATAATGTGCCGTGAAAACATTTGAAACAAATCCAATTTGTTGAAGGTTATAGAATGTATACAAGCTTTAACGACATTGCTTTATTTATTTTTTAACCAGTTATTTTAACCGCGTCTCTTTTTCATTTTGCTTGTAGAATTGTGTTCAGCAGTGTTTAAAGCTAAATTGTGTCAAATCATGTCAGTCTCAGCATCCGTCATTAGGTGTGTGCTAGTTAGGCCACTGTTCTCTCGCCAAAATGCAAAGCTCCCCCAAACATCTCATTAGCACTTGCTAAGTCAACCTGAAACTTTTGAGGCCAGCCTGACTTTGTGCATGTAATTACTCTGTCTCTGGCTTTTTAAAGCCAAAGACCGTTCATTCCCCCATTAAGGCGGATTGCTAGGTCATTCAAGATTACCACTATAACTCTTTTCCACTCAATCATTAGGAAGGCAATTCAAATGAAACACTGTCTTAGGTTTAATGCCATAGTACAATACTTAAACACACAGTGAACACAGACTATTCACTGCTAACTTTAAGAGCATTCACCCCAACTAATGTATAACAGCTCATAATATGAGCATAGCAGATTGCAAAGGCAAGTTGATATATTATAGCAACTTGCCTTTGCAATCTGCAATAACCAGTTAAATAAAAGATATCAATCAAGTATTGTTGTATAATAAAGAAAGTCTGTCTGCCTGACTATCTCTATCTATATCTGCCAACCTACTTACACAGTGCCGTCGCTACGTATACGCACAAAACGCACTGCGTGTAGGGCAACACGCCGAGGGGGGCTACAAAACGTGCCAAAAAGTGCCAAGCCGAATCTCATAATAACAGTTTTCTCTGCGGCTCCGCCGCGTAATAGCGAGAGTCCGTATATGTGCGTCCTCACAAACAGCGAAAATAGCCGATCTGCCTGAGGAATAGCAGCTCTCGTGGGGAGGGGGGCAGCACAAATATCCAACGAGTAGGGCAACCAAATGGACAGCGACAAGTCCCTTCACACACACACACACACACACACACACACGCACAGACACACGTGACACGCTGGGCTGATTGATTTCTAGTTGCTACCAGAAGGAAGAATGAGTGAATATTCTTTCTGGGTAATTTAGACACATTCTCTGTCAACAGACATACAGGCTTCTCTCTGAATGTGTGTGATTTCACATTCTATCATCCTATACTCTCGCCGTGACTAACTTCGCCCTCATGTTAATGGTATTAGGAGAAACTCATGCCAGATGCCCTGCAGTGTTTTGACACATGATTCCGGGTGACGTTAAATCTCCTCATAGTCTTCATGTGTCCCGGGGGTTAAGCAGGGTTGTTCTGATCAACCTCTGACACCCAGGTCAATCACAGGGACCTGCCCTGGGCACAGGTCCATTGATAAGGGTCAGTGAAAGGGTCGTCCCCCGCTACCCTCTTTAGTTCTCCCCAATTAGAGCATCATCGGCGTCCAGATCTATTGCGTGTGCTTGATTGGAATATTTAGTCGTGCTCATTGATCGTCACGTTCAGCCAAGTGTCCTCTGAAATCGACACAGTGCCCCGGTTGTTTCTCATCGTGACACTGAGGCTGTTGTCATCTGTAACATTTAAGGCATTATAGGGATGTTACTTTAGAACCACTTATATTTAGTTGTACTTGCTTACAATTTACTGATACTTTTATTTTATTTTATTTATTTATTTTCAATAGTTATTTTTAAAGATTTTGCCAATAATGGACACTAGGTTAAATGTGGTTACGCTGCAATCTCTAACCTTTCATGAATATAACAGAAAGCATGTTTGGGAAGGCAAGTTGTTTCCAATTTGAGTTTCACGCAATACCTTTTGTCACCCAGTAGTGGTCCTACCTGAGCAACAATTGCCGCTTTAAATCACACAAAAGGCACTGCCTGGAAATCTGCTTTTGAATGTGCCCTTAAGACTACTTTTGGATCCGATATCCTTGCTGTTTTGTATACCCAGCATCACTTTGGTGTGATTTCCAGGAGTTCACTCTATTTTCAGACCACAGGGGGAAAGCACAACGTGTTATTGTGTATACCCCCCCTGGAGCACATCTGCTCAGAATGACCTCATTGAGACTCCCCTTTGTCACGGGGAGCCATGCGTCGATCGTCCTTCAGCAGTTTCTCTCGTATAATCGCATCTTAAAAACAAAAGCGTGATCACATGTCATGCTCGACATTACGCTCGTAACATTTATTATGATATGAAAGCCAGTAGACCTCATACATACACGGAGGATGATGTCTCATGGGGTGCTGCTGCTGCAATCGAAAAAACTAAACCACAAACCATTTTGATACCAGGGCCCACTATGTATTCTGCATTTGAGCCACGGACCACCATTTAATGTGGTTTATCACAAAACTGTCCACAATTCCATGCTGTATTTAGGAGAGATAACAGGCAAATGTTGATCAAAATAACAATTCTTTGTACATTTTCTAATTGTGTAGGCTTCTTGTAAATTAAGTAATTCAGATGAACAATAATTTAACTCGAGAGAGAGTTAAATGAAACCAAATGGGCCCGTAAAGATCTATAAGGGTCCATTTGGTTACCAACTCTTCCATCATTTAGCTGGGGACCACCTGGAACCCTCTCAAGGACCACTGGTGGTCCCCGAACCACTGGTTGAGAACCACTGCTCTAGCTCCAAAGGCAAAGGGAGTTTATTCTCTGAGCAACATTGGTCAAACACCAGCTGGAATGATAAGATATTAAAGTTCACTTGCATCTAGAGTCTATAATAGACGCTGCAGTTTCTCAGTGATAATGATGAGATTTATTATTTGTGTTTACCGTCGTCGTATCATCTCGTGCGGATACATTTGGTGTACGCTTTTATGGATGTTCTCTAATTTGCCATATGAATTGTAGCTTCATTGGGTAATTTGTATGTAAGATGGAGTACTGTTTAGCATTGGAGATAAAGGCCCGTGAGGCAGAACTCTAAGTACTGTGTTGGTGACCTCTCGCACCTATTTAACTACTCGTTTTAAAGATGGAGTGCTGTGAGTTTTTTAGTTTATGAGGTGACAGTACTTCATTAGACCCCTTGGTGTGGTTGTTACTGTATGTGCAATGATGTCTTCCCTTTGTATTTAGGGTTTCTTCCTGGACACTGAAACCTTGACAGTCAAACGTGCCAATGAGGGAAAAAAACAGTGATATTGTGACATCACAATATCACCCCCTCCCCTAACCCCTCCCCCTTTATCATACAACAACTAGCTGTAGGTGCAGCTTCAGTTCAGATGGATCATCACAGATCACCACCCACCAGGCAAACCAGCCATACTTAAACTGGTTGGCGTGTCCAGCTAAAAATGCCATTTTAACAAATACTGTACACTGTCTTGATATTCATCCTTATATAATGATAATACCTGATGATCATGTTTTAGGGTGGAAAAAAATCACAGCACTCCATCTTTAAAAAAATAAACAGGAAAGACCAGATTTAAAGAGACTTGAATAGTGGACGGAACACCAAAAATGATCAATAATCTTACCGCCACGAGCCCCGGTGTTTTACAACGTTTATCTGCTTGTTTCATGTGTTTGCTTTTCTCTCTAGGATTAACTGGAAAGCCTCGATTCTGTTTGTCAAAGAATCAACACAAAAAATGAGTTGATTTGCCTTAGGCTTAAACCACTTGCTGAACCACTTGCCTCCCCTGGGTAATAGCTATGAAGGTTATAGCATTGTGTTTGCAAGGTATTATGTAAGATAAACGTGAACAATCACATTTTTCATCCAACATGTGATCGGGCTCCATGTTTATAGGATCGTTAAAGGGGTCATCATTTGTTTCCTGCTGCACAGAACTGTACACTGCGTTTATTTAACTCTGAGAGGGTACAGATGGAACCAAATGGACCCTTAAGGGCCCATTCAGGTTCCATGTACACCCTCTCAGAGTTAAACTGATATTCAGGATTTTAAAGTGTAGTGTTTGAATACAACTATACAAAACGCTCCTCCAGTTTCATATCTGGGACAGCAACCCCCACTCTTTTGAAAATCTAATTAAACTAAACTAGTTTTTATCCGTTCTAAATTACTTGAGAGAAGCCATTCATTACGCCTGCCCTCCAGTCTTGTCACAAATATACTCCGAAATTACGATTATTTAATAAATAGGTTACTAAATGTTTTTTTCTATTTCCTTTTTCTTTTCTTTTCCTTTTTTTTGTCTTTCATTTAATTCACTTCATATGAATACTATCTTTCTGCCATTTGAAGACAGATAGACCGGAAAACAAAAGAATAAAGCTTTTAGCTTCAGCCTATGCATTTTTTTCCGATCAAGCAAAAAGATGTAACGTCAAATGTAACGATCTCTGTCATGTTCTTGATGATGGAAATAAACAAAAGCCTGCCTGCAGTATAGTCACGAGAGTGGAGAGACCAACACTCTCGGCCCTCACCATTGTCTTTGAACCTTTTAATCTAGCTTGTTGTGAGGCCGACAAAACCCAATAAGGTCCTTCAACCTTACCCACCTGATATGATGAAAGTATAACCATGTGATCAATGGGGATGTTTACGCCTCACCTTCGGCGTGCGCCTTCACTCTGCAACCATAGCAACAGGGCCAGGATAAACCTGCCGTTTAGTGAAAACCACACAAGGATCTCCCTCGGATTTCATCACGAGTCACGCCCACGTTCTTTTTCCGTTTTCTCCACTTTCGATTCTGCAGAGCGTCAAGGGAAATGATTTGAGGGCGCCGGTACAGGATCACAAGAGAAATAAATACCCTGCATGCTACGGTTGCTATGCCAGGCTTCAGCAAATGCAATTTGAATGTGGATATGAATGATGAACCATTAGACTTTAATCAAGATGCTGGGTTCATCCTCTGCTCCGCACAGAGCTGGAGATGGGGATGCATGATGTGCATCAATTCTGAGGATGAAATGGCTATGTTGGGATTCAGGGTCACGTCTTGTGACATTGTACCGCATGGCGGCGTCGCGTTTACCGATTATGACTGGCAGAGTAATTTAAATCCCATATGTGTGCAGTAAAGAAGACTTTTGAGAGATTCGCAGGTATAGATTTTCAAAAGATCATAAAAAGGCAGCTGGATTTAATTTGTCTTGAGCTTATTTGTCCATTACTGCATTGCTTCCTAACATATTTTCCTTGGAGCCCCCCCCCCCACACACACTTACACCTGACTAAAGCTGAGCATGCATGCACACACATGCACATGTTTTTCCAGACATGTTAAGCACTTAAGCCCTATACACTTCTCATACAACAAATAGCAGAAATAGCTGAACTAGATCAGCTATTTCCACAATTTCTTTCTTTCTTATTCATTTTTCGATTCCTGTATGACAAGTTGGACTGTTACCGCATTGAAAACATACGGTACAGTGAGTATTGAGTACAGGCAGACAGTGGAGTTAAGTTATGATATTGTGAAACACATTTACAATTTTGGACCAGCTGGCTCTGTGAGCTGACCAGTACGGGTCCATTTGGTTTCATGTCACGCTCTCAAGAGTTAAATTATTGGTAAACATCTGCATTACTTCGTCTACTACACAACAACAACAACATATCCTTTAGTTTTAGGTTTGAGAGGATAAATGTCATCATATGGTGGTCTGTGGCTCAAATGTCGAAATAAAGAATGGACCTTGACACGAAAAGGGTTGAAAACCACTGCAGTTGACAGTATAACTGTTGTGTCAGTCTGTCAGTCTAAGATGTGTCTGCCTGCCTGCTACTTGTGCAGTCAAATGTGTAATGCGCCTGTCCGTCTCTCTGTCGCCCACCGCGGCCCACCACTGGTTTTGAACAGATCAGGTACACTATGATCACCATCTATACAGTCTATATACATACTTCAAAGACATGAATGAATATGAGATGAAGGCGTGACCTTTACCAACATCGGCGGCATAGAACCATGGCATTTGGTTTCGGCATTGATTATAAGGCGGAAAATATGAAACTTTGACATTTGATTTAAAGAAAGGCTTCTTCATAAAATTGCACGCACGCACACACACCACACACACACACACACACACACACACAGTCTTTCTCTCTCGCTCTCTCTCTGTATGTCAATTCCCTCTCTCTGTCTGTGTGCTATGAGTCAGTTAGTATATTGGTGTTCTGCTCTTCCATCAGCCTGCCTGCTCCAGGGATTCCCTCCCTGCTAATGGGAGAGATAGCGATGAGATGGTCATGGCTCCTGACAGAGAAGGATGGCTTTCGAGGAAGCAGAGATCATTTCAGTGCGAGAGAGAGAGAGAGAGAGAGAGAGAGAGAGAGACAGAGAGAGAGAGAGAGAGACAGAGAGAGACAGAGAGAGACAGAGAGAGACAGAGAGAGACAGAGACAGAGAGACTATACTGGTCACTGGCTGTTGATTGATTTGCATTGCAGATTCCGTAGACTTGGAGAGGACCTGGCAAGCTCTCCGGGGCTGTGACGCTGTCTCAGCCCCAGGCCCAGTCTTTGGCTACCAGCCCAGTGTGTCGCTCTCACTTCCATTAATATGGGATTGCTAGTACACAACTACACACCTGCCTGCAACAATGGCAAAAGTTTCAAAATGTGTAAAAACACCGGACTATCTGTCAGTCTGTGTGGCTTTGGGTCCCCGTTAAGCCCATATATATGGACATCGCCAACATTTACTGTGTCCCTTTTTTTGTCCATATATGGAGATCTATAGTACTGACATTGGTCGGAGGGTTTACACAGATAGTCTGTGCATTCTTCAGAGATGTCCTTTATGGACATTCTTTGACAGGAGGTCCTGTGCGTTACGCATGCAGAGTTGGAAGTCCATCTGTCGGTCATTCAGTTCCTTAGATATGCAGGGGTGGACAGAGAGAGTGACGCACAAACATTGCATTTATAGATAGATGAATTAGTCACAACTAGATTCAGGCTCCAAATATCATTTTAGTTATTTTCTTTCACTGTATGTTTGCACATGCATGACATTGGTGACATAAATGCTCTTCTACTAAAACGTGAACTGTTCTGGATCCAAATAAATACTATGTCACGTGAGGGTCTCAATGAACAAATGGACATCTGCCCCTTTCTATGATGCAGTGTTGATTTCTAATGACTAATACTATGACGAAGAATGTTCGTCAACCAGCTTTCTTCACTGCCGAAAACGAAATGGAAACTATATAAAAACTAAACTATGATGATTAAAACTATTGCATTTTGTCAACAAATCAACAAAAACTAGAAAATTCGCAATTTAAAAAAATTGCAGAGTGTGGTTGCCGCAGTGGCTTACATATGCCCCTCCCACTAATATTGCCAGCCAATTACAATTTCAAGTCACACCTTAGATCATGTGTAAGTAATTCGGAGGGGATTTAACCCCCAAAATTCATGTTTTTGCGACAAACGGTTAAATTTCTCGCATTTGCTGCGCCCCCTATAGATGAAAATGGAATTGCTTTTAGAACTTGGTTGATTGAACCACCCCGGACATGTGATTCAAATTTGGGATGGATTGGACATTCCATTCGTGATTTATGGCATATTCTTTGTGATATAGGCCCATCCTACTAACTTCGGATGACGATTACGGCCGAACGATAAGCACTATCAAAATTCCGCCATTCGAGTTTTCATCGGAAAGGTCCAGAGATCACGTGTACCGATTTTTGTGAGATTTGGACAAAACGTAAAGTTATAGCGCCACCATGAGGCCGACCGATAAAATTATAAACTTATAGGTTAAATAATTTTAGTGATAAGTATGAATTTATCCTCCAAGTTTTGTAACTATAGTGCCTACAGTCTCCGAGGAAAGAATACTTGAATGTGAATTTTTGCATTTTCCCATTCATGTCAATGGGAAATTTTAATTCACTAATAAATTCATATCAATTAAACTATACAACATTTCTCTTAGCAAAACACAAGCACACGATTCCCGATTTTTCCGGTCAATTTGACATATGGCTCAAGTGCATACAGTCAAAACTTTGTCTTACTCCAGTAAAATAATAAAGTGTTACAGTTACTAGAGTCTGGTTGCCCTTGTGGGCAACCACACTAACTAGACTAAAAATTTACAGGAGAAGAGGTCATTTTATGCTTGGTTGTGCTCAGTTTTTGCACTCTGAAAACACACTTGTTTTAGTTGACAGTAAAACATTTCAGATTACTAAAATATGACTAAAGACTGACTAAACTGAAATTTAAATGTGCTGCCAAAAACAACACTGCTATGATGTTAGTTCCTATCCTGGGCATGTATTGGTCTCCCGCATAACCCCCTTCCCTTCTTCTGTTTAGGTTTCTCTGTCTGTGTTTTCAGGTATTGCCCCTACATGTTGCACTTTGTAGAATAATGGAGGTTCCTCTATTACCACACACTATATGACAGCTTGATGGCGGTGTGTAGGTCTTTGAAATTATATTCCTCTCTATATCTGTTATTAACAGATGGCCTTTTTGTATGATGTTGAATCATAGACAATGTATTTATGCATGTATGTAAAATATCTCTGGTTCTTCATGTTGTATAAAATTGTCTGAGTAGTGACATTTTCTTTCTTCACAATCATGCATATGTCACTTCACTCTTGTAATTGATGTCCCTCACCATCCTAACTTGTTGTACTGATCACGTGAGATTGTACACAGCTGTCGCACATTCCAAGTGATCGTGTTAATTGCTAGTGGGTTGTAATAAATATGTGTTAATCTGTCTTATGCACCTTTAGTCTGAGGAAGAGCCAAGTTGTGCTCGCAGCATCACAGTCATGGTGCTGTGCATTCTGTCGCATAGGAGCCCTCAGTGTGCGAGCGTGTTCTTTATTTTTTATTCTGTATACTGCTAGTCGCTCAGCACCTCCCCACCACGTTTGGGTTGGTGATGTGCATGTCTTTGCTCTCTTTTCCCATTTGCCCTTCATAACCACCAGGAGCAGTGGGCACTATTATTACAGCACCCAGGGAGCTGTTCTGGGTTCAGTCAGTGTCTTCTCAGGGACACTTTGACCAATAGACTGGGTTCCAGGCGGAGCCCGGCCCAGCTAATATTTTGAAACCGTAATGTGCACAAGGGATGCACATTAGACAGGGTGATTAGACCTTACACGGCTACTCAATAAAGACATTTAAACATTTACTCAAAAGTAACTAAATTAAAGATTTTGTCGCTTACGGTATAATGAAGTATGTTACATTAATTTAGGCCAGGTGCGTCCAGTGCAATGCGGTCTCCTTTGAAAACAACGGGAAGTGTTGATCATTGACAATCCATATTCGGTTTCTGCTTTTTCGATTTCTCACCACAAATATTTTTCAAGACATTAGCTGTAAATTATATTGTGTGTTTGTTTACGTAGCTGCCACGTTACGGCTCAAAATGGAGCAGTGCAGATTGATATGAGTCATTATTATTTATTTTCTTACAGACCGCCGAATCAACTAACGCGTGGCTTCCTGTGAGGTTAGGTTTAGGGTTGGGTTTTGGGTATAGGGTGTCGGACTCATGACTGTAGGACTGTTAGTACGTCGGTCAAAACACATGCACCCAACCAGGCATGCTTAAGCATAATTAAGTTAATTAATTAATTATAGTCAAGTCATTTAATATCAGTTATTAACAACTAAAAATAAAGTAATTTGGTGCATTTATCAACCTTTAAAGATGATGCAAAAATTACAATACAGAAACAGTTGCATCCGCCTGTTCTCATTACACCACACAGTCATTCTGTGAACTTCTGAAATCTAATAGACTAGCATGCACTGTTTTGACACAACACCCACAGCCACCAACTCCTTGATAATGGTGGAAAATGATATCTGCCCTACTTTTACAGCTGGAACATAATGTGGTTGGTGCTACTGTAGGATTTGGAGAGAATTGATTCAGGAGACAATAAGCTGTGAAACTGTGTTGCGATGGTGTTATAGTCTAGTAGCCAGAATGTGAACCCGGACATGTTGAGTACACCATTTTTTTTATAGCCTAAGTTTTTTTTTGCAAAACTAATGCTTGGAATGCTTTGACATGTCACATGCTACATAAAGCATGATGAAATTTGGATTTTTTTGCCTTCTATAGGTTGTTAATGGTATGGTCACAGATTATGAAAATTGCTCAACATATGCAAGTTAGCATCCGGCAGTTTCTACATGCTGGGGACCTATGGGACAACATTTCTAACATAAAACTTTGGTGTACTCAACATGTCCGGGTTCACAATGGGGCTCTGTGGGCTGGCAACTAGACTATTAATGCTTTGCGTTGTTTAAGATAGTAACCGTAGCCCTAGCTGAGAAATGCTGAACTAGAGATACTGCTGAATGATTGATAAAGTGAAAAATCACACCCCTGTGAAGTGAGGGGTGCTTTTATCATCGTACATCATCAAACATCATCTCATTCCAGCCAATCACCTTCGTCTTCAATGTTTGTGTTTGCACTAGGGATGTCCCGATCACGTTTTTTTCGATCATTTGATCATCTGTCGATACGATACTGCTCTATTACGATACGATTTTAATATTTGTATAGAACACTTATGCCATATCACAATAGTACAATATCCAAAATCAGAGACAATATCCAGTCTAATATCATGATATGGATAAATTATTGATACTAGGGATGTCCCGATGGCCCCGATTTCCGATCACGTGATTTGAAGTATATGACAAAATCTTTGGGCAAGATTTCAGCCAGGTCCCTGCACCTCCATTATATCCTGACACTACGATAAAATGTTAAATAAAAACCACACTCATGTGAAGTGAGGGGGGCTCTCATCATCACCAATCATAACATTCCGTGTCACGGACACACGGAGACAGAGGAGCGTGTATTTTTGGCAAATGAATGACAAACTAAACAAGGGCAACAAAAGTCGAGGAAACGAAAAAGAAAAGACACCAATATGGCGTTCTTGTGGAGGAAAATAATTGCTTTATTGTAATGGATATTTCATGGCAAGAGAAATTTCAAACTGCACATACGCGTTGTGGCACACAGCCCTCACGCTGATGAAGGGGGAGGTTTTGTAGTGCCACCATATGCCACCATTTAATGTTCCAGCAACTGGAAGTATCAAACATCACCTGAAGCTCTGCCATGTGTTAATGTGATAATGCAACACGGTGACAGAATGCCTTCTGTATGACCTGAAAGTCATGTGTGAACAAAAGGAATGCATTCATTTCAGTGCTTTATAATAATTAACCACAGCATTATTGATATTTCACAGCGCTACGGCTAAGCAGCCTTTAGTTCAAACTTAAGTGTGTCTAGTGTTAAATCGTGTAGATCTGCTATTTTTTTTTAATCGTGGAAAATGTGGCGCAAATCTTTGAATATATATTCTTTCAGAGCGAACGTTTTTAACTCAAATCTTTGCTTCTGGGAGGTCCCTGGAACAACATATTTTCAGATGGGGGTTGGCTGCCAATATAGTTTCTGGGGTCCTTGACATGAAATAGTTTGAGAACCACTGTCATGATTTAGGAGACATTTTGTAGAATCTAGTGTCTGGTCTAATGGGTTAAAGACAAGTGACCACCAGTAATGAATCCACGAGAAGCCTCACTTGCAGAAAGAGAGAACGTTCAAACCTCTGGACCTTGCCTGGTTGCCTGTGAGCTGTAATGGAACTTAGAGAGTGATTGGTGTTTACCTATGCTTTGCCAGTTCTCTGTGCTGTTTGCCCATGTCTCCATTCACTAAACTTCCAGTATAGCACTGCTGAAGGCCAAGAGCCTGCTTATCAGGGACGTGCACACACAGACATCAAAGGGGGCTTCAGCCCCTGCCCTTTTACCCGTCTGTAAAAATAACTGCCCTTTCCTGACCACGAAAGAAATGCAAATGCTACTCCTTTCCAAGCCATATGCCGGAAGGCAGCATTCAGGAGAATTGCTTTTTTTCCGAAGTCTCCTGAACTTGAACACAAATTTGTTTAGAAATCCATGTTGTACACCGCTTCTCCACTAGCTAAAGAGTGTGCCCCGAAAATAGCTGATCTACAAGATGTGAGCTTGTAGATCTGCTATTTTTGTCCATATTTTTGTGCTGCTCATACACTGAAAATAGTCATTCTCTTTGCCATAGAAAGAGCTTAACACTTGTAAAGGCGTGTGTGTGTGTGTGTGTGTGTGTGTGTGTGTGTGTGTGTGTGTGTGTGTGTGTGTGTGTGCAAAGATGTGGCTATGTGTACGCATACATGTACACTCTGGAAATAGTGGGACAACATGTCTCGTCTTTTTCAAACTATTTTATAGGTAGCCTACAGGAAACCATGGTATGCAAAAAATAATAACTTAATAATGATCCTTTCTAATCTCCTCTTTAATGACATCAGCAATTACGCTGTAAACGGCTTCGGGATCCGACTTTCCTTTAACAAATGAGAAAAGGATTATAACCTGGAGGAGAAAGCCCTCATCAGATTAGTCCACAGAGCAGGCGGCCTGCTGTTTCCTCAACATCCACCACCACTGCCACACGGCTTCCATGACCTTTGTGCTTATCTTAGAGATTGGCACAGTTAACTGGAACAAGAAGGGCTCGCAAACTGTAGCCCATCTACAAGGACATGATGTTGGAAAGGTCAGCAGCACCCATCGGACGCTGTAAATGGATTTCTTTCCTTCTGTGTATAGGCCCAGCCCAGGGACCAGGGAAGTGGACCAGGGAAGAAACAAGAGAAAGCCTATTGTTGTTATCAGTGGTTTTCTGCTGAGCCTGGGAATTAATCCCCAACCAGAATCCCCCCCTCACATTTGTATGCACATTATGCACAGACGTTGTGTAAAATAGAATGCATGCGTTATTACATGAAGTATTTCCAGAACGATATCGGCTTGCCCCAAAATAACCGCTCTCTATTCTATTTATTCCATGGGTACTTTGGGAAACCTTTGGGGTCGCCTTGGGACGGGTTTTAAAGAAGGGGAAAGCAGGCCAACGCGAGCAACCATTTCTCTGACTGTACAGCTGCGTCTCCGCAGGCCAATATTCTGTTCCGTTTGAATTAGTAAGCCCTTCTGCGGGGCAAGGTGGGTGGGTCCTTACATCCAACCACGTAGAGTCTGTGGGGGCCACGGGGCCGCAGCCCCCATGAAGACTCCCAGGGCCCCTTTTGGCCCCCATGAAGATTTCCGTGGACATTTTACATTTACATTACATATTTTCTGGGAATTCCAAACATTTTGGACCTCTCCGCCGGCAATATGAGAATCCCATCGTCAAATATTCGGGAAAACAGCGCCTCCCCTGTTGTTCCTCAATTGTTGCGAGGCAACAGTCTGTCTTGAGAGACTACTCCGCCGGCCGTCCAAGAGGTGTTAAAAAGTACTCAAATGCTAATCGGGTTTCTTTTGTTTTCACCTAGCCAGATGTCCACAACATCAAAACGTGTCAGAATTTCATGGTAGTTGTTCTTGAGTCGTGACATAATAACACTGATCAAGAATTCACCAAAGAGACCTAACCCTACACAGACTAGTGAGACTACACACTGACTCGAGAAAAGACCCATATCGTCCAAAATAGGCTGATCAGTCGTTGTCTGTGTATAGGCTAATTCATTGGTAAAAGTATGCTAAAATAACTCATTTTTAGAACATTTGGGAAATAAATAAATAAATAAATCCGCGGCGACAGTCCCCCCCCCAAAGCAATTCTGTAGCCTACCCAAAGGTAAAACGCACCCGCCGCCTATGATCTCTCTCTCTCCCTCCGTATCTCTCTATATCTCCCTCTCCCTCCCTCTCTCTCTCTCTCTCTCTCTCTCTCTCTCTCTCTCTCTCTCTCTCTCTCTCTCTCTCTCTCTCTCTCTCTCATAATAATAATAATATAGTCCTGAAAGTCCTCACCTTGGCTTGGACATTGGCCTATAGAAGCTGCTTTAAAAGTACCAGCGAAAACAACAACTTATTTTTTTCCGCGCTGCGGCGGGGGACGGGGGGTGCGGGGAGGCGGGGCTGCGGGGGGGGGACGGGCCCCCTTGAGGATTGATCAAACTCTTGGGCTCTGCTTACATCCTTACATCAGCGCATGGCTGACCACCATATTATGGAGATATAGTAAATATAGTAGACTGAATAGAAGGGGCGGCCAGGCATCTCTCTCTCGTTATTGGAAACTTCACTGTCACTCACACGGGCACGAGTGACAGGAGGACCCTATTACCCTCCCAGATTCCCTTCCATCCATCAGCGATGGGTTCCTTTTTTTTTTTACAACCGTTGCACACCACTACCACGATACACTCCATCAATCTCATTTGCATACGCTCACATTTAAGTCTTTGGATGGGTTCACACTCACAGCCCTTCGCCGCTGGTTTATGCGCGCATACGAAAGGAGGCCGGGAGAGAGGGGGGAAACAAGAACAGTTTAATTGCTTAAAAGATATAATAGTTTTTTTTGTGGCGAGAAACATCTCTCTGTGCACATAGAAGAAAAGCCTGCTTTTGAAATGGCCGGTAAGTATGTTAACGCCGGTCTTCCCCAGAGAAAAATTATCTACTTAATTAAAAGGACCAGCAGGAAAGGCCTGGAATCATGATGGTATAATTATAAAAGCCCCATTTCTGCTAATCCTTGGCTCTGCGGCGACGAGCCTTACATAGTGGAGAGCCAGGCCATGGTCAGTTGAGCTCTGGGACCACACAAGGATTTCTTTCCTTTTTTTCCTTTTTCTTTTACAAAGAGAGGCAGTGGGGGAATGGCTGGATCTTTTACTGAGAAGGTAGGGGGAGTCAATTGGGAGCTCCGAATGAGGCTTTTTTTACTGCAGAAACTGGAGAGCTGTGCTCCACAATTCTATATTTATGAAGGACACAGTGAAAAGATGGGAATCCCAGAGATGTCTATACTGTAAGACTTAAGTGGTCCCTGAGAATAACTACAGCACCTCCAAGTATGTCCTCGGGCATTGTTACTGCGCTTGATATTGGTAGGTTTAACCACTTAAACCGTCTTTTAAAATATTCACCTATAATAACATGCACAAAGCAGAGACACTGGTTTGAAAGTGGTTCATCTTGAAGTCTCTATACCGCATTCACCTTTATATCAGCTGCGAACAATCTGTTTATTGTGTCATGTAAGCACAGTTATTTTAAATAAAATACTCTGAGCATTGTTTCATTATCCTCTGGCTCACATTCTCAGTTGTGTGTGTGTGAATTCATGAAGGTCGGTGAAGAGGCTTGCACCCAAAAGACTGCTCTTTTCTTTTTTGTAGATATTATTTACCAAACAGTTAGTGGGCACAATAAATCAGTGCTGCTGGCCTGTTTGTTTGTGTTCATATATGGAGGTGCAGGGTCTCGGTGCTGGGCTGCATGGCGCCACGGACACTCAATGCCGGGGTGCTTTGATTTGTGCCCCACAGCTGGGCCTGGGGAAGGTGTTTCAGTGGGCAGCTGCAAACGTTTAATCTCCTCCACGCTGACACACTGGCTCAATTAATAGATAGCGCACTTTGGGAGCCTGCAAGAAAGTTGTCAGGGCCACGTCAGATAAATGACTGGAGGGGACCGCTCACCGCCCGGTGCAGAGCGTTGGCCTCATTGCCCTGCCTGTCTTTGTTTGTTCACCTTTAGTCACGGAAGGAGAGTGATTTTATGGCGGCGCACAGTGGATCTGGGTTAATACACTGACTTAACCACTTGAACCGTATAGTGTCCCTGTTCTGAGACAAACATTCTGTGAGAACAGCAGATTTTCAGCTATTGTAGACTATAGGTGGCTGCGTTACTACTTGCCTATCGGGCCATTGCTGTTTAGCCGATTGGTAACGTACAGTACGTGGCTTACTGATACGAGGTTCCGGGTTCGCCTCCCGGGCCAGCGCTACATTGGTGGCAGCGGTGTGTATGGGTTCTGTATCCCCGGCGACCGTTGAGCGTAGTCGAGCCTAGCTCCTGGCTGGCGCGCGTGGACGCGCTTCCAGCTGTGGGGGGGGGGGGGGGGGGGGGTGACGACGACTGTAGGCTATAGGTGGCTGCGTTACTACTTGCCTATCGGGCCATGGCTCTTTAGCCGATTGGTAACGTACACGGCTTACTGATACAAGGTTCTGGGTTCTCCTCCCGGCCGACGCTACACTATTTATTTAAGATATATTTAGTGTAGATTTTAGGGAAGAAATTAGGGGGCATGGTATGGACTGGTGGACTTAAAGTGCTTAAATTATACACTTTAGAGTTTATAGGGACATGAAGTAATACTTTTGTTTGTTTTGGATGTTAAGAGCTTCAGAGAATTAGATACACCTACAATTCAATGGTTTATACAAAGATTTACCCACACATCTAGTCAATGTATAAATAAGCTTACAGGAGAAAGTCAAATAGTTGACATAATACATTTATTTGCCTGACAAAAAAAAGCCATAACATTTATATGTTTTAACCACTAGCAGCTGGGGGGTAAAATCAGTCTATCTATAGACATTGCAGTTTATGATTTATTGGTCTTTATTATCAATAGTTTAATCATTTAGTGCCATTAATAAAGTATAGTTGTATAGGTTTGAGTCCTGGGGAGACACCCCATTTCTCTTTTGGGTCAAGCTTAATGTCAGTATTACTGAGTGATTGACTCACCATTGTTGAAACATGTCAGTCACTATAGCCAGCAATGTGCCTACTTCCTCATTCTGCTTTCCATCAAACTCAACACAGAAACATGCATCTCCATTATCCCACAGTCAGCCATGTGCAGCCATTTCATATTTTACTGGGTCAGTTCATTCATAATAAATGGCCATCAACTGGACAGAAAATGTGCCAAGCTTTTTATAACAGACAAGGCAGAAGACAGGGGTCTGGAATTAACTCATTTGTGGTCTGGTTTTGCAATTTGTTTTCCCAGTGACGTTAATAAAAAATGTGTCCACTTTTCCTATCCTGTTGCCTCCATAAATCGATATTATTGTAGAGCTTCACTCGCACTCTTTCTTGCTCTGTATTTCAGAACGATAGTAAATTCTAGACGTCTAGGAGGTAATTGCACCGACGGAGAAGTCAAGTCGAGCAGGAAAGTCTTTCATTAGTTCATAATTGCCTTTGGCAAGATACACGCATTCACAAATCAAAAGTTAATAATATTAGACTTTAATATAATTTGATAAATTCTTGAAAGAATGGCTCAACTTCCACTTTACCAGTCCTGTGCCACCAGAACGGAACAGAGATTAGATCACAAACCAAATGGAAGTGTGCCAGTCGTATCCAGCTGTATCGTCCAACGATAGAGCCCTGCCAAGTGTTGTTTTCTTTAGCTTATTTTCAATTCTCCCTCGTCCTTTAGCCACTTTCAACCTGGTGTCTGTTTTGACGTGTCATTGTCGGTGATGACTAAATGTTCTAACATAGTGAAACTAGCAGTTACAAGCTCCTAACACATTGCGATGTGTCGCCTTGTGAGCTAGAAGGATCGGCTATTTTTTAAATAGAACTTAATAGAGGTTAATCATCTTGTTTGCTGTTTTGACCGTAACAACACGAATGTAATGATTTTGTGGCTTAAGCTTACCACTATTTTCTATTACTAGCAGAAGCTAAACTTTATTAAATGGCAGCTGTTCACAATTAGATTAACACTAATTAATTTTGCATGCCTCAAAATTGAATTGAATTGACTTTAAATAAAGCTTAGCCACCCACTGTGGCGATGCAGATGTGATTCTTGCATACTGTGATGCAAGGAAAAAAGAAAATCAGACATGGTTCTCGTCAAAATGGACCCTTACGCAGTGGTGGAAAAAGGGGGTCCGTACACTTTTGGTCATTGGTCCGACATGTGGAAAACGACTGGATTAAGGTTGGCGAACATGCGTTAAGGTTGGTGAACATGCGTTAAGGTTGGAAACCGGATTAAGGTTGGCGAACATGCGCTAAGGTTGGCTACTGGATTAAGGTTGGCGAACATGCGTTAAGGTTGGTGACCGGATTAAGGTTGGCGAACATGCTTTAAGGTTGGCGAACATGCGTTCAGGTTGGCGAACATGTGCTGCTCCGTCCTTGCGGTTATGGTTAGGTAGGGTTAGGTTGTCATTGTCGGACCAATGACTGGTCGGAAAAAGTACTCACATTCTTTAATAAAAGTATCAATACAGAAATACTCTAATACTAATAAATAAAAAATCCATTTATACACTCTCTCAGAGTTCAAATCAAGGGTACATGTGGAAACACTGAAATAGTATGAAATATAACTTAATTTACATCCCCCAGCCATGACGTACAAGTACACCCCCTCGACATGACACTAAACTAGTATGTCGCAGTATACACCCCCTCGACATGTTGCAGGGACTTACCCCCAAACCAACCCTTCATGTTGAGAGCCAACCATGGAGGCTTTAGGTTCCCATTTGTATAGTCTTTACTATGACTTGGCCGAGGGAATCGAACCCGGACCTCCCACTGTCAGGGTGAACACTCATTAACACAACACCACAAGACAACAACATAAGGTCACGTAACGCATGTTACTAGAACTGGGATCCCATGATAATGGAATTGTCCGAATCATTCCGATACATTTGTACATCATAATTCTCAGTAAAGCCTGGAAAGTGTCGACTCCTGCATTAACTTTTTATGTTCCCCCCGACCCCCGTAAATTAATTCTGCACTTAGTCATACATGATTGTCTGACAAAAGTAGTGGAAATAGCAGGATTCTTATCATGCTGCCGGGCATAGGCCTTTTACTGGATTCCAGAAAAGAAGGTTATTAAAACCGTCTTGCCGCCAGCATTAAATCGCACATTGCCAAGGTTTTATCGCGCGTAACACTTATTTGAAGAGCCAAATATCCGTAACTGCATGTTACAATAACAAAATGCTGTGGGTGGTGTCTTGACCGGTTGTTCTCTCACTCGGTGCAGAAAAAGAACGACCGCAGGTATCACAGTGCCTGCTGTCGGCCGTTGAAAAACCTTGTTTTCACCAGAAACGACATTCATTGCGCCGATTGGGAGATACAGGCATGTGAATGCGCACGCATCTTCAAAATGGCCGCGGCCACTGTCGCACTTGGACTGCTAATGAACGGTGGCTAACGATACAATCGGATCAAAACATGGATTTAAATAATATAAACCACTGGATAACGTAGCTACGTTTCTGGTAAATTTAACACCGTTGTCTACGGTTCTGGCGGGCTGCATGTTAACTTGGTCAAAGGACTTAGAGGCATCAATATAGCCAATTAAAACAGTGTTGTTTTCTTTACATTCATTCCAGCTACTTCTTTCAAGGCATATGCGATGCTTAGCCTTGAAACCGAAGTGGCTGTGTGTGGTACATTACCAATATATCACCTACTGTAAATTAATATAATCCTATATCACACTGGCTAGTATGATATCTACAGCAATTGGCCTATAATTACCCAGTTGTCCCATTGTCCTGGATGACAGCAGTGGTGTAGAGTAAGTTACACCAAGTACATTTACTTAAGTAATGTGCTTAAGTACAATTTTGAGGTACATTTTTACTGGAGTATTTCCAATTTTCAGTACTTTACTTACTTCTACTCCACTATACATCTCAGAGGCAAATATTGTACAATTATATAACCTTTAGTGACTACTGTAGTTAACTTTGTAGATCTTGATTATTATTACAAAACATACATAAACCTATCTGTAAATACATTTCTGCCATTTGAAAATAGCAGATCTACAAGCTTACATTCTGCATAGTGAGTACCTTCTATACTTTTGGTACATTAAGTACATTCAAAAATCTTGAATTCCGGACGTAACTATGTATTCCTACATTGCAGTATTGATACTTAGTAGAGAATGTGAGAAAGTAGAGAATGTGAGTATACTTTTTCCACCACTGCATATCATACAGTACCTCAGCCACATACACATACAGTAACAAGCCACCTCTGCTATAGCTTCCTCCTCCTCCTCCACCGACCGTCTATGTTCACACTCTGTTGTCACCTTTGACCCCTCACACAGTGCTTTTATGGACACGTTGTCTCCTGGGTTACACACACATTTGGCACCTCAGCTTAACAGCCACCCTGCCACGGAGGAAAGACAAGACAGGGTGCTACTGACAATTTACAATTTAGGCATTTAGCAGACGCTCTTAATCCAGAGCGACTTACATTAAGCAAGAACAAAAAGCATGGGAATACATCACATAAAAGCATTTATCATGAAACATGCGTAAGCTAAGAAAGTAACAGTGGAATATCTATATAATGAAACTATATATATAAACTATACATACATACTACTATGCTATACATATGTACTATGGCGTGCTATGACTATATACAATGCAATTATAGTGCTGTCTACATACTGTAACATGCTATAAGTCTGTATCAAATGCTATCTAAGTCTACGGAAATGCTATCTAAGGGGGCAGGGTAAGTGCTATGGGCAATGATGGAGTCTGAAAAGGTGGGTTTTCAGACTACGGCGGAAGATTGGGAGTGATGCTGCAGTTCTGACTGCAATGGGAAGTGCATTCCACAGTTTTGGAGCCAGAAGGGAGAAGAGATTGGGACGTGTGGAGCGTTGTCCCGGCGTTTTTAGTGAGGTTTAGTGAGGGTTTGTAGGGTTCAATCATACTTGCAAGATATGGGGGAGCCATACCTTTGGTTGCTTTGAATGCCAGCATCAGAGTTTTATATTCTGTGCGGGCAGCGACCGAAAGACTCACTATCTTTCGTTTCTTACAAAACCAATTTAGAGTACTCCGAGTGCGTGCGTGTGTGCGTGCGTGCATGCGTGCGTCGCTTGGGAGTGCCTAATGTCCCTACAAGTATAGTAGACCGGGTCCTCACAAGAAAAATTGCTGTTTTGTGGTTAAAAAGGATTTGTGTAATTAGAATTACAATTAGAAAAACATTCAGGTTACTTAGGATTAGGCTGTTTTAATGTGTTGGGCTTGGAGTTCTGCCTGATTTGGTGCATCTTTTTGTAGCTCCACGTTTCGCCTCTACGACTTGCCATTTCAGTTTCGCGGCTTTCATATTTTCCTAATGCGTTCTTTATTTTTAGTTTTTTTTTGGGCTTCTGTGTGCATGCGTGCGCGTGTGTATTCGGGGACATTTAAGGGAATAATCAAAGCATCTCCTCACTGAACAGCGTGGAACATTATTAGCATAGAGCAACAACCATGCCATTGCTGTTAATTCCTGTGTGAGGGCTTCAGATATCAAAGAGCTCCGGGAGCAAGAGGAGCTCGTCAGTGCCATACACGCTACTGTGCTACAAAGGCAGTCCAGAGTCGACCCCCACACACCCCCACCTCCTCCCACCAGGCGTGCCATGTCGCTCAGCAGGTGTGGTGCAGATCAGCTGCCAGCCAAAAGAGAACATGAGAGAGACACACGTACGTATATGGCTCACCATTTGAAAGTATAATCCAGATCGCTGACCCAATGAGGGTCTCACCTCGTGTCGGACCCGTGATCTCGAGCCAATGGCATGGCGTGAATTATTGATCAGAGAGGGTATCGTGTATTCAGAAAACATCAATGGAGAATGACCAACTTCACACCGACATCCGCCTTTGCTTGAGTCTCAATCTTTCTTTTTGCAGTTAGGCGTACGGTGTTTTATATTTTCATTACATGCAGGAGAAAAAGCTGTGCTTAGAGATGTCAGTCAGGCTATCAATAAGTCTATTTCTCCCCCCTGAATTTGCTTGCAGACCATATGGTCAGAGTTCTCTCTCTGCGGAGGAAGAGCGGGCTCGGGGATCGATTAAAACAACACGTTTTCCATCCAGGCATAATTAAATGTCGCCTCATGTAGAAATTGCCCTCTTTGAGAGGTTGAGCTAATAAGGGACGCTAATGTTGAGAAAACACTGTTGGAAAATACAAGCCCCCAGAGCAGATCCAGGCCAATTTCATCATAAATTACTTCCCCTGCACAAAGTTCAGCTCCGAGTCACCTGAGAGTCTGCAGCTTGATGGTAAAGGATGGCTTTTTCCTAGAACAACCTGGCTAGAGGTGAAAGTTTGAACAGAGGAGCTTTGTTCAACACGTACACTTCTCTGAGAAACGACAACGGCAGGCAGCACTAGACAAATGCGTGTAATTATGCTGCAGTCCGAACAGAAGCCTTTGAGGCCTTGCTTGAGGAGCACAGAAAGTAAACATGGCGACCGCGACCGCTTCAGATGCTTGGATCTTCAGGCCAAACTCTACCGACGAGGACGTAATTACGGAAATGAGGAAAGATGGAGCCATTCAGCGAAAAGGCCACTGCTTTGGATTAAAATGCATGAACAGCTGTTGCTATTGTGCAGGTTTCTTTGACCTTTTTGCTAGTGCCGTGGCTGCTTCACTGGAGCCTTGTGCCACGTACAATACTTAAAACATATGCAGGGCTACGCACCAGACTGTGTTCCACCACAGCAAGAAACATGACAGAAAAAAGGGCATGACGGCATACATTTCCTCGTCGTTAGCTTCATTAATGCAGAAGCTTGATGTGTTTTCATTTCAATCCATGAAAAACAGGCAGGTTGAAAGGCCAGTGTCAATTAATGTAAAGAATTTAACCCATGCATGGGTGGGGACAGTTATGAGGTTTCAAAGTGTTCCACAATTACGCCGGGGAAAGGGGTAGCAGCCTTTTGAAGGATAAGCAAAACTGGAGGTAATCTATTATAATATTAGAGAACTTGTACCCAACACATGGCAAGAAAACCAAAGCCACAACAGCTACGTCGCTATTGCAACACCCACAACACCATCTTACATACAAGTAAGACGCGCAAACGCGGGAAGCGAACGCAGCTCGTGTGGTTGTGTGTGTGTGTGTGTGTGTGTGTGTGTGCTACAGCTGCGCCCTGTGTGTGTGTGTGTGTGTGTGTGTGCTACAGCTGCGCCCTCTGGTGGCGGGCGGGTGGTGTAACAGCGTGACACACACACACACACACACACACACACAGACATTCAGCCCTTGCTGTCATAGTAAGTGGCTCACTGCGTTCGCAACTACACCCACACACACTCACACGGCAGTGACGTCACACACTTACCTTCGCAGTGTTCGGGACCTATCTCCTCCTATCGCGCCCAACGCCAACACTCGACACCACCCGCCAAAAAATGATCATTGCAGTGCCACCAAAGATGCCTCCCGTCCACACTCACGGCGGCAATGCATTTGTTTACTACAAACATTATCGCCCGAAGCACCCACACCCCCGGAACACACACACGCATGCCTGGAAGCCACGATCTCTCTCTCTCTCTCTCGCCACACACACACACACACACACACGGCGGCGCCACGGCAGCGAGACAGGACGTTATAATCTTGAGTTTCATTAAATAACTGTCTTTCTCCGCACGCGCACGTGCGCACACAACATTATTCAAGTGAAATGCGTAACGGCAATATTGGGCTAATATAGGCTACCAATATGTGGGTAGCCTACAGGGATTTACCCACGGAATGAATATATATATATATTCATCTATACCAGGGCTGCCCACACTTTCTTTTAACTTCAAACTTTACTTTCAAAACGACCAGCTAAATAAACGACCAAATAAAACTATCATCCCATTGCAGAAAATGGTTACAAAATGTAATTGAGGCTACATACAGTGGTGTCCCCTTCGTCTGTACCAGGCTGACTTCTATATGTTTTGAAAGGTACCTTTCTTTTTTTTTCTTTCTTTTTTCTTTATTTACCCAGGGAAGTAACTGAGCACAGGTGCTCATTTTCAGCAACGCCCTGCACATCGAAACACACACACACACACACACACACACACACACACACACACACACACACACACACACACACACACACACACACAAAATGTCATGTCAAAGGTACCTCTGGAAGCCACACCTCTGATGGGTCGGGTTTAGTCTTAAGGGGTGTGTTTTTTTCACCCACTGTGTAATACAATGAATGGACGGTAGGTGGCAGTAGTACAGAGGCCAGAGAAACTATAAGACAAACGCACATGGAATGGGAAATAGAGGGGGGGAAATGGAAATGGTAGGGCTTTTATTTTTGGGATTTGACTTTTCTACTGATGATTGTACGCAACAACAACTATTGCATTGTGTGTTTGAGCTGACAGGCCCTTTTTTATGTCAATCAATCAAGTCATCTCAGGTAATCTCAAGCGGCAGATGCAAAAATAGTTTTTTATATTAAAATGATATATATTTTTAGGGCCATGTCATGTGCTCTACCTGCAAACCCTTTGTGATCTATAACTTTTGGGCACCGCTTAACGTCAGATCAGGGGTTTTGTCGGCCAGCGCCAAAAATGCTCCCCGACAGCATAATCGGAGCAAATACCGGGCAGTGTGTATGAGCCATAATAACGCGTTGACTACACTACACTACACTAATAAGGACACATAATAATAACTAATAACCCATCCGTTACTACATTGGGAGTCAACTCCCGCAATTTCCTTCTTCCCATAGTGCGCGGCAACGTAACTCTGGGATGAGCGGCCGCAAAATTCTAGTAACTAATAATTGTCTCATGTTTGTACATTGTACTTTGGCCAGCTTGGACAGCTTCATGCTGGCACACAGAAACACCTACAGTAATATGAAACACACCAACAAATGTCTTGACTTGATACATTATCGGATAATAGATCAAAATGTCAAACCACATTATTTTATTGTACTCTAGCTCTCTAACTCTTTCTGCCTTTATACAGTATAATAATAATAATAATAAACTTTATTTATAGAGCACCTTTCATTATACGAGTGCAGCGCAAAGTGCTTTACAAGACAACAAAGTATAAAAATATCAAACAACATAACAATGAATCAGTACAAAAAATGAAAAAACACCAAACAACATAAAAATGCATAAAAAGACAAAAGAAATAGGTAAGTGAGATTAAAATCAAAGGATTCAGCCAAATGCAAAAATTTGGAGTTTTAAAAACATCTAGGGAGGGTGCCAGTCTAAGGTGGATTGGAAGTTTATTCCAAACCGTCGGCCCGTGGAAAGAAAACGCTGCTTCGCCGTATCTTTTCAAAGCCATTTTTTGTGGCTTTTCAAGCAGGCCAGCAGTGGCGGACCTAAGGAGGTGGTTGGGGACATAAGATAGGTGGGGGCGAGGCCATTTAATGCTTTGTAAACAAGTAAAATCATTTTAAAATCTATTCTAAAAACAACCGGGAGCCAGTGCAAGGAGGCCTGCAAGGAGGGGTGATATGGTCCCGCATCTTTGTTTTCGTTAAGACTCTCCCTGCTGCATTTTGCACAAGTTGTAGCTTGTCAATAGACTTCTTTGGGAGGCCAGTCAAAAGTGCGTTGCAATAATCTAAACGTGAAAAGACAAAAGCGTGGATTAACGTTTTTTGCATCATCCAATGACAGTTAGGATCTGATTCGTGCAATGTTTCGGAGATGGAAAAAGGCAGTCTTTAATATGTGCATTAAAATTCAGTTCTGAGTCGATGATAACCCCCAGGTTCTTTACTGTGTTTCTATTACCTACAGTTAGGTTACCAAGTCTATTATACAAGTGAAGAATGACAGGAAAGAGCTGAGGATAGAGAGAAGGGGAGATACATGCAGCAAAGGTCGTCATGAGCGGGACTCGAACACGCAAACACGCGATCAGCCTTGTGAGTTTGTAGATCGGTTATCTTTTCCATGTGACACCATCGTACAACAATGTACAAAACAGGACTGAAGTTGTGATGTATGCTATTGATGTGTGTGGTATGTATGCTCCTAGTGTCGAGGAGTATACTGCTTTGTTGGATGTTACATGCAAATAATGTCATTCTTTGCATAATAACACCCAACAAAGAAGAACTTGGCTTGTTTTCTAAATAAATGGGGGGGAAAAACAAAGCAATATAACACCAAAACAAACACCCATTTTTCACTTTCAACCAGCATACCTTGAGGAATGGGCTAGCAGCACGATCAGCTGTTCTGAAGTTCTCAGTAGTGAATGTGTCAGCTGGCTGCCTCACCGCTGCTCATAAACTGCACTGGTGATTCTTGCAGCACAGGTGTTTACTTTAATAAGATGCCCGGAACCCTGTCTGTGGTAGCAGCTCCAAAACTGTGCTTTCATTTGGTGTCTCGTTTCCGGCAAAGTAAATAATAGGGAACACAGTGTGGGTACAATGCTACGTTCACACCAGCTGCACGTGCGAAGCGACATGAAGCTATACAAGCTGACCTCTGACACTTGTTCCTGCATAATGTGTAGTGGTGTAAACCTAAGTGTTTACCTAAGTGTCATGGTTTGGGTTTGTGGTAACCCTCTGGTGGCTATTTTGAACAGTGTTTGGGCCTTGATTTTGTGTTTTGTTTTCTCCACGTCCTTATTATCACCTACCACAGCCATGTTAACCACCACACCTGAGTTTAGTTTCAGTGCTAATTGCCTTGATTAGTCTAAGTATTGTAAACCCTGCTTGTCTTTCAGTTTATTGGTTCTTGTGAGTACTGTACTTAGTTACTTTCCACCACTGACTGTATATGGAGTGGTAACGAGACACAGTTGGACACTGTTTTTATTGTTTGTATGGAACCTCAAATTGCACCCTCTTAAACTAAACTGAGTTGTATACAGGTACAGTATGGAACATAACCTACTGTGAAGCTGTTCACAAAAAGGTTTACCTAACTTTGCTACTACAGGAAAACATGCACATGCCACATATGTTACTATTATTTTATTCTATCCCTTTGTTTGCTGTGTTTGTTACTCCTATGTACCATTTACACAAGATGTAACAATACAGTCCAACCTTGAACCTGCCTCTAGAGAGTCTAGAGAAAGATCTACAGCTGAGAGAGAAAGCAAACCCCCCTCCGGGCAACTGGACGCCGCAGACAGCGTTCTTGGTGCTGTCTGGGACTAGTCACTAGGGTGACTCCGTGCCCGCAGACGGGGAACGTTACAACAACAAGGCGGAGCGGTTAAAACAACATGCTTCAGCGTTTAGGGCCCTGCTGGGCCTGCGGCGGCTTTGTCCCCGGGAGCGTGCTGCTGCACGGCTGGGGTCTGGCACCGAGAGGCCGTCCTCAGCTGTCTGAGCCCCGGTGTGGTGTCCTTACTGCGGCGGGGGCCCGGGGGTCACGTGAGCTGTTGTAACCCGGCCTGTCTGAAGGCAACCCTCTGTAGCCCTGGGAACGCGCCGCAAAAACAACAGGAGAAGTAGAAAAGAAAACATCTCATTTGTCTCTCACTGCTCCGTATGGCATCCCCAAGCACAGCACTAGTACAGTATGTGTCTTTCAGCAGTGTTAATGCATTATTATTATTATTATTGCTTCCACTCGTCACTGTGACACGGGGCCTATTTATGTTCATACAGCGTCGTTATTTTAGGAAGTCCTCCATTATGTCTTGTAAGCGGGGGGGGGGTTAAAATGATTCAATTTATCTACGAGCGGTTCCTCTTGAATGTTTGAGAATAAATGTTTGAGTCGGCGTGTAAATAACTTGTCTTGTATATCCATGCGGCGCCGCAGCTAAGGCTTGGCTTGTGTCCTCGACTCTGCATGATAAATAGATAGCACTTTAAATCAGTGGGTACAATTACTTATTTTCACACCTGTGAGCCACCTATTATAAACCAGTCTTGTCCCGCCGGCCACTGAGCAGCTCCACTGGAGCAGTCTACTCAGAGGGGGGATTACTGCTTTACTCAAGGGCACCTTACGCCTGAATTATATACTTTGTTGTGCAACGATATCTCACACCACAAATAGCTGATCTACAAGCTCACAATGTGTTCCGCTGAGTCACAATCGTGAGGCGTGAGGTTGTATATTGGCTATTTTGTTTGTGCAACTGCATGAGTATGGTGGCGGCGGTGGCTCAGGGATAGAGTGGCTGGTAGGTAACTGCAAGATTGCTAGTTCGAACACGGGCTCCCCCAGAGTTGGTGTCTAAGTGTCCTTGAGCAAGACACTGAACCCCTAATTGCTCCTGATGTGCAGATTGGTGCCTTGCATGGTTTCCGCCGCCATCAGTGTATGAATGTGTGTGTGAATGGGTGAATGTAATGCACAATCTATGTAAAGCGCCTTGGATAAAGGCGCTATATAAATGCACCATTTACCACTTACCATTTATAAATCACTGCAGCGATACAGAGACCATGCAGCGCTCACGTGTCATTCTCGTTCTCATCCGTGTTCTCATTCACGTCCACCACTCAAAGTCAAGCCGTCAATGTTTTCAGTCGCAACTTCACTCGCAAGGCCACTTTGAATAACCATAGCGCTACGTGCTATCACAGTAGTTCATTAACTGTGATTTGTGTCACACACACAGTTTGACCAGATGAAGAGCCTTGGCTCGAAACGTCGTCAATAATAAACCTTTTGGAGCATATGAGTTCCCTTCTACACACACACACACACACACACACACACACAAAAATGTATAATATATTCACAGTTTAGATCAAATAATGTATATACGCCGAAAAGACAACTTCAGTATTTCTGCAATTCCACTGGAAACCCCCTGATTGATAATGTAATTCAACCTCTCTTGAGAAGGAGCTGATAATCTTGTCTTTTGTGTCACTTTTGAGAGATCACATCTGCGAATGTCTGCGTCTGGCACTCTTAATAGCCCCTAAATCCCTTGTTTACCTAGGTATTATTGTTTCTGTATTCTGTATTCTGTTCATAATCCCTGTTTGTCAGAACTTTGCTACATGTGGAACACTGGCTGTTGAAATAGCTGTGATTAGGCACCATAATCCAACATCACTGGGGACAAACTATAATGGATGGAACAGCTTCTATCTGACATTTAGTTCAGCCAGCATCTCAGATTGGCACTTGATTAGGAACTAATCCATGTCATTATCTCCTTCAGTCAAATTAGTTGAGTTGGAAATGGTGTCGTAAATCACAGAGGCGGAATAGGTGGTGGTGGTGGTGGTGGGGGGGGGGGGGCTTGGATCAACATAGCCGACTCCCACCGAGCGAGCAGGGTGCAGAGAAACCTCTTATCTCCTTTTCTTCCACCGTTTTAAGTCTATCCTACCCCTGTAAATCAATGCCCTTCTTTGTCATGAATAATACCCGATCTACACGTTTACAAATGCGTCGCAATGCAACATGTTGTGAACTTGTCACATTTGAAACAAAAATCAGACCAGTCTGAAGTGAGTGATGCAACAGCGCCCCCTGTTGGTACTCTAAACATAGGGACGGACATAGGGACAACCACTCAAAAATAAATGTGTAGTGGGAATGTGTGTGCATAATTGCACGGAAATCACACTTTTTAATATATATATATATATAATGTATTTATATATATATATATAATGTATTTTTTTTATATATAATGTATTTTTTATATATATTTTTGGGGGGCATTTTGCCTTTATTGATAGATAGAAACGGGGAGAGAGATGGGGGGAAGACACACAGTAAAGTTTGTCAAGATTGGGACTCGACACCCGCGACACACTCTCATGCTGGATTACCAGCCAAGGTGCCTTGACCGCTAAAAAGCAGTCCCAGGCCACAGAAATCGCACTTTGTGTGAAACGGTCTAATCCTGCAGCTTTGGAAGGTAATTGGGATGGAATATTGGAAATGGGAAAGGTCCATGTTGTTCACATAACTATAGAGATAGTGTATAGTACCTATTTGCGTGCTGTATGGATACAATGTATAGTAATGTAATGCAATCCAGGGAGTGTGTGTGCAGAGTTTGGCATCGGCCGGGCCAACGGTGCCGGATATTATCTGTACACGGACGGACACACACACACACACGGACAGACGGAGTGCAAAATATACTCTCTCCCCTTCGGCCTAGTGGAGACAACAACAATTTAATATATATATATAATATATATATATTTATTTATTTTTCGTTTTTCTTTTAGGTTTTATGACCTCAATTGCATCCCAAAAACCTGAACTTTGAACATTCAGTGGACTTTTTGTGGTCTGGAGTTTTGTCTGGGATTTGGAAGCCTTTTGAGCTGCAATGAAAACAGTGACATTTGCTGGAAAATCCCATTGACATAATGGGATTTGCAGGCTGTGACATCACAAACAGCAGGAAAATCAGAGCACTTCATGTTTGAGCCAGAAAGCCCCAAATCTACTGAATGTTAAAAGAAGACCTAAAAAATAACAAAGATTTCTTAATGTCACAATACCAAAAAAGAAAGTATGTGACTAAATAACTGGATTGAATTCACTGGAACACAGATTATTTTTTTCCAATGATATGCTGTTGCTATGGATACCAACCCCCCCAAAAAAGTTATAATATTAATGTGGGAATGGGACTTTGTGCTTTAACGGGGTAGCTCAGTCGGTAGACCGCAAGGTCATGGGTTCGATCCCGTGCACCGCAAACTCAGCGTGGATAAGTACTGGGGAGCTGATGGTAGGTGTGGTGCTCCACCTCAGAGCTCATGGTAGGTGTGGTGCTCCACCTCAGAGCTGATGGTAGGTGTGGTGCTCCACCTCAGAGCTGATGGTAGGTGTGGTGCTCCACCTCAGAGCTGATGGTAGGTGTGGCGCTCCACCTCAGAGCTGATGGTAGGTGTGGTGCTCCACCTCAGAGCTGATGGTAGGTGTGGTGCTCCACCTCAGAGCTGATGGTAGGTGTGGTGCTCCACCTCAGAGCTGATGGTAGGTGTGGTGCTCCACCTCAGCATTCCATCTGCCAGAGGTCTAGCACATTGAAATGGGGATAGACTCCCGCACCCTGGCTGATACCGACAATAAGCATCTATGACTTACAGTACTTACAGTATACTTACTTGTACACAAACTATGACATCCGCTCCATAGCTAAGCAAGGGATTCTGATATAAATGGAACCTACTGACTGGCTGCAAATTTCCTTTGCTTAGAGACATCTTGAACTTGATTTATGTTCGGTTGTATGCCGCGGTGTTGCACACCGACAATGGCAGAGGCAAGCTTGTGCTGTAGATCTGCTATGCAATGTGTCACGCAACGCAGCAGAGTATAAATCAGGCATTTAGTTGCACAGCACACACCGCTGAGCTGCACCCATATGTTGAGTTGACAGGGAAGGAAAGAGTTGGCCCGCCTTGTGACTGGACGATTCCCTCTTAACACAATCGGCGTCGGGATTTCATTCAAAATAGGTTGGATTAGATATGACGTTAAATGGTTTAAAGATGAGAGTGCCGTGATTTTCTTCTGCCCTAAAACATGATATAATTATTATTATATAAGGAGGAAGATTTTTTCTCCAAAAAAAGTGTACAGTATTTGTTCAAATGTCATTTTTATGTGGACACGCCGACCAGTTAATTAAGTATGCCTGGTGGGTGGTGATGGGTGGTGATCCACCTGAACTGAAGCCACATCCACAGCTGTTGTATGATAAAAGGGGAGCGGTTAGGGGAGGGGATGATATTCTGATGATGATGTTTTTCTCATTGACATGTTTGACTGTCAAGGTTTCAGGTTTCAGCCTCCAGGAAGAAACCCTAAATACAAAGGGAATACGTCATTGCACATAACAACCACACCAAGGGGTCTAATGAAGTACTGTCACCTCATAAACACATGACAAATCTTCCCTGTAACGATTCCCTATATTTGACAAAAGTGTATAATGAGAGTGTACAAATGGAACCCAATTGACCCGCTTCTACACTCTCAGAGTTATATGGTGGTCCTTCCTTCCGTATAGCAGACGTAAAGTGCACATACCAGCTCTGACAGTGTGATATAAACTGGTTCCTCAATGTTTGATCTGGCCGCGACACCCCCACTCTCACAGAGAGGTGATTTCATCCCCCCCACTTTTGACCACCCGAATGAAAGCCTATTGGCCCATTTAAGATTGATTGAACGGCGACTGTGCCATTTTTGCCTATAGCCAAAGCATGTCTACCTGGGGATTTTGTCCAGGAATAGGCTAAAATAGAACTAAATAAAAGGCCCACGCTCCCCCACATGCACCTTCAGATACCCTGTGACAGTGTGACACCCCTGGCTCGGTCCCCTCTCTGTTTAGATTACGTCCTGATACTCTCCCGCACCCCGCCAGGGAGAATCCAGCTCATTCCACCCCCCCTCCCACCTCACCCAAAGCCCCCTCCCTCTCACCCCCCCCCCCTCCCCCAGCCCACGCTGCCTGCCTTGCCTCCTTTCTTGCCTCTTAGTCCTGAACCCAACTCTCGGAGGAGCCGAAAATAATTAGGAGAAGAAAATTGCGGCTGACACTATTTCTGAAAAGCAGGGTATTGTAATGAGAGCAGAGCAGGTATTCATTGTGTCTGTGGGAGCGATTGAAGTCCCCCCCCCCCCCCCCCCCCCCGTTGGGTTCTTCTCAGGGCCGGTAGGCTGTGCTGAATGAAGCCCAGGGAGAGTAAAGCGGGGGGCTTTGCCAGGCGAGTCCCTTCTTAATGCATGTGGGAACGCCGCCGCCCCATGCGAGAGAGGACGGCGCTGAGGCGGAGGTGTCTGCAACAATGGCAGAGCCAAGGTTACGGCTGAGTAACTCATTCAAACTACTTCTAGTCTCTCGTGCACGCGCGTGCACACATACACGTGTACAACACACGCACGCATATGCACATATGGACATATATGCACGCACGCTGACACACACAGACACAGACACACACACACACACACACACACACACACACACACACACACACACACACTCTCTCTCTCTCCCTCTCTCTCTCTCTCTCCTTTATCTCTGGCCCCTCCTCAATATTCTTTCTCAATCACCCCCACCTCCCATCCTCTCTCTCTCTCTCTCTCTCTCTCTCTCTCTGTCTCTCTCTTGCTCTCTCTCTCTCTCTCTCTCTCTCTCTCTGTCTCTCTCTTGCTCTCTCTCTCTCTCTCTGTCTCTCTCTCTCTCTCTCTCTCTCTCTCTCTCTCTCTCTCTGTCCTCCCCATTCCCAGCATGAGTTGAGGAGGATGCTGTCCCGCTATGGCTCAAAGTTATCTTCATTAGTGGTGCAGGCAGGCAGACTTGGTGGAGCTGCTGCGGTGGCAGGGGTGGGGGGGGGGGGGGGGGGGGTGGTGGTTCTCTGAGCAAGAAGACACCCTGAGAAGATGAATATACGCCATGTCCCACATAGGCCCGGCCGCCCGGTCCAAAGCAGCGACGGGAGATAGATGAGGTATTAACGTGATGTTTCAACAGGGGCCGAGGAGGAAGCCCAGTCATGGGGGTGGACAGCGGCAGATGGACAGCCTGCAATATTAGAGCCATTAAACGGGGTGTCCTCCATTAACAGCTCTTAACAGGTGTTTGAAATGTGCAGGGTTTTTTTTGCCTATCGGTGGAGATTGGCAGCCCTTGAAGGATAACAGAACAGCTGTCACCTTTTCAGTCTGTCTTTCTGGTGCTAGATCAGGGTGAGCCCAATTTCAAATGACCTTTTTATTTTATTATTTTATTTACATTAGAATCTTACGAAATCCAACTATTGGTAATATAGATAAAATAGTTGTAAATGTCTGTGCAAACACATGGGAAATGAGCTTCATCAAAACACTGGATGAGCATACTGATGGAGGGGAACGTTTTCCTTCCACGCACTATACGTCCAACAGGGGAAACTCCCCGTCAGGTGAAAAGAAGCGGCTTGGACTCTACATGCATATAGAAGGTCAGTCCGTTGCTCTCCCCAGGTTGGCAACATTAGATAATTGACACTGGGTGAAAACATGGGTTGCAAAATCATGGGATAAAAAAAAGAAAAGAAAAAAAACACTCAATGAGCGACTCTGTAACCAGAATGTTTTGCTTTAATAATTTTCTTAATTAATTGTGTACCAGTCCATTGCAACAACAGAATTCCTCATAGCCGCTTATCAACTTAGTTGAATTAATAAGCAACAAAACAAAAACAAAACATTTTTAAAATGAAACCATTGTTCACTGTAATATCTCACTGCGTTTAGGTTGCTTTTTCTGTCTAAAAATGAGTGAATAGACAGGTTTGTGTCTCTGAGGTGAATGTAAATGCCATACTTAGTTAATGAGGATCAGAGGCTGCCTCCGTGCCTCTGACTGTGATCCAGCATACATTCTGTCGGAATCAGCAGGGAATCCTGATGAAATCCCACTTAAATGAGAAAATAAATTGACGGCAGAATTGTGCCTCTGGGTCATATCTCCACTTATAGGCAAGCTGAGATGTGCTTTTAGACGCCTACAATAATGGATGTTGAAAACCATATTCGGTATCACGTCACGTCACGTCCCTTGGGAAATAAGCTTCTGTTAAAAACATGGACCATGACATTTGCAGTCAAAATATGAGAAAACTTGCTTTTTTTACGTTGTGCACATTGCATACTCTCAGGCGCACGCACACATAAACACACACACACACACACACACACACACACACACACACACACACACACACACAACATGTATCTTACTGGGTGCCGCCCCTTCCGTGAAGAGGTCTGTATAAAGCAGGTGAATTACATTTTGAGTGCATGATGTGATGTTATCTCAGCTGGCAATCAGCTGGATCAGGTCTGCATGTTGCTGTTCTTTTTCCCCTTTTACGGGCATGGGCGGGGCAAATATCCAGACTGTAGGGGGGGAGGGGCATTCTGTCAGACACCGGACCGACCATCAGTGTACTCATATTTCTTTTTACTTAAGTAAAAGTATCAACTGCAATGTAGAACTATTCCATTACAAGTAAAAGTCCGGAATTCAAAATGTACTATGTATTCAAAAAGTACAAAATTAGCATCAAAATGTACTAAAAAGTATACCAAAAGTAGAAAGTACTCCTCCATTTCAAGTTTTCAAATGTATAAAAATATTTTGAAAATAGCAGATCTATGAAGCGACGCATTGTGATCATTGTGACGCATTGTGATCTTGTAGATCTGCTATTTTCAAGTTGCCTGAAATGTCTATAGGGCTGAATTGGGTAATGTATGTTTTGTGATAATAATCAATGGAGTAAAAGTACAATATTTGGAGCTGAGATGTAGTGGAGTAGAAGTAAAAATACTGGAAATTGGAAATACTCAAGTAAAGTACAAATACCTCACAACTGTACTTAAGTAGGCCTTAAGTAACTGTACTTAGTTACTTTCCACCACTGCCAACCGTGCAGCGATATGACCAGGCATTTGAGAGACAGCGGTTTGTGCTCACTCCATTACACACACGCACGCACACACACGCACACACAGTACAGGTGCAGGAATATGGGATACCAGCATCACCCACAATCTTCTCCGACCACTGAGATGAGACACAGGACCTCCCGAGGGATAATTAAGCCCGCCTATGGGGGATTTCAACCAGAGACCTTTTTGGCTTGACGCAATCTTCCATTCCTAGTCCAGAGAGGTTCCCATATGGCTCGCTGTAGTAGCGGGCCTCCCAGAAGAACTCCCAGAATGCTCCTGGGTAACGGATTCGCCCGTGTCCCGACAGAGATGGGTTGAGCACAGAGAGGGGAAGTGTCAGGGGATCGTAGGGCTCCTGTGCGGGAGATAGAGGGGGAAGCCGAAGGACCCACTATGCGTTCAATTCTTCATAACCTTCTAGCTTTACTGGACCCCGGAGAGAACGCACGGTTCACTTTGCACACCATTCACTGCACATTCACCCATTTAGACCCGAGGACACGATTATACCAATGTCTTCTAATCTAAATCATGACGGTTTTAAACCTTTTGTTTGTTTATCAGTGGTGCTCAAAATATTTCATGTCAATGAGCCCCAACATTATTCAGTATTTAAGTCCGACGTCATTTTGTAGTGCTACGTTACGTCCGGGTCCAAGTGGCACCAGCTCCCGTCCGCATCTCATTGTAAATTGAATATCTAAACGCGTGAATCTTTTTACAGTGACGTTATTTTTCAGAAAGGAAGCCATTGAGGGTTAAAATGGGTCTTAATGCTTCCAACTCGAGTGGAATTATTAATGTTTTGTACAAGTGTCCATGACAACAAAAATATATGATGTGGAGACAATAAAGACTATTATTATCATTATTATTGAAGGTGGCAACAGTCCATTTGATCGGTAAAATATTTCTGGGGTATATTTAGAATGTGTGCAGTATGTTGAATCTAGTTTGCATTATGAGGATTTATTTGACACAATGAAATAAAATGGCGATAGTATTCCATGTGGAATAGGAGGGGGGCGCTCACGTCACAGCTAAAATACTGAATATGTATTTGGCCACCACCCCGCCCCCCAATTTGAAAATATGTTGTTCCAGGGAGTCAGGGACCACCCCAGAAGCAAATATTTGAGTTAAAAATGTTCACTGGAAGAATATATATTCAAAGATTTGCACACAGTTTCACTATTTTTCTAAAAATAGTAGATCTACAAGCCTATGAGCTTGTAGATCTGCTATTTTTCAACATATAAAGTTTAAAATATTGGTTAAAGTGGTTAAGGTGACACGTATGCGTCCTCAGTTGTTTAATACTGAGGTTGCAAGAGCCATATTGATTCATGTTGTTCAGTTGTGTCATTGGGTCAATAAAGGCCAATAGGTTGGCGGCTGGCCAGGTATCAATCAAGCGCAGGTGTTGCTGATTGGGAGAAGCAGCAGCTTTTTGACTGTGCTTTGAATGTGCTCTGTATGCTGCTGTGTTGACAACCACGTACACTACGCTACGTTTGTGGACCATCATATTTTGGAAATGTCTGGACATCGGTTTGAAAGGGCACATGTCTAAAGCTATCATTCCTCCATTCCCGTCAGCAACCGGTAGAGTTAAGGTAAAAAAAACACTACAAGCTACATTTGTGCCCCTTTGTCTGAGTTACACATGCTTGAACAAACACAGGGTTTTACTGTGTGTAGACATGTTCTTAAAGAAGCTGATGACCTAGTCCTACAATATACAGTAGGTCCGTTGACCGTATGATGTATTAACACCTTTTCCAAATGGATGTGGAATGTTTATTTTAACTGGCTAATCGACAGGCTCTTTAAATTGCAATACCTTTAATTCCCATGCACTGCTATTGATCAAACAATGACATCCAGGATTATGTGGCCTTGCACTGCATGGAAAAAACTAAATGTGACAAACTTTTGATGGTGCCTTTTCATAGGCAAAAAATAATGACATAAAAATATAAAAAACATAGCATAGCATAGCACATACCGGCAAGTATACTTAAAATAGACCAGTGCCCAACGATGCAAGTTGCGAATGCAATACCAGTTGCACCCGTTGTCAGGACACCCGTCTGTCTATCTGTGTCGCTGTTATGCCCATATATGGAGCTCCGTGTGAGGCATTCCCAAACATGGAGTCCAGGCCGCGGTCTGTGATGCCAGTACTATGACATTATAATGTTGACATAGGGGATCTCCATATTGGGGATGTGCGTGTTTCTTGCAGATCCAACGGACTTCCCCTCTGCACAGAATCTGGTCATTTCTGTGAGCTTGTGATGATGTCACACCGTCCACTCTATGGGCATTATTGGGCATGTTACGCTTAAGGCATGAGATTGTGATGACCACTTCTCCATATATGGGCATGTTATGTTTGTGACGCCCACCATCCTCGACTCCACACCCCCAAATCAAACACATCAAGGGCCGTTTCAATGATTCATGAGAAGAAATATCATTGTTGCCTTTCAGAATTATTTCATAGTTTCATGCCTGTAATAATTTATGATTGAAATTGTTCTTGGTACATTGTGTGAACATGTATCATCATCAAGTGCAATTTCTTTGGCTAATTGTGTGTGATTATGTTTTTTGATTAAATCCAAAGCCGATCGTATGTCTGTACATGAAGCTAACCCATTCTGGGCGGGAACCCCTTTTGGTGTTTTAAGCATTACCGTATGTTATACTTTAGCTATTGAAAAATAGCAGATCTACAAGCTCATAGGTCATAGAAAACATAAGATTTTGAAGACCTTTTGTAGAATCGAGCTCATGTCTAAATGGGTTTTAAGTAGCCTTCCCCTCACACACGTACGTATGCCCATTTTGGTCTTGTGTTGCTTTTTCAAAAAGCCATCAGGATCCGTCTCTGTCAACTAGCTGTCCCTCAGTCCATTAAAGATGATTAATAGAGGCAGAAAAATCTTCCACACAGCTGTTGTCTTTGACTCATCCCTGAGAGGGCGAGAGAGAGAGAGAGAGAGACAACCATCCCACGTAAAATAAAAAGATGCCTTTCATCCACGGAGCGACAATGTGTGTTTCCGTCAGCAGCGGCAACAACGCGCAGTACATTTTGTACCGACGACGACACACGCAACTCATCCTTTTGTCCATTTCCCTCCGCGCCTCCCCCTCCGTCTGAGTAATAACACTGAAGACAGACGAGGAAAGTGCTCGTCCCATTTTGTTCCCTTTGTTCATGAATGGCGTGTTGTTTTATTCCCTCTTCAACGCTTACGTGATAATGGGTCATTCTGCAGTCTGTTTTATCTTCTTTCCATCCTCTTTTCTTTGCTCAGCTCGGGCAGGAAACGGAGAGCGCGGTTAGAGAGAGAGAGAGAGGGAGAGAGAGAGCCATTGTCTGCATACTGTGTATAGTGCAAGCCTTTCCAGTGAGACACCAAAGAAAAGACATGTCTGTTTGTCCAACGGCCCCCTCCTCCCTCCCTCCCCACTCCCACATGGCTGCATGTTATCCTCTAATGGCCGGTGAGGATCCTTTTTTTTACAGGACAAGTCGAGGAGGATTTTATGACGTTTGGGGTGTGATTGATAACATGCTCTCGGAAGGGGTGTCAGGCTTTCAGAGAGGGATAATGTGGATTTCTATCTCTCTGCCTTCTCGTGTAAGACGCGCCATCAATCAAGTCTATCGTATGGCCTTAACCCGGTAGAATTAAAACCTTGAGGCACACACACACACACACACACACACACACACACACACACACACATCAACAGGGAGAGTGCGACAGAATCGGAACGCGGGTCCACAATGGAGCGGTTTCACCCCATAGCATAGCAGATGGCGTACAGTACACCATACAGTAGATATGAATCCTATATTTTGTGCTCCGTCGTACATGTTGGCTCGGCAAGAGGAGTTGGTCATCAAACGGCGTGTAAATGACCCTCAACTCTTCCGCACCGCAGGACGGGACAGAGAGGTGGTGGTGTCAAGTGTACTGCACAGTGAGATTACACTCGTATTTTGTGTGTGTGTGTGTGTGTGGGGGGGGGGGGGGTGGTATGGGTCTGTGTGTGTTATTAGATCCTAACAGCTAATTTCTCTCGCAGCTTTAGGTCGATATTTACCAGCGCAAAGGGCACCAGCAGAGTGCCCTTTGTACGTAGCGACAGCAAGCCACGACATAAAGAACAAATCATTGTTTTTAGGGCATATACTGGCGACCACATTAATTAGACCGACCCTATTTTTTACTTAAAGTAGCACTTCACCCAATTTCAACATTATCTTCATACAATTTTCCCTCACTAATTGTCATTATGAGATGCCACAATATCCGTCTACCTATCTGTGTAATTCTCATTATGAGATGCCACAATATGAGTCTACCTATCTGTGTCTCATTGGAGGGCCGTAGAGTTCAGAAACCTGCCTATAGCAATGATATCATCGATGGGGTTTCCAAGCTACTAGGAGGAAGGATCTATATCCTTTCTCTTCCTGGAAAGTTGGAATCCTGAAATAGAAGCCATTGTTCTTGCATTCATAAAATATTTGGCTTCGAATTTCCAAAACCTGCCTATTGATGATGTCACTGGTAGTCAGGTTTCCAAACTGCCCACAGCCATCTTCTAGGACAGAGAGGGAGTTGACAGCAATGTGGCATCATATAATGAGCATTATAGCGAGGATCAATTTATGAAAATACAGATCAAATACATTTGCTGCGTGGTCTTTTAAGCAAGTAATTCTATATAAAACGTAACTTTTATAACTTATTCCTGATTCAAACCCCAGTTTTTCCACATCAGAGACCAAGAGAATTCCCACTAGGCCAAGTTGGGATTCAATCATGAGAAATGTAAATTTACTCATTTTCTCATTATTGCATGAATAGTAGGGAGACCACTTCCAACCTGCACTGCAGATTTAGTAGTTAGTTATACTGAATTAACATACCCTACATATTTGTTCAAATAAAACTTTATTCATTATAAGTTCCAGATTGCAGCTTTAACTCATTAAAACCATGACATTATTTTTAACAACGTTTAAAGTATTTGTCATGGTCCTTCAAAAGTGTATTAAAAGGTTTTAACATCCACTCCAGTATGCAATGTCAGGTGTTCTCTCTGTGTTCTAAAGCTTCTTCAGCTGCAATGGAAAAACGCCCCCAGGGGGCTGAAGCATAGAGGAGGGAGGGGCAGGGAGGGGCAGGGAGGAGAGACAATCTACTGAATGTTCAACGTTCAGGTTTTTTGGGTGCACTTGAGGTCAGAAAACCTTAAAAACAAATACCGTATAATTTTTTTTAAAGGTATATTCAGTGATTTCACTTATTTCAAATATCACTTATTTTTTTGTTTTGTTGTGATAATCCTCCCTACTATAGAGTGTGCTGGCATATAAGGAGTTCCTCCTTGTCCCCAGTTAACCCCTGGCGGTCAAAAAACCTTAGGTTTCGTTTTTGACTCTCTATCCTGATTGGACGAAAGGCTGGGTCCCACAGCCAAAAACGAAACCTAAGGTTTTTTTAGTGAAATCACTGAATATACCTTTAAATGACACAGATGCTTTCATGGTTCATGGACAAAGCACATGTCAACCACGGTGGTTCTGGTTGGACGTGCTGTGTGTATTCTTGTATGTTTCCCCAAGTATACAAGTATACTGTATAACTCACTGTACCGTACTGTTCCTGTGTTTGTGTTTTAGTTGACGGCTGCATACACAAAGCAGCGGGGTCCTGTCTGTATGACGAGTGCCACTCACTAAATGGCTGCGACACCGGCCGAGCCAAGATCACCTGCGGCTATGACCTGCCTGCGAAATGTGAGTACAAGTCATTATTAGTATTGGTATTATTAATAATACATAATAATAATAATAATTATGATGTAAGTATCACATCACTTGCACAGCAAAATCTGGAGTGTTACATTTTACAATTTGGCGTCCCTATTTTTGGCATGTAATTTTATGCAGACATTTCCAAAAATGCTCTGAATCTACAAGCTAAGATCTACAATTATACCACAGGTCGTTTCGAGGAAGCAATCTGATTGGTTGAAACAGCCTTCTAGCCGTGGATCAAATGAGCAGCACTCCACACCTAATCAAAACAAAGAATTCAGCTGCTCTGTTTTCCCAGAGCGCATCAAAGTTGGTGGCTAGGCTAGCTAGTTTCTTGGGACATTTGTGGTCGTAGTGACTACATCTGTCATTAAAAAAAGCGATTTTCTTAGTTTTAAGGGCCACTTCAGTGATGCTTGCGGAACTCGACTACGCCTTGTTCCTGACCGCAACACTGTCGTGGCAATAATCACGTTAAACCACACCCTCTCGTGTAATATTGCTTAATTAAGCTCATGACACGTGGCATCACAGTGCGCCGTGAGCTTGTAGAATGCCCGATGTTTGCCGTGTCGTCGACACCATTGTAATTGTATGACAAAATATGAAATCGTATTTTATGTTTTTTTACATTAACACTCCAGCTGGACAAATGTGCCACTTTTATTTTCTTTACCTCAGGCTTCTAAATAAGCTATAATGTGCTGAACAGGCATAATGTGAAGACAAAATAAATAACTTCATGCATGCTAGGTTTTACACCAAATTCCAGATGGCTAGAGCATGCATGCCTTGGCACGGATTTTTCTAAATGTGTCAGAGTGCAAACGTCTCACCCACACACACACTGTCACATGTGCCAACAACACACACGTGCACATGCACACAGACACACACACATACCGTGGAGATATTGAATGGCGAGGGGCTGCAAGGGAACTCAACTGGCATGCTTTTATTGTCCATTCTCTCCGACTGAACACACTTTAATCACAGATGATTACAGTATTCCTGAGCAGCACCATTCTATGATAAATCAGGTCTTGTTATTTGGAGGATAATTAATATGAGGGGTGCCTGTCGTACGGCTAGCCGAGCTTGCCATCTGCACACGAACAAAGACATTAAGGGAACTATTAGGTGGTAATTTGATTGATATTTCATCCCTGATATTCTGTTAGCAGACCACGTAACTCACATTGCCGTGCATTCGTGCAACACGGCAAACATTTTGTTTTTATTCCGGGATGTTCTGATTTGGGGAAAAATATTTAGACTGTGTTGTGTGTGTGTGTGTGTGTGTGTGTGTGTGTGTGTGTGTGTGTGTGTGTGTGTGTGTGTGTGTGTGTGTGTGTGTGTGTGTGTGTGTGTGTGTGTGTGTGTGTGTGTGTGTGTGCGTGCGTGCGTGCGTGTGAGAGAGTGTTACATCTTCATCCTTGTGAGAATTTCGGCAGTCAAAGGGGTGTGAACAGCTGTGTGGTAAATTATTGGTATTGCACAGTGGTAATGTCACTCTTTAGGGTGGTTTCAAATAGCTTTTTGAGCAACGCCCGAGGGGGCCAAAGAATCACACAATGGAAAACAATGGCCATCTCTTGACAGTCCTGTCAAGAGACGTCCCAGTAGTACTAGTAAACCTGAAAGATTTCCATGAGATAACCGAGAGGAAATACTTTAAAGAGGAGATGGAATTGGCCTGTGTTAATACGGTCTTTCGTAAGGATGTCAAACAAAGCCAAGCAGATAAACAATGAGTCATTCTACCAGACGGCCAGTTCAAGTGTCTGCTGTAGCGCCGTGACAATTTAATAACCTCCAAACTCACATCATAGCATGGGAGCAATCTCCCTGCCACAGGCTACAGCTATAGCCTATATCCATTAGCAAGAAAGGGGGGTGGGGGTGTCAAAATTGTTGATAACTTGTGATAGAAAGGTGTAACACGGTCTTGTAATTTCTTTATCCAGTGCGACACGACTGCTGTATTTCCCGCACAACCCTTCGTTTCCTCTCAGCTTCTGTCACTGTCACCATCGCTATTGTTGCCGTCGACTGCTCATGGAATTGGAAAATTGACAACCGTTTTGACCGCTTTTGAGCGCTCAGCTCTGACAAGAGATCTCACTCCTTCCCCAAACTTCATCCCATTAATTTCCCCTCTGTGAGTGATTCGTTATGCTCCACCTGACGTGACGTACATAACAGTGGTTCACTTTGTGAAATCACAAATAATCGCCTACACACCATCCACCCCCCCGCCCCCCGACACACACACACACACACACACACACACACACACACACACACACACACACACACACACACACACACACATACACACACACTTCACTTAGTAAGTAAGTAAACAAGGCGAAAGACATTCTAGCGTGTGATTGCACACACTTAGTAAGTAAGTAAACAAGGCGAAAGACATTCTAGCGTGTGATTGCATTTCATGTAACTTTATATATGGCACAGCTTAGTATAGGCACAACTAATATTTTCTAAAATGTTTAGCCTGAGATATTTGGTGTAGAGCAGTGGTTTTCAACCAGTGGTCTGGGGACCACTTGTTGAGGTCCTTGAGGGGGTTCGAGGTGGTCCCCAGCTAAATGATGGCGAGTTGGTAGCCAAATAGACCCTAATAGATATTTAACTCTTGAGTTATTGTTAAACATCTGCATTACGTTACTGCATGTATTTTCAAGAAGTCTAGACATCTGACATGTCAGATCTACAAGAAACGTGTTGTGAGCTTGTAGATAGGCTATTCTAATAGAATGTTTGCCTATTATGACATGCGTTTCAAATTGTTAAGAAGCACAATTTAATCTTTCACTTTTTGATTCATGAATCAAATGTGTGCACAAATGAATACAGTTGCCTCTGGAAAACGACCAGTTACATATTTCCCCATAGTAAATAAATGTACCATGCAAGTAAGATATTGTTATTGATATTATTGAGCCATGGAAAAACAAAAGAAAGTCAACGGTACGAATAACCCCAGGGAAATTAAGACATTCAAACCGGTAAACAAGCAACTGTCATGTAGGTATAGGTATTGTATACCTACATAATATAAATACAGAACTATACGTTATTAAACAAAATTCAGGATTTACAGGAACACTTATGTGTGTCCCCCCCCCCATGCACTAAATGAAAGGAAAGTGCAGCTAATGGTGTGAGGGCAAAGTAAAAAGCATCCATATTTACAATTTCGGCGGGCTGTTATGAGGTAAATGTGATGACTCTGTAATAAAACTGTCTAGGAGGTTGAAGTGGCAGACATAATGTGAGATAAGATTGTGCATGTGGGTTGAGGGCATTATTTAGTCATTTTGTTTTTTCCAAATACAGAGATGTATCACAGAGGTGTGTGTGTGTGTGTGTGTGTGTGTGTGTGTGTGTGTGTGTGTGTGTGTGTGTGTGTGTGTGTGTGTGTGTGTGTGTGTGTGTGTGTGTGTGTGTGTGTGTGTGTGTGTGTGTGTGTGTGTGTGTGTGTGTGTGTGTGTGTGTGTGTGTGTGTGTGTGTGACTTCCATGAGAGGTGGTGGAGTTTGAGCAGACAGTTTGAGGGTCCAATGGAGTAAAGAGGTTTTCAGTATAATCTCTATTATAGAGGTTTTCAATATAATCTATCAGTATAACATGTTTATATAGTATAACATATTATGTGTGCATGTAATGCACAGATGTATGTACTGTATATTGTACATAATATGCCCACAGACTCTTCCAACACTGAGTAGACACGGGCAGATGGGCCATGTTCCGTTTACATCTTGGCAAAGTCCAGTCTTTCCACGGTGGTCTTTCTCTTTCCCATTTTGTCAGAGCATTTTTCTCCTGATTTGTTATAAACATCGCTCTCCTCTTCTTCTATGGGGACACTCGGCGGTACCGTGCTTGCCTCTTGTGCCACATATAATTGGAAACTTGTAAGGTAAGGCTCCTCGGCTGAAACAGAGCAAAATGGGAACCACTTTCCCCCTTTTTAGGGTTTTAAGCATACAGTACAACCAGTCGTGCTGCTGCCTTAGGCCTTTGCTAACAAGGCAATGGCAATAAACCATCCATCATATTACGAGGCTGCCCATTTCTCTTTATCTTGCAATGTCCTTGAGTCTTTAGTCTTATTAGGGGATAATGTCACCGTAGTAAATTGTGTTTTGCTTGTCAAAGGCGTGCAATACTCAACTGTGTCATTTTTCTTTCATGAAAGTACAATTTGAGGGGAGAAGTAAAACTGCTGGTAAAGACATAAAATGCTTCCTCGTGTTCTGGACAAATGCTCAAAGCCCATAGGGACGACAGCTCCCTATTGGGGGAAGTTGACATGAAAACATAGAGTTGTCCTTGTTTGGAGATTTGATATGCTGAGGCAATGGAAAATGACAAGTCTAAACCCCTGCATTTGAGTTTCTTTTCCCCCCCTTTCTCAAGACAAGAAAATTGCTCTTCATTACATCCCACTAAGCAGTCTAGGCTGTGAATCCCAGTGGCAAATGAGCCTCTCCTTTAAGAGGGACAAGCACATGTGGGACTGATTATTATATAGGCTGGCCAAGGATTATTAATCAATGGCAGTAATTATCCACCTACCATAGCGGAAAGACTCTAAAACTGTCTGTTATATCAATCTGACAGGGAAATTGTCTATTTTGCCCTCATGTTAGACAAGACGCTCATCTGTTATGAGATTAATTATCAGCTGAAAATCACAAACCAAGCCACATGTTTATAATTTACTGCTTGAGTATACGGTGCCTCACCGTTGTTGAGTAGCGCACAAGAGTTCAGGTTGACCCTTTTATATGTATTTTGAGGAGTTCACTGTCGTGACTTAACCACTTTCAATCCGTTTAAGAAAAGTAAAGGCAGAGAGTTTCAGAAATAGCACATCTGCGTTAAAAGTGAGCCATTTGTTGCTGTTTTTGAAACGGGGGCTTGAGTGTTTAAGAAAGTGGGCATCGACTAGAATGTGATATACTTTATACACTGAATTAGAGTGCAATGTGATTCACCACACTTGGATATGGAAAGGAGAGAAGAGGGTATACAATTTGAGCAAATACTAGCAGAGGAAATGTATAACCACATTGGGACTATATGTCTGTAGCCTGTAATTTATTTATGTGACACTCGAGTCGTAGTGTTGTGTGTAGTCAAATTTGATGTAGTGACCCCATCACACAATGCAACACAATGCAATGCCATTTCGCGCAAACATATGTGCACAATGTGATTACTTCAGAATGGTTGCTGTTATCGCAGACATATACACCATACACACAAGCAATGGAAAGAGGCCGTTGATTTTTTCATCATCGTCCAGAGGCTCAAATCTTATTATATTATTATGGTATGCATTTGCTTGACTATACTGCCTGGTGTACATGTTGGCGAACCATACTTTATCTCCTACAATTCTAATTTGCGGGTATTTTCCATTCATGAAATTAAATATTACTGTGTAGAGTTATTAAGTAATTACTGCATTTTTGGGAATGTGTCTATTAATGTTTGAAACTCAAAAACAAACAAGCATATCTTACGTGCATACATGGATGGGTGGGTGGATGGGTGGGTAGGTAGGTAGGTAGGTAGATAGGTAGGCCTAGATAGATAGAGTACATATAAAATATGTCCTCAAACAAATTCTGTTTTGGCATTTTCACTTGCTATCCAAAGTATCCAGTGTTGTATGAGATAAAGCAGCTCATCCCATTTGACAAGGTGTCATCATTCAATGGGGACTGAGTGTTAATTGGGCCCACAGTTTGATTGTTCAATCAACTCCAGTGCTTGAACAATCAAACAGTCAGTCAGCCCATAGAGTTCACAAGCTGGCTAGAGAGGACTTTGGTGTTAATCTGCATTTACACATTTCATCCGTAGCTGCAGACCCGTAAGGTATTTGGAGTTCAAACCAGAGGTCTCTCTGAGAAAGTTAATGTCCCACAGGAACGCTTAGATAGACTGTTTTCACTCTCCAATTTCATCTGAAATCTTTTAGCCCGGTTCTGTTTCCCTCCCTTGGGCTGCCTCAGACTGACAGTCCAAACTACTGCTGCTGTTTATTGTTTTGCTTTGCTCACCCCCCCCCCCCCCGCCCCGTTCCTTTAGCTCCAAGTATATACAATATGCTTTAAATAATTAATTCCATTTGGATTCAACAAACGAGGGCCACATTTTCATGTTGCTGTCATGAGAATGTCCTCTTTACGAACTTTTCAGCCAGTCTGTGGCTTGATTTGGACCTACGTAGTACTTGTGTGACACACCATACCCAGAGTAGCCGATCTATAAGCTCAGTTAGCTCACTACACATTTAATTGTGACATGTTGTCAGCTTGTAGATTTGATATTGTTGGCACAGAACACAAGTCATATCATATAGTAGAAATGATGTGTTATTTTCTTATGGATGCATGCACGTGGCCATTTTGTAAAACAAACTAGACTACAGTATTTCCAATTTCCACCAATTCTCTCTGATATCTTTTAAGCAGCGGATTTAAGCGTTTGCTTTGGTGCTTTGTCGCCTTATGCCAGAACGAGTGGTTGCTCATTGTAATTCACATGGAGCTAGTTTTCACTCCGGCTTATCAGTTTGTATAGCTTTATGGATTTCAGCCTTTCGCAGTATTGCCTGCACCCGTCCCACTCTGATAGTCTGGAGACACAACGTTATCGCTGCAAGCATCGATACAGCTGGCAGACCTTTGATTACTCCCTAATCTAAAACTGGGTGCTAACTGTTTGGAGCGCGCTCAGCGGTATACCCTCAGCCTCAGCAATGACCTGGCACTCCTCCTCAGCACTTCTGTAAATGTGTGCACTCAAGCTTCTGAAGAGCAACAAATGCGCACCCCCCCGCCCCCCCCCCCCCCCCCCCCCCCCGGCGGTTAACAGACTCGCTTTGCCGACTGGCTGTTAGAGGAAGACGCATAATTTGCTTTACATGTGGGAGAAATGTGGAAGAAAGAGTTGTCTTTGTCGGTTTTGTCTGATTACCGTGATGTCAAGATGAGGCCAGCTCCCCTCCCTCCTCCTCGTCTGTATCAAATTGAGTCTCCGGTGTTTACAGTAACTGCACCTGTGCTAATATTGCTAATCATTAGCCTGTGATGAATTCTTCTCCCTAATAGCGTGAGGAATCTTTCCCATGCCCTATTTAATCTGAGGGACCAGGCCGTCTGTTTGTCTCGCTCCACTCGGCAAACACAGATAAATCACGGCAAAGTACCTACTATTAGTAAGTGACACACGGGCTCATTCTGATTGAATTACCCCCTGGAACATTATCATTCCACCAGACAAGTTTATCAAAGCAGTCTTCACCCCGTCACATGCAGCGCAGCTGACACTTGCAGACGGCCGGCGGACGGACAGCTCCTCGTTTAATGTTAATTTGCGTACAACTTGTTGTTTATCAGGTAGGCCTATACTTCTGGCCCACAGTGTGCGTAAACAGAAAGCTGCTTTGTTGTTTGTTGTTTGTTGCCAAAATATAGGCTAATAAGTAAGGCTGCATGATATATCGAACATGTATAACATGTACTCTTCATCAGAGTGGAGAATATAAGTATAAATCAAGTTGAGCAAAGCCACTCTTCTCTGCCCCTCTAACAGACACAGTTAACGATCGCTTGTTAAGTGCCTGCCAGACAGACAATCAGATGAAATGAAGGCAGGTGTAGAGTAGAGTGTAGACTAGTGAACTGAACATGTTCTCTTTATATCAAGTACTTCATACCAGCCCCTTATGAAACTACTTCTCCCCAAATCCAAATGGATTTTATTTTCCATCCTGAATGGCAGTAACTAGCATACAATGAGAACTGAGAAGATCTCCACAAAGGTTTACTCAAGGTTTACTTCACACTAGAGTCTAGTGTGAACGCTAAAGTGAAAGAAATCCTTTGTTTTCGGATAAAGGAGTGCGGCCGCTCTCTCTGCTGGTGGCCCGCGCAGCCTCCAGAACGTTCACACGGTGCTAAAGTCAACATGGAGCCCACAGCGGCGGCACACTGCTGCTCACTGTTGGCGCACACATCATAAATGTCACCTCGTCACTTCATCCACACATGCAGCAGCAGCAGACACACTAGCTGCTGGGTTTCCCTCAAGATGACTGCCACAGAGCCATTTCTCTCTCTTTGTTTTGTCTGGGACCTTTGCACATCTACAGTATGGATGTGTACAAATGGAACCAAATGGCCCCGTATGTGTCCATTTGGTTCCATTTGTACACTGTCGGAGTTACTTAGTTGATGAATTATTAATAATTCCATTGTACTTACTGTAGTCTGTCTTTGTAATACATTGTTGTGCTTCTCCCAATACTTAGTAGTAGCAGCAGTAGTAGTAGCAGTAGTAATGCTAGTTGTATTAGTATTAAGTTATTAACATAATATTATAATGTTGTACTTCTCGACAGTTGACAGAGGATTAGAACAAGATTATTGGATCATCATCACTGAGGGGATTGGGGGATGGGGGAGCGAATCAAGGAAACAAACAAACCAATGTTGAATAAACAAGCGTGTGAGGATAGTCTTAATCGTTTGATTCATGAAACGTAACGGTCAGGGCCTTGCTTCATGGTCTTTGGATGAAACGCAGAACCGTCCAAGGATTAAGCATCTCATGAAATCCAACTGATGAATTAATGATTGGATATATATTGATAATTAAAAAAGGAAGGCTTGAGACGAACGGAAGGCCAGATGTTTTTCCGCATTATTTATGAGAGTGGCGCCCGACTGGCTGCTGGAGACTAATCATCAGCCTGGCTGGCTTCTCATTGGCTGTAATGACTACTGGTGTCTCAGGGCATGGAGTCGCCTAATTGAACCGCTCTGCTCCGGTGACCAGCCGGGTATAGCGGCCCCGCAGTGTCCCTTCGCGGCGTCCCTCTGTCTTTGGGGGGTTTGTCTGTTTGTGTTTCTTTTGTTGGCCGGCCCTGTCAGTCTTCCCCGGCCTCCTGAGGACCGGTGTAATTTGGTAATTTCGCCTAAACGGCAATACTGTAATTATGTGGCATCAGCTGCCTAGCTGTCAGCGGGACGGCCAGCAGTCATTCATCACCGTGTCGGAGTAGGAGGAGGGGGTGGGGGGGGGGGGGGGGGGGCACCGGGTAAACACTTTCAGAAAGAGTGGCTGGCAGTGGTCTCATTCAGAGATGGGTTTCAATGAAAAGTGGGTTGGTGTAGGGCAGTGTTGATTTTGTCGACTAAATATAATATATATATATATTTCGTTGGCTACCTTTTGTTACTGAGGAAAACTGAATAGAAACTAAATATGAACTAAACTACGGTGACTAAAACTATATATTGACGTTTTTGTCAACAAAAACAAACTAGGGACTAGTGGAGAAGAGAACGAAAAGAGAAGTCATTTCATGTTTAGTTGGGCTCTGAAAATATCAGATCTACAAGCTCACAAGGGGCTGGGGGCTGGGGTCATTAGGCTGAGATGCTGGGTCCCCTCCTCTCCCAGAGTATTCCTGAATGACAGTAGTGATGCATCTGGAGCATGCAGGTGTGGGGGGGGGGGGGGGGGGGGTGGAAGGGTTTGAAATGGAATGTGTGGCAGCTGCTCTAATGCAACCTCTCCATTTCTGCTATAGCGCACGGCTAGCTCCCATCTGTCCACCCCAACCAACAACCCCGGCTTAATGAAGGCTGTCATTAAGGGGCTCATCATCACCCCAATGGTGACATGCAGGAAACACACACACACACACACACACACACACACACGCACGGCATCATCACCACCATTGCGGTACAAACATGTGCCAAAGGGGCTTTTAGGACTGTATTATCTCACCCCAAGTCAAAGCCAAATTGGAACATTGGGGCTGGGGGGGGTGTTAGTGCACAGCTATGATGATCCCAGCACTCAGCACGTTGTTCACTCCCTCAAGAGAGGAGCAATGTACAAACTAGTTACATGAACCATCAGTGGTACGGGCCAAACATAACAGCCACATAATGGCAAGGTTGGAAAGGAAGCATGCAGACTTTTTGGCTAAATTGGACGATAAACTCAGACTCACACCTTTACCTAAACCAGGTCATCAGCAGCAGGTGAAGATTCATTCATAAGATTTTGATTCTGATGCTGGTGTTAATGTATTACTGTCCTACTTCTGCCTACTACTGTGGATTGGGGCCACCGACATGCCAGTCAATCCCCCTGATTCACAGCCATTTACAGTTTGATTGCTAATTATTGGTCTACATTTTTCACATACTAAATTATTAATAAATACAATGTCGATAGAATGATTTGTATTTTAAACCACAAAGATATTTTTTTTTGTTTGGACTTTTCCCAAAAGTGAACTTGGCAGTGTGTGTATGGCTCTGGAGAACTTTATGGACAAGCTGCCTTCTTGGCGGAGGTCTCTGTGCGCTCTAGTTAATTTGTATATTTTTATATTTTGTTGTACTTTCAAGCAAGAAATAACGGGGAAAACAAGATTTGCCAGTCCATGAGGTAGGAAAATGTGTCCACATTTCCCCACCCATTAACAACAGAACAGACTTTTGGTTATCTCTCTTTGTTGAATACCACATTGCCGCCTATCTGTTTGGTCCAGACTTAATGAAAAGAAAGAAGAAGAAAAATAATAGAAAAAAAGCATGTACATAACTCACCCACTGTCTACTGTCTTTTGCTCCTATGGCTTTAATCACTGAGATCGTCTTTTCACATGTTTTTGATTACGTGAAAAGTGAAAAGTCTGCTGCCTTATGCTGTCTATGGGAATGGATTTTTTTTCAGAATCCTAATATGTCGGATTCTTCTTCCAGGCTGGGTTTTTGATCAAAACAAGCTTGATGTGCGTGCGTGCGTGCACTATTTCCGTTCTTGGACGTTTCCGTACTTGGACACAGGAACAGACATATCCAACACTTATTTTTGGCATTTTATGCTTTATTTCAGACGGGTCACTGCCGAGCGGCCATATAAACCAAGAAGAGACAGGCGAGACGGGATGGGTGTGGGTTTTGAACCTGGTTGCTCGACACGCTCACAGGCCTGTGTGTGGAGCCTGTGCACTAACTGGCTGAGCCACCAGGCATCCTCCAGTTCTTCTTTACAGCAATTACTTTTTCCCTTGGGGGTATACCGTACATGGGTTCTGTTTGAAAGGAAATGACATGGTCTCATTTTTTATTTATTTCTTTAAGGAGGGGAGTTTCTCGCTAGGACGACAGCATTCTACGTATGACTTAAAGTTGAGTTGCAGTCATCCTGATAGGGTGACTAGGGCCAGTGTAGAGAACATTTCTCTCGTTTCCCCGGAGGGAAAAGTAGTGCAGAGTTTATGGGTAACAACAACATGTCTCCTTGTTTTGACAGTGGTGTTGTCTCCCAAAGAAAAGGGGACATTTCTTTTTTTTTTATCCCTCTGATGGCTTTGTTTACCTCTCATCCCAGACTGAGGATAAAATCAAATTAAGAACAAGCAGTAACAGACTCCTCTTTCTCCGTTTTCACAGTCAATTATGCACGGATACAGACTGCCTAAATAGTTGCCCTAGTCCTTGATGCTACTTTCACTAAATTGCTATGGTTATACTTCTGCTCATTAGGCTTTCAAGACTGTAAATGTTGACAGGTTTATTTTTCCACCTCACATCCCTCCATGTTTGCCTCTTCCCTTCTGGGCTGGTGGCGAGGTTGGTAATTAGCTAACAAAGTATATGCCATTTCACTCTGAAAGTGTAACCAGTGTAACCCGGCTTGCCATTCTTGGATTTAATGCTGTGGATTTAGACTTGCGCTGGGGTCCTTAGAAACCATTAACCCTCCCATGAAAGTACATATGGCTGCCTATAAAAACCTTAATGGGGAAGCAGGCCAAATACACAGGAGCCTCTGTGAGCTCTCAGGGCCAACACTTTTGAGAAATGCGGAAATGAGACTCTATAAAAAGGCAAATAAAACTTCTTTTTCGATAACATAATGGCACTGGGAGTGTTTCTCAGACTTGTCCGTAACGTTTAAAGTGCTGTTTCAATCAATAAATTCCTGATAAGTGAGTGCACTCTCTTGTACTGTAGGTTTTTATTTATTTCATTTGTTTGTGTGTTTTTAATGGTTAGAGGCAGTTTGTATTTATAACCTGTAATTCATTCCTCTTCTATTTTCCTGAGCTTGTTATTGTTCACACATCACTTTACAACCACGTGTATAGAGCTTTGCCCGGCAGCCCGGCTATGTCTTGAAGCAGTTTTCTACACATTGATTTCCGTCTTGCATCATTTATGTCTGCAGCAGTAACCTACAGATCAGAAGGCAACATGGAGGATGTTATGAAACACAAAAAAAACATGATTACCCTATAGGCCATAGCTTAATTATTGTGCAAATTTAAGTCTTACTGTTGAGATTGAAGGTTATTCAGCAATCGACAACAATCCATCGATAATTCCTATGCTGAAGAAAATGCGTGCTCTCATCTGACCTAACTCCATTACGCAATGAATGAATGCTAAACCAATCCAATTTCTTTCGCTTCAATGGCAAGAAAATAATAGTTGTATATAAATGGCACATCTAAGATTGCAACGGCTTTTAAGAGGCTGCATGCCCGTATACGTGGTGGCAAGCCAAAGGAATGTTTTCTTATCAAGCTTTTATGACATATATCCATGTCGGCCCCGGAGCGCCCGAGATTGCGCGCTCTGTCATGCTGGCCGTGTTCCCTGGGTTGTTTTTAAAGACAGTCCAAGGTGAGAAATGGCCCTGGGGGGGCCAGCAGTTTTTATGGTGATCACCTTGAGCTGATGTTCTGGTCAGGAGACCAGTGAGTGTAATGGATCAGCTGGGAGCCCTCAGTATAGATTTATGAAAGCACAGAGGGCCAGGGGAGAGGGATCGATCGCTCGCCTTCGCCATCGCCACAGACCAGGACACACCCATGAATAATGCCCCGAGATTTAATCCAAGGTGACAGCATTCTGACAGATAACAAGCAGGGGGCTTAAGCGTTTTGACTTACCCACAGCCATCCCCATACCAGTCCATTAAATGCACTCATAGGAGCCAATCATAACTTACAGAAATCTTTCCCCTCACTAAGTCTCTGAGCAGCTACAACTTGCTGCAAAAAACTAAACAATAAAAAACTCTGCCCTTACTATAAGTGATCACCCTGTGAAAGTATGTCAGCCCCCATGCCGTCTCAGGCAGCACACGGCTTCTGGGGCACGGCGCTAAAAGGTCCCTTCCCATGCATGTGGTGGTGATGGGGGGGGGGGGGTGTCCGGATCAAGTTCCCTCCCCTGCTGTCTAATTATTGACCCATCTGGTATTGTCTTTTCAATTGTTTTCAATTATGATGGCACTAGTGTTGCTCAGCACCCTGGCGTCAGGGCTTGCATAATTCATAAGCGCGACACCCTTGGACTCCACTCGGCGCTGTAGGTCTGAGCTGAATGTCAATATCTCCTCATGCCCCCCCACGGAGCAAAGTGTTGTCTGTATTGACAGCCAGCAGGCAGATAAGGAGGGGCATTGGCAAAATGATACCACCGTGGACGGATAGTGATGCTATCACGCAATATACTGTAGGAGAGAAGTTGTTTTTAAGCCATATTTTATACTTGGGGCTCCATTTTTATACTTGGGGCTCCAAAACTTTGTCTATAATGACACTCTACACACGTGTGTGTGTGTGTGTGTGTGTGTGTGTGTGTGTGTGTGTGTGTGTGTGTGTGTGTGTGTGTGTGTGTGTGTGTGTGTGTGTGTGTGTGTGTGTGTGTGTGTGTGTGTGTGTGTGTGTGTGTGTGTGCGACGCATGCATAAATCAGGCATGAAACTGCTGTCGTCAAAGTGTTTTATCTGGCAGTCAGGCCTGGATCTCAGGCCTCATTATTGTCACCCTGACACCTCATAATCAATCGGGTTCAATTACTCATGAGTTGGCGCCATGACTGACTGTGTTTACCGGGCAGTCGCATGCAGCCAGTCAGTCAGTCAGTCGCTGTCAGTCAGTCAGTCGCTCCCAGTCAGTCAGTCGCTGTTAGTCAGTCAGTCAGTCAGTCGCTCCCAGTCAGTCAGTCGCTGTCAGTCAGTCAGTCAGTCAGTCAGCCAGCCAGCCAGCCAGCCAGTCAGTTGAAAGGGTTAACTCACTCGTCAGGGCTTTGACTATTCGTGCTGAAAAACAAAAAAAAACAGCCCGTCCGCCGACGACGTACAGGCGAGGTGAAATGACGACGTACAGGCGAGGTGAAATGGCAAAAAGACAATCAAGAAAGAAAGAGAGAAAAAAAAATAGGGCCCCGGGAGTCTGGCTGTTCATTAAGAGCTGTGATGATGAAAGAGAGAAGCGGGGGTCACATTTTTGACACCTCGCTGTAATGGAAGTGGCTCCTGGCGGAGCGGCACATGACATCTGTAAAACGTTTCATTACGTCGGTGCCACTGGCAATTGTTTATCCGTGGATTGGAAACGCGCAAGGGATGATCAAAAAGAATCCCTGTGTGTTGTTTATAGGAGCGAACTTGGTCAAACTTTGGCTCCTTTTATGGTGCTGTCACTGCTGTAGGCAAACGGGTTGACGACGGGTCCCTTGAAAACATTGCACAACAGCAGCGCTGTTTCATGCTGTGTTTTGTGGCGGTTGTTTTCTTTAACAAAAACATCTGAATAATCTGAATAATGTAAAAATGATTCATGATGTCTTCATTTGTCCCTGGGGAAATTTGTCTGGGGCATAACGGCTTGTAAGTGCAGTAGCCGACATAAACACGAACAAGTGAAGGCATAAGTGCATTCAAGTACATCAGTCGCTTATCTTACACCCTCATTATGTCCTGAGTTTTTACTGATGGACTGAAGATTGCTAAAAGCTATTCAGGGATCTCTCCCTATATTAAATTGGAACCCTGTAGTGTCTACCTGATGGGAAGCAGTTCATAATCTGAATTCAAGACAAGACAAGACAAAACAAGACAAGACATGGTTTGGAATAAAAATAGTGCCCTATAGCAATGGGAAGTTTGTCATTATGACTGTGAAAAACCCATTACATGGGGAACCTGCATCTACGTGGCTTTATTCTGTAATCTGTCCTCATAGTGACCTAAAATAGCACAGCACAGTGTCCTTATATCCACTGGGCTACTGTCACTTACCCCCTGTAGACCAGTCATCGCAGAGCAATGGCAAGACGGCCATCTCTCAGTCCTCAATGCATCTGTAACCACTTCAACCATTGTTGACTGGTGTTCCCCAGGGGTCTGTGTCAAGTCCCCATTCATTTACACTCTATACCGAATCGGTTTGTCGAAAATAGCCAATCTACAAGCTCACGGCGTCATGTCACGTTGAGACGCATTGTGTGAGCTTGTAGATGCTGAGACAATAATAACGCATGATTTTTCATGTTCATAATCACATTCACTTTTCCCCCACATACTCAATAAGAAAACAGTAGCCCAGAAATTGCATTGAGGAAAATGGCAGATTGAGTTAATGCGCATAGGTGTATCTTTCCATATTTTCACAAATTACCTTTGCACCAGTAATGAAGTGAATTACCAGATGAACTGCAGTATAGATTCCATAGGTTTATCTGTCTATTTACATGCTTTCATATATTTTCACAAATTACATTACCTTTCCATAGTCATGATGAACTTAAAGTTTAGAGCTGCAGAGAAATATAGGCTATAAATGGTAAATACCCATGCACATTTATACTGTGAAAATATTTTCTGTTTCTAACTTTCTACACATTCTTCCTCATCCTTTGCAATGGATGTGATTTGATAAAAACCATTTGGCAGAAACAATGAACCTGGAAGCAGCGGGACAAAAATCTGATATCTCCATAATAATTTCGAGTTGTAGTCTTGCTGGGCAAGTAAATTGACTCTATGGGAGCCAACCCAGGGCAAAGCCAGGAGGGCAAAGAAGAGTACCACCTATGTAGATGTGCTGCGGCGCGACAGCTTGGATAACAACACTGAACCTGAAATTTGTGGAGGGCAGCGATCCAGGAATCCCGAGTTGGTGTTGGCTAGACCTCATTCTCGCAGCAAGTAGTCTTGTTAGGTTGTGTTTACATTTGCACTGTGGCACAGCTTCAATATGTCATCAGTCTCGTTGATCCCGCCTCTAGCGGCCGCATACGGCCGCATATCGTTCCGACCAGAATTGGTTCGGAGTACATCGTCTCTGCCCGAGAGAGACCAGACCCTCCCTTCTGGCAGAATGCAAATGTTGTCCAGCAGGGGGATTGGTTTCACCAGGCTACGTGATAGCTGCAATATGATAATATTGTCCATATAAGTTGACAAATGTTGGTTCAACAACCCAGAACTGAACTCAAAATATATATTGCACTAATGAAGAGGTTATTCAGGGTTATATTGATGAATGATTTTAAGCACCGAAAATATTAAAATCTCTGCATGAATGGGCTAATGAACTTTACGGTAATAAATGTAATGCAGTGAACAAAATGGAGGCTTTAAAACGTGGCAGACCCAAGAGTATAGTATGCATGAGGAGATGATGTGTTGTAGGGGTGGAATGTTGTGTACTATGCAAAACCAATACTGCAATATAGAACTGTACTCCGTTACAAGTAAAAGTCCGGAATTCAAAATGTACTTGAGTAAAAGGTATTGGCATCAAAATGTACTTAAAGTACTATAAGTAAAAATATGCAGCATTTCAAAATTTCAAATGTGTAAACATCTTTTAAAAATGGCCGATCTACATGCTCACAATGCGTCGCATTGCAAGGCATTGTAAGCTTGTAGATCTGCTATTTTCAAATGGCTGAAATGTACTGTATACTGTATATAGCACTGAAGTGGTTACTGTATGTTTTGTCATAATCAAAATCTACGAAGTAACTAGTAAAGGTTTCAAATAAATGTGGAGTAAAAGTACAATATATGCCTCTGAGATGTAGTGGAGAATGAATGTACTTAATTACTTTCCACCACTGTTAATTGTTCGAGAAAGTTCAGTGTCTTTGGTGACTGAGATACTTTCACATAGATATGGTAATCGTTCTGACTTCATGGATGAAAAGAAAGTTATTTTAGGTCGTTATGTGATATGTATTTCTTAATGAAATCCAAACTGGTCGTCATTCACAAGAAATAATCTATATTCTTGACTGCATATCTTTGTTTAATATATTCTAAGTTTCTGTCTGATGCACCGTCAAAAGAAATATTGGATGTGCCAGTTATTATGATTAATATTTTACATAGGCCTATGCAGTGTGTGGAGTTTTAAATGGTATGAGCACCAAACCGCAAAACATTAATATGCAGCTGTACAGTACATGGCTTTAGAGATAAACGAAGGATTTCCTTAAAGATGAAAATGCTTGAGAACCGCTGGGCTAGATTGAATATCTAATAGTGATCAGTTCTGCATTCTAAATGTGAATACTTTGAGTGCCCAATATCCACTAGGCTCCAAGAATAAAACATGCCACTTGGGTATCAAAGTTCACGCGAAAGTGAGTCTGCCACATTTTATACTATGATCAAACTCCACTGTGAGGTCGCACTAAGGTCAAGTTAACCTGCCTGATGGCATCAATTAACCTGCAGGTTCGTTTCAGGGCATATAAGTTGCCATAGTAACAGAGACAGACCTTCTGTGTGATTCTTTTTTTACGGAAAAGCCAGGATTTAAAAGAAGCCGAGGGATTTCTCGAGGGTAGTACATTGATTTAAAGTTCCAAAGTTTGGCTTTGGACTCCTGCATATTGTATGGAGGATTGTTTCCGGGTGATGCAAGGGGAGATGTGAACTGTTAGTAGGGTACAAAGAGAAACTACATTTTATCTTCAGCAGCGCCATGGGGGAAAATTAATATAATAGCACAGTGATAATGTCTCTGTGATTATACATTTATTTATTTCATTTTAATTTTGTATTGTTTTATTCAGAATGATGATTTTGGCCTGTCTTTTATACCTTTTGTGACGTATTGTGCGTGCGTGTGCGTGCTTAGTTTTGGTTTAGGGGTGGGATGTTGGGGTTTGGCCTTATATACGTTTGCACGCCGCTGTCACATTGTACAACACAGAAAAGTCACTTGTAAAATTGCCATCCTAATACAAGTACAATAATATACAAACGTGTGCGTGCGCGCGTGCATGCGTGCAACTGTGCATGTGTGCGTGCAACTGTGCATGTGTCCGTGCAACAGTGCATGTGTAACTGAGAGATTTAGTGCATGGTTCCTGCATCAGGTGTTTGGACAGAGTGACAGCTAGGGGAGCATGCTGCCTCTGGCATGGAGCAGCTGAGTGGGACTGCTAATGAAGAGCCGCTAATGAGATTCACCACGGCAGTAATTTATTCCATTTAGACCCGAGGAACACATCTGTGTCACCTCAGAGCTTTTAACCATTATTTTAAACTTTATCTGCTGAAAAATAGCAGATCTACAAGCTTGTAGCGCGGCACCGAGTGCCGCGCTACGAGCTTGTAGATCCAATTATATATTAATACCTTTTTTTTCCTTGACATGAAATAGTTTGAGAACCACTGATATAGAAACACAGTTTTTTTAGTTTTTTTAAAGAGAAAACCGTCATGATTTAGAATTTAGAATTGTGTAGAATCTGGCCTCAGGGCTCAGTGGGTTATGACACAGAGGCTCCGACATGAGCGTGGAAACACAGAAATAGAGAGACAAGGCAGCCATTGCTCAAAACCCCATTGTACTTCAATCCCGCGGAAAACGTTATCTTTCAGTCGATGCGGTGGTGGTGGTGGTGGTGGTGGTGAGGGGGGGACACAAAGCCGAGTGGTTGTTGTCACCCTCTCCTGGCACGGTGACACATGCACAGCTGCGCCTCCTCCGCTCTCCCACCCATTTACATCCCAAAAACCACACCCGGCTCACAACCCCCCCCCCCCTCCGCGCTAAGGGGCCGCCATCGATCCAGAGATATGGATTATGGAGCTCTCAAAGTGGAGCGTTATCGTGGAGGGATTTCTATACACTTCACTCGACGGTGTCGCTCGCTCTCCCTGGAAATATAGCCGATCTACAAGCTCACACCACAGCCGTGCTGCCACGCGTTGCGTAGATCGGATCGATGCACTTTCGGCAGCGCGCAACCCAATATAAATCCGCCTTTATGGAGTGGTGTGTGCATTTGTGTGTGTGGTGTGTGTGTGTGTGTGTGTGTGTGGTGGGGGTGCATGGGATGGGGGGCTGCTGAGCAGCTGCTTTCCTATGGATCACTTCATTAATATCCTAGGGCATAAATTTGAGGGGGTGCTGCAGACTAATTAGCCCTGTCTGACCCCCGTGTCTCGGAGAGGTCGCTCTTCTCCTCTCCGGTTTCTCCCTGCAGAAGAAGAAGCACTCGGAGCCAAAAGAAAAGCTGTCTCTCACCTATAGCCCCCCCGATCCCCCCCCCCCCCCAAAAAAAATGTGGTGTGTGCAGGCGGGCGGCGGTGAGAGAGAAGTCCAGTGAGTGCGGCAGGCCGGCCGGCAGCAGTATAGTCTCAACGTGAACCAGTTTTTGATTTTGGTTTATTCGGCGCTGCTGCTGCTATAATCTTCCAATTATACCGTCAGATGATTTCTATTCCACCCGCTTGTTTCGCTGCCACTGTGGTGTGCTTATTATAATAATAACAGTGTGTTATCTGTAAAATAAATTAATTAATTAAATCCACACTGTCACAGAGTTCAATTAACGGGTCGGTGTATCCGGCACACCTGGAAGTTAAATGAACCCCTGAGACCGGCCGTGGACAGTCACAAACAATAGGAGGTGTGTGTATTTGTGTGTTGTATGTTGTTATGTTTGTGTACCTGTGTGTGTTTGTGCGTATGTGTGTGTGTGCGTGTCTCTGCAGTGTGTGTATGTGTATGTGTAAGTACGTGTGTGTGTGTGTGTGGTGCCAGGGGAGAGGTAGCCATCCCTCATTAGTATGGTGTGTTTCCCTGCAGATGGCTGGGGTCAGATTCAGGGGGAGGTTTGATGAAAGGCTGGATGACTCCTCCAGGAGGGTGACACGCCATGCAACTCTCCACCCGTGCACCCCCGCTCGCACAGGTGATAGAGGGGCTTTAGCAGGATTTACAATCAGAGAGATAGAGATGGAGAGAGAGAGAAAGCGCCTTGTGTTCTAAACCTTATTGTACAGCCACGCACCGCTTGGAGGCTGCATAATTGAAGAACTCGAAGAGGCGAGGAAGAGAGAACTTACTGTGGAAGGCCCTATGTAAGCCCGATATACTTTGACGTGCGGTCCATCCATCCATCTTCAACCGCTTATCCGTAGTCGGGTCGCGGGGGCAACAGCTCCACCAGAGGGTTCCAGATTTCCCTCTCCAGAGCAACATTAGTGACCTCCTGGAGGATCCCGAGACGTTCCAATGCCAGTAAGTCGATGCATTTTCTCCATCTGCGCCTTGGTCTGCCCCGGGGTCTCCTCCCAGTGGGGCATGCCTCGAGGCCCTCCCTAGGGAGACGCCCGAGAGGCATCCTAACCAGATGCCCGAACCACCTAAGCTGGCTCCTTTCCAGGCGAAGAAGCGTACTCCGACGCACGATGAATTGATCGGACTATGTTCTCTACTGTATACTTCATTATAGGCGGACATTTCTGAGAATAACAGCAGGTTCAAAGTATCTAAAAGCGACGCCGTTTCGTTGTCTTTCTTCTAAAAGTGGCGGAACCGCTTCTATGCATTCCACCGTATCGTTTTGACTGAGCCCATAATTCATGGCTTAGAGCCTTAGACGAGTCACGCGGTGCAGTCTGCTTCTCTCCAACCTTCTCTCTCTCCCTCTCCATATTGCCGCAGACAGTCGGAAGGCCATGTTCTAATGATCTTTGAATGGCTCATTAGAGTGGGATTCCGTGTCCAGTAGAAAGACGTATACGGGACGTTATGTGAGCGTCTGTCTGTCACACCTCAAACATCGGGGGCCCGGCCGTGGCGGGCCGCGATGTCTCTGGCCCGTCCGCCCACGAGTTGGCGGGAGCCACGGCACCGCCAAGGGAAGAAGAGATAATGAGCGCTTTCGCGCTTTGCCTTGGAAACTCCACCAACCGGCCCTCGCCCCAATTAAGAGCTTGTTTTTCGCTGGAGTGCACTGGCCATTATCGAATCTGACCTTCCAATTATTATTTTTCTCTATTTGACGGCATCACCTCGGTGTGCCGGCCTGGGCCCGGCCCCTCTGAGCCTCAGAGGAAGGACAAAGAATAGGTATAATGGTGCCCCAGGCATGAGATCCAAAGCCCAGAGAACGCAGACACACTGAAGCCACTGACACTTTTCTCTAGCTAAGCCATATCTTTATGTCCTGCCTATTGCCATGCTGCCCTCACGGTGTGTGTAGCCTATACCACATGTCCAAATTATTATTATTAACCACTCCACTATTTCAGTGGTTCCCAAAGTGGGGTCCGGGGACCCCCAGGGGTCATTGAGGGAGTTCCAGGGGGTCCCCAGCTAAATGCTAATTAGGAACCAAATGGACCCTTATGGGTCTGTAACTCAGAGAGCGTTAGAGTGTACAAATGGATCCAAACGGACCCCAGCGGGTCCGTTTGGTTCCAATTGTACACTCAGAGTTAAATTAACATTGATTTCACAATGTGCATTGGGGTCCCAGAGATAGAAATGATAGAAATTGGGTGGATTAAATGACAATCACGGGACATAGCAGATTTTTACTTCCTGACTCTCACTTTCTGGCCAACTCCGGCTTTCAAAATAATGGCGCTCTAAGCACTCAGCCGTGGTGTTGATTTGTGTCAGCTGAAGCTTCATGTCATCAGAGTGCACAGTGTGGCCGCAGAGGGTCATGTGCAACCTCTTTCAGAGAGAGACGAAGACACTAAAACTGACTCGAGTCATTATTTAGTCCAGTGGTTTTCAACCCTTTTCATACAAAGTCAATTTATTTATTCAACATTTGAGCCACGGACCACCATTTGATTCCATCTATATACTATTGATGATCAAAATATCAATTATTCTACATTCTCTATAACAATAATTTAACTTTTGAGAGTGTAAAATGAAACCAAATGGACCCTAAGGCTTACGAGCCATTTGGTTTCATTTTACGCTCTCAAGAGTTAAAGATCTATATCTATAATGGTGCATATTTGGTTACCAACTCAATATAATTTAGCGGGGGACCACCTGGAACCCCCTCAAGGACCACTGATTGAGAATCACTTTTCAGTCAGTTGTGTGTCTGCATGTAATAAATCTCACACACTATAGGCAGCGACAGCCAGTGGTTCCACGCTCCCTTTTTTCCCACTTGAGCACCTGCCCCTCAAAATGTCTCTGCACGCCGCTGCCTAAGTTACTCTCAATTCTAGGATTTTGGAATATTGCAAATGTGAAATTGAGTGTGTGTTCACATACAAATGAGGAATAATTGCTTGGTTTTTTTGGTGTGTGTGTGTGTGGGGGGGGGGGTTGGGGGTCATCACATGCTTCATTTCACGGACCTATTGTGGCTATTTATCCCCATAAGCTACACAGAGCTGTGTTTAACCCCGGGGTGTAATGAGTATGACCAGGGGTTTACATGTGTGTTTTCTTTCCATTTAATATGTGTAGCTTCTCTCTGGGGTCCTGTTGGGCTATAGCTTACCTGATGGCTGGCTGCTGCACAGCTGCAACATGTATGGAAATCCCTATGTCAGCAGTATCAGATGTAGCGCAGCCTTCACAGTCAAAGTCGGAAAGTAATATATGATACATTTCTCCACTTCCAGATAGAAGGTTTTCATTAATACCGTGTATTTTGTCGTGTAACCATATATATGTGGCCTTAGCTTGTGGTGGGAGGGTTGATTAACTTTAGATAATTGTCTTACTCATCTTTAAAGCAATCAATTTAAATCAAGAACATAAGCTTTAAACAATTCCGTTTAGATGTGAGCACCATTAACGCGTCTGTTTAAATGGCATAGGTATTGCACAAGAATGTTCATTTCAGGGTCTATTAAATGTGCACTAAATGTAAGTCAAGTGTGAAAAATCCACGAGACTAAATGTACTGTTTGATGTTTAAATGTTGGGTGGTTATAGTACACTAGAATGTACATTTGTTTGCCACTCCCCACTTGGTTTGATAGTGTGTTTACCCACACATAAAGGTTACAACATGTTTATGCAGTCTTTGAAGGTGAATATTTTAGTGAATAATAATAATAATAATAAAACTTTATTTGTATAGCACCTTTCATGACATCAAATGCAGCTCAAAGTGCTTTACAGAACAATGGAGAATAAAAGAAAAGCAAGGCAACGACATTAAAAAAACAAGCAGTAATGCAATACAGTGAGGACATGAATAACAAAAAATATAAGATCACTTAAAAGCAATGTTGTAGAAGTGGGTCTTGAGCTGAGCTTTAAAAATGTCTACAGAGGCTGCCTGACGAAGGTACAGAGGGAGCTTGTTCCATGCCGATGGCCCGTAGAAGCAAAAAGCTGCTTCCCCATATTTTTTAGTTGCCATTTTTTTAGGCAAAGCGAGCAGGCCAGCAGTGGAAGACCTTAGCGGGCGGTTTGGGACATATTTAGGCAGGCAGTCATGTAGGTAGGAACGTGCGAGACCATTGAGAGCTTTATAGACAAGTAAAATAATTTTAAAATCAACCCTAAAAACAACCGGAAGCCAGTGCAGTGATGCCAAAACTGGAGTAATATGTTCTCTCATCTTAGTTCTAGTTAAAACTCTGGCTGCTGCATTTTGGACAAGTTGTAATCTGTCAGTTGTTTTCTTAGGCAGTCCTGAAAAAAGTGCATTGCAGTAATCAAGCCGAGAAAAAACAAAGGCGTGGATTAGCGTTTTTGCATCGTCCAAGGACACATTCATGCAATATTTCTAAGGTGAAAAAAGGCAATCTTGGTAACATGATTAATGTGTGAATTAAAATTCAATTCGGAATCAATAATAACCCCCAGGTTCTTTACTGTACTGTTACTGTCTACAGTCAGGTTGCCAAGTCTGCTTAATATTGATTCTTTCTGCTCACTAGAACCGATTATGAGAACTTCTGTCTTGTCCTCATTTAGCTTGAGAAAGTTCTCACTCATAAGGATGTGCTAACACTGAATATAAAGGAGAGATAGCTGGCAACAATATATTTTACAGTCTACACTATTTTGTACCGTAGTTACTTACTTGTGCACATCATTACACTGCACAGAAAGGGCAGTTTATTATATTGTTTTTAGATTCGGGCGGCTCAAGTTGAGCCGCTCAACTCTACTTTGCGTTGTGGTGGCAATGTGAAGAAGGAAATTGCAGGATTTGACGGCCTCCACGATTTTGCAACCCATTTTTTTCACCCAGTGATTATCTATTGTAATCCTGTGCGGTACACTTCTTCTGCCAACCTGGGGGGGCAGCGGACTGACCTCATGCTTCCTTTTATGCATGAGGAGTCCAAGCTGCTTCTTTTCACCTAACAGGGGGGACTTTCCCCGGCCGGACGTAGCACGTGGAAGGAACACGTTATTCCAACCAGTTCCTTTCCCCTCCATCAGGCGCCCCAGCTGGCCAGGGGGAGGTAGTTTAGAGACCAGGATTACTGCATGTTTCGTTTATGGTGTGTGTGGGTGTGTGTGTGTGTGTGTGTGTGTGTGTGTGTGTGTGTGTATGGAACGTACCTCAGTGTGTGTGTGTGTGTGTGTGTGTGTGTGTGTGTGTGTGCGTGTGTAGTGTGTGGAGCCAATAGAAAGACGGGAAGCAGGGTTGGCAGGTGCACGTATTGTAAGCGAGTTTCTGTGTTTTTGTTTGTATGGATTTCACTGCGCAAAGAGCGTGGATGTTAACACTTCCGTAACACCGAGGGTGTTAACGCTTACAAAAGGGTTAACATAACACATCTTCTTGGTTGTAATATACTGATATATATTCAGAAAGGTCCTGCATCTCTGTCAATCATTTTATGCAGAAGTTTTTCTGAAAATATTCCTCCTTCCTGTTGTTGCAGATAAAAAGAATATTGCAGTCCTACTGTTCACAAGCCTCTAAAGGACCACACCGCTTGTGTTTTAATCTGTTTCATAGCGTGGATTGATGTGAAAAGTCTACCCGGGAATTAGTCCCTGGAGAAAAGCTTGATTTACAAAGGAAATTACTTTGATGTGTAGCCAACATTGACTCAATTACCGAGTTAAGTTGTGTAACATTTTAATGACTATGCAGAAAACATTAACAAACAAATCCCAAATAAATCCCAAAATACAGCCACTATTGTACATGTGCATATATATTCTGGGCATGACAACATTCTGCAAAGATAGATGAAGATTCGACATAAATGGGCGAACATGTGGTTTGAAAAATTGGGCTATTTTCGTATATACTTTTTAAAATATTTGTATATAGGGACAAGTATAGACCATAGTGTTATATATAAACTCTAGTTTATATAGAACTCTAGGATTGCCCCTCCCCCACCTTTCATTTCAATGAAAGTTGCAGTACTCTGTGGCGTTTGAAGTACCCGGAAGTCTGACGAAGACGCCCCTTTACCAACTCTCCCCGGGCGTACAGCCGGCGGAACTGCGCGGCCTGGTATTCCTAAAGTAACCTAAGTTAATTGTGCTTAACAGTAAAACCCAACCTTATTCTTAACCTTAACCTCAGTAAAACTATGCCTAAACCTAAGCCTATACCTAAACTTAACCCCATTAAAACTATGCCTAACCCTAAACTTATTTCTAACCTTATTCTCAGTAAAACAAAATAAAGACCAAGCGGTCGGCGTGAGGTCGGCGGAAAACATTGAGGGGCGAGATGGTTTAGGGGCGACCGTACCTGACACTAGTCTGCCAGACTTACCCCAAATAAGGAGTTGGTAGATAGCCGATAGCTAGCTTCAGAATTATAGAAGCGTGCACAGTATAGCGTTTTAAATGCGGAAATATTTCCACCAGGCAATGGTCCCTTCACTGTTTTAGCATGGTTCTAATCTGGGGGCTATGTAGACACCTGGGAGACCCGGTCAACATTCTAAATAATTAACACATCAAATATGTAGGGTTTAAGTGGTTAAATAGATGCGAGGTGGAAAGTAGCCATCTCTCTCGGGCAGAGACAATGCACTCCAAACAAAATCTGATCGGAGCGATATGCGGCTGTATGTGGCCGCTAGAGGCGAGATCAACACTGGTGAGGTATTGTAGCTGTGCCACAGTGCAAATGTAAACACAAGATAACAAGACTACAACTCCAAATTATTATGGAGATATCATATTGTTGTCCCACTGCTTCCGGCATCGTTTCTGCTTTAGAGAGACCAGATCAAGGTAGGAGGGAACTTGTGAACTCAATACTGCCGCAGCAGGCTTATTTTAACTGCTTATTTAACAGATTATTTCTGTGCCATTTTTTTTTTGCCTTTAACAAAACTGTGGTACATTTGTTTTTGCATCGGACTTGAAACATACTGTATAAGCACTCGAGTGATCTAGATTCACTTTGGAAGTCTTTTTTCATTTCTGTTGCATATGTTACAGAATCCTAGTTCTGTGGAGGAGGACGTTAGGAAACAGATGGTCCCGCAGCAACCATGTTACTTTGATGTTTGGTGACGTCTGGCTCGCCACGGACTAGCAACATCATTATACTGAATCGTCTGATATGCAGTGTTGATTTCGTCGACTAATACTATGACAAAAAATAAACTAAACGAAAACTAAGCTATGGTGACTAAAACTAAGACTAAATATATTTTATATTTCGTCAAAAAAAAATAAAAAAAATAAGGGACTAGTGGACAAGATATCCAGTGTACAGTAAGTCATTTTACACTTGATTGCATGCTGAAAATAGCCAAACTACAAGCACACAACGCGTTGCAGAGCTTGTAGATTTTTAGCAAGTGTAATATCAGTCCTTAGGAAGGCATCAAGGCCTGCCAAAATTCATTTTAGTCGACTACATCAACTGTACATTTAGTCGACTAAAATCTTATGATATTTAGTCGACTACAACTAGACTAAGAACATTCCAGGTGACTAAAATGTGACTAAAACTAAATGAAAACTATTCAAGTCAAGGCTGCCGGGCTCCATACCTACCTACACTCACTGTATCAAATGTGGTGTTCAGACCTTTATTTAGGTCCAGTGTGAAATACATTTAATTCATAGCCAATGAGTACACTAGTGCACACTGAAAATAATTAGATATACTGTATTATGGTGCATTGTATCAACAAAAGCAATTTATTTACTGCTGGTCTAGGCCTCTGGATATAATTATATAGCCAATCCAGCTAAAGGGAAAAACGATACTGTAGTGCTTTGTGCAATATAATCCAATTTAGTATTGTATAAATTGGTCTTTGTTTGATTTTACTGCTGTTGGCAAGAAAGGGACGTCTACAGGTCAAAAGTGGGTCAATTTTCTAAAAAGGAAAAAATGAAGTAAAACGTCTAATTTATTTTATTCACAAGCATTTGTTTAGTTTACATTTGTAAAGAAATAAATCATGTTGATTGTGAGGATTATTAACAACTATGGTAAAGTCCACAGGGGTCCATGTGGTTACATTTGTATGCTCAGTAAATGAACACACAGTAGCAAGCTACTACTTTGCTCGGAGTTGTGAAGAGGGCAATTTAATTTGTAACAGTGCCCAACTGGACAGTAATCACATGCTTTGTATTAAGGGCCTAGTGACACTGAATCGATCATGGACCTCCGTGGGGGAATCGCGATAGTGTTGAAATACACATTCACTCGCGTGTGTCACATATTTTGCAATGACAACATTAACACCCATTTTTGCAAGCTAGGGGAGTGGGGGGTATGTGGAATCAACATTATCGCTGGTAGAAGCAATTTCCCAGAAGTTTGACTTTGTTTCCCTTTTTCGTTTTATTGTGTTATCGACTGAATTATATGAAAGCAATATTTCCCAGCACTCCATGTGCGGTCTTTTGTGAAAGATGAGATACCGTCATTAAACCCACCTGTTTCGCCTCAAAGAGCCAAAGTTGGCGAGTGCACGCAGTGTGTGCATGTGCACACACACATGCATACATGTTATTGTGTGTGTGAGTAAGTGAGTGTTAGGGAACATTAGCCCAGGCAAGAGTGTGAAATTGACCACAACCTGAGGGGATTTGAGTCCCTAGAGATGTGGGGATCAGTCACTGACCACCCACATTTCATCCAGCCTCCACACATGTCTTAAGCCGACACTGATCTTAGCATTTTCATCTTGTTTCTTTCACATTAGACCCTCTTTATTATACAGCAGTGCTCTTTATAACGTTTCAGAATTGTCATTGTTGGAAGGCTTTTCACTGTTTTCATAATAACCAATTGTTAGACGAAGCATGTTAAATCAAGTCACACAGACTCACACAGTTTGCATATGACCAGTATTCCAATTTTGCTTTATCATGCGTTGTCTTTATTATAGTATACAAATATATTCTCAATAAATGATGCTTACTTCTGTTTTTATTATATAATTGTATCGAGGTAGCCTACACGTATGGCATATCTATCTATCTATCTATCTATCTATCTATCTATCTATCTATCTATCTATCTATCTATCTATCTATCTATCTATCTATCTATCTATCTATCTATCTATCTAGTCAATGCAGGCTTTAAGAAAATCTAGAAATGTAGATCAGTGAATGCTGATGACAATTTTTCACGTCAGCTGCTTTCAAGGTTCAAGGTTCTTTATTATTTGTCTTCAGAGGAAGAGATTTGTCTTAGACAAAGGGCCTGCATAAGCGTAGCCCTTATGCCCATGTCGCCGCAGAGCAGCGCCAATACATCTTTCTTGCAACATCAAAGGCGACCGCCTTCTTGAAGTGGCAAGCAAAAGTGAGCAACAAATGCACTTTGAAAAAGTGTCTGGTGGAAGCGGATACGTAAAGTGCGTGTGTACGCCGGACGCACATCTGGTGGGTTTGGGGGCGTTATACGTCCATTACTAGAACAAAATCATGTCCACATATGTCTGCATAAAAGGACACATTTATGCCAGTTGCTGTCAAACTTTAATGTTAATTGTCACGACCCTGTTTTCCCATCAGGCTAAAGATATAGAACGGCTTGATCTGCTGCAGAGAAATGTGACATTGTACTGTATGGATAACTTTCATGTACGTCGCAGATAGCCCTAATCTTTATTTGGCAGATGGAGAGTGTCTTGATCGCATGTTTGAAGCACTTGCGAAAGGAGATTAAAGCAACGCTGTCTGAATTCTTATGCAAACCACCATCAGTAGTAGAGGCCCTTGAAGCTGGGTGGAATGATCAAAATCATCAAATACCCCTGTTGTTGCTGGTGCAGTTTATTGTATCTCGTGCTAAGCATAGCTTCTCTCTCTCTCTCGCTCTCGCTCTCGCGCTCTCTCTCTCCCTCTGCCTGCCACACTCACGTGTCAATTCTCTGTGATATTTCTGCACATTGTTACTTTAAAACAATGCCGTTTCATTAGCTCGGCAGTAGAGAGTGGCTCTTAAACAGCTCACATGACTGTGTAATAATAAAGATAAAGAAGGAGTTTCAACCAGATCCCCAGCACACACGAGTCAATGATTCATTGTGCAAGATGTACCTGAAGCGGCTTTTATTTCCTTTCCAAAGTTTTCAGGGTCGCCTCTCTCTCTCTCTCTCTCTCTCTCTCTCTCTCTCTCTCTCTCTCTCTCTCTCTCTCTGTCTCTCTCTCTCTCTCTCTCTCTCTCTCTCTCTCTCTCTCTCTCTCTCTCTCTCTCTCTGCATGCGTGTAGAGTGTATGTGTTTTTTTTCTTTTAATTTCCTTTTGTTTCGCTTGTTCTCATTAATTTATCTATGCATTTAATATCACTTGCATGTACATCACACATAGTACATGACAGCATCCACGTACCGATCAAATTTATCAAAGTTATTTTTAAATGGAGTTTATGTGTACATGTTTTAACCCCATTAACCGTGGCATCCCTATTTGGGCACATAAAATACAAGTTCTTTCACATTTCAACATTTAGAAACATTTCTACTTTTGTATTCATTGTAAGTAGCCTATATTTGTGGATGAGCTTAGGGAGAGATAAGGGTGATTTAATCTAAAAGCGCAACATTTTGCACAGACGTAGCCCAAGGCATGCTCTAATCATTTAGCTAGGGCTCCCGAGCTGGCGACCTTTGTGGTCGCCACAGTGGCCAAATCCATATGCTCACTATTAGCAACCTACAGTATATAAGGCAAAACATTCTAAATTTAATTATGCTTTAAGTAGCATGTGACGTGTCAAACTAGACGATTTTCATGATTATGAATCCATTCCAAGCATTAGTTTTGCACGAAAAACATTCCTTGGGCTTAATTCAGCCATAGCCACCACAAGTCGCCCAAATGTTCCCAAATGTGATGACCTCATCACATTTGAGGTGGCATTTTTGGTGACATGACACATGCTACTTAAAGCTAGGTTGTTAATGGTGGCCCTATGGATTTGGCTGCTGTGGCGACCCCAAATGTCGCCAGCTCGGGCGCCCCTAGCTAAATGATTAGAGCATGCCCTGCATGGGCTACATCGGTGCAAAATGTGTCACTTTTAGATACATTTGCGCAAACTATATGCATAAGTTCCTCCACTATATAGGGCTTAAGTGGTTAATGTCCTCTCCAGGCCATCTACTATTCATTATAAAAGGGATTGTGAATAGGTGAGTGTTTGTAGCCTCTCTCACCATAGTGTGTGTTTGAAGTCAGTCAGTTTTGTTTGACATTTTGACCCTCTGAGTTTAACCCTGTGTCTAGACACTGGTGTATTTTACAAGATACCCACCATGACAGGGGCTTCAATCACCCTGGCATTGCTACCCTTTCCCCTAGCTTTGTGACTGACTTTTATAAGGATCACATAGATTGCCCTTGATCCATGCTAGTCTGAACACAGTCACTCTCACACACACACACACACACACACACACACACACACACACACACACACACACACACACGTCATGTTTCCATCAGAATCGCTGCACCATAGGCGTTACATAACTGCATCTTCATCACCAGGAATAGGATATATCGCCGGCGATCGGCTATTTCCCTGAGATTGCTCCGAAGATGATATATTTTTCATCAGCCAAACTCTCACATAGCACATTAAGTCAGCCAGCCATCCCCACAGAGGGGTTGGAATAGCATATTTTCCTCTGATGCTATTTCCAAACGCAGTAGGACTGGGCGGGCACGTGTGCGTCTCTCTGGTCGAAGAGAGGCGGATTACCCGTGGAGGTATTTCTGTGTTGATTTCTCCGTGCTTTCCATGAGAAGCCATTAGCCTCTGGGGCCAACGACGAGGTCTGCCCATTATTCAGGGACAAGGTGGTGGAAATGGAGAGGGATAAGATACAATGCGCTCAGGGCCAAGCTGCTCTCGCTTCCCTGACCCGCTTCTGCAAATGGCTTTGCCACACTCCCACATTGAAAGGTATTGCGCTGCATTTTAAAGAATAATAGAATTGCTGCCTCCTCCCCGAGAAACTATTTCAGCTTTGTAATTCCGCGGCATCGGGGCATCTCTTTGAAGGTGACTTCACACGACGGCGACATTTCTCTTTCTTTTTACACGTGAAACGCATAGAAGACAAATCAAAATGCATGCCTTAAATAATGCCCCGCGATGTCAGCCTTTTTGTCACTACATCAAGCTTTGAGAATGAGGCGATCGAGGAGAGTGAACTGTGTGAATGTCTTTTGGAACATGCGTCTCTCTTGTACATTCTCTTATTCCCTCTTTTCAAAGTTTGAATCAATCTGGCATGCTTTCATTTCCGTCATTCTTGATCCTTGGAGCACACGCACTTAGCTTCACTTTTTCACACATTTCATGCCGTCTTCGTCTCGCCTTCCTTTTACGAATAAATATGCAGAAGAAGACCCCGGACCTTTGAGATGAAAAGCATATTGCCTATATAGTGCTTCTCTTTTGATTAGGTATGAAACATTATACCAACCGTATACAGTATATTAAACGAGCCAAAGCTAAGGGGTGTGGCTGCTCTGTGAAGAGACACGCATTGTGTCAGTAATTATCTGCACCTAAACAACGCAGAGGCATTCTTCTGCTGAGTATACAGTATCTCACAAAGCTCAAGCTCAGTGGTTTTCAACCCTTTTCATATCAAGGCTATTATTTATTGGGGATTTAAGCCACGGACCATCATTTGATGAGATTAAGAGAAGAGCCAAGACTTTGTTGTCGCTGGATACGATTTTGTCCACAATTCCATGCTGTATTGATTGACGTGGTACCATTAGAAGAGACAACAGGCAAATGTTCACAAAAAGAAATTCTTCTACATTGTCTTAGTTGTGTAGACTTTGTGTGAATTAAATAATGCAGATGGTTAACAATAATCTAACTCTTGAGAGCGTAAAATGAAACAAAATGGACCCTTATGGATAAGGGTTCATTTGGTTACCAACTCGCTGGGGACCACCTGGAAACCCCCTGGTTAAAAACCACTGCTCTAGCTGTTGTTGTTGTTTTTTATTTTTGTCATGAATAATACAACTAACCAAACCAGGGGCCAACGTGCAAACCGAAATTGTGAGGGGGACAATTAGAGCAGGGCGTGGGTGTCCTTTCCTGGAAAAAAAGAAAGAAAGGAGAAAGAAAATAGTGATGCAATTTTCTGCAATTTGACATACAGTATCTATTTTAATGTTATTTATGCTGTTATGGTTATTGAAAATGACACTCACTTCTACACCATGCCACTTTTCTATAAAAAAGAGCAAAAATCTTGTCTGCTTCACCCAAAAGATTTTATGGGGCACTACTGTATATCCACATTCCACAATGCATTTTAAGAACGTTAAACAGATGGAAGTAACAGTGTAATGTATTATTGATATTTTTATTTTAAATCTACACACACACACACACACACACACACACACACACACACACACACACACACTGGTGGTCAGATCCGGACATGGCTGCACTAATAACTTTGGGGCAGGCCCGTCTAGAGTTTGAATGGACAGGTATGTAAGTCAAAGAGACATTGAAGAGGAAGGATGGGTGGGGGAGGATCAACATAATTATGGAATGTCAGAACAGGTCAGCTCCATATATGGAGATCTAAGGGTTTGAGGTCAGATGTAGAGTTACTGGCCGGCTCCATATACAGTATGCAGATATAGGTGATGATGAATGCATTGTTGACTCCTCATTGGCTTTTCCTTTTAATAAAAAAAAAACGACCCCCCCCCCCAAGTTGGTCAATCCTTAACCGCACATGTCAATGGATCTTCAGGTCCTATTTATTGAGACATTCAAAAACCTCACAATGTACTATAAGAAGACTAAAGCAACAGGGATTTGGCTAAGAACCTGCTGCCTCCCCTAATTCCTCCCATGCTAAGTAGCACACTTGCTGTGTTTATAACCGAAGAAAAAAGGAAAAAAACACACTCCTATTTTTCCTCCCTCTATTGCTATGGGACCCTAAAATTGCTCTTATTAATCAGAGCTGAATGCACTGAGATGGAAAGGGAAAGAACCTGACCCCGGGAGGAGGTGTTTCTTTGAGATTTGAGGATTTGAATGTTTCTGCAGGTCGTATATGTCCCCTGAGACTCACTGTGGGTATTTCTGCTACTGACCTTATCCTTCACAATTACTGTACCAAACCCACTCTTAACTCCCCCCCCCTCTCTCTCTCTCTCCCTCTCTCTCTCTTGTTCTTTAGTGTTGTTGTTCCGTTCATTCCTCCAGTGTCACGCCCATCTATCACAGTTGCCCTTAGAGATTTTTTTTTTTTTTTTTAATAGTTTTTCCGTTTTCCCACGAGCGCTCCATATAACCTTCCTCCTCCTCCTCCTCCTCTGTGTCCAATTCTTAGCTCTTAAGCAGGTTTCCATGCAAATTATTACTGTTAAAGTCACGGAATAGGAATGAGTCATGAATAAAATAAAAAAAAAACGTGTGTTCTGTTGTACTACTTAATTGTGCATAATAAATGTTAGAGAATAAAGGCGTGACTCACCCTTTTTTTTCGAGGACCACCATTTTTTATTGATTATTAGGCCATGGACCCCCTTTGACACACTCTCTCTCTCTCTCTCTCTCTCTCTCTCTCTCTCTCTCTCTATATATATATATATGTATACACTGTATAGTATATAATACTCAGTGAATTTACTGTGTGGGTCCATTTGGTTAATGTTTTACACTCAGAGTTACAGAACTGTAAGGCTCCATTGTGGCTTCTTCCTAACTATCAATCATTTGTTGGTGATCCCCTCGAGGCCCCTCAAGGGGACCCCTGGGGGTCCCCAGACTCCACATTGAGAACCAGTGAATTATAAGACAAAGGCGGAGGGAGAGGCAGACATGGGGCCTCATGGAAAGTTGTGCTACTCCTGTGTAAATAGACACTGTAGCTGCACAGCACTGTCTGTCTGTCTGTCTGTCGGGGGATGTTTAAACTTTAGAGCTGATTTCCTCCGTTTTTGCTAAGCTGTTCCTAGAATACATTACAGGGGCAAAACGTGGTCACGCCACATCTGTATGCGCCGCGCATGACATCGACATGACATTGTGATATTTTCCAAATTTGGCTCGATAGCGCCGTGACATTGGCGGCAAGCGATGCAGTCCCCAGATGACAGTATAGGCTAGATATTTTAGTTCAGCACCAGGTGAATAAGAGGAATCACAGCAGTCCCTTTACTTCCATTTTCATCTGGAGTAAAAAGCAAAGGGTGGGGGGGAGTGGGGGTGGTGTACTTTTATGCAGTGGCTTTAGATTGCCATCTGCTGTGAGCACAGAAAATTTAAGATAACTCTATGCAAAACAGACGAAGTCAGAGAGAATGCTGTTAAAAAGTGCAAATAATCGACAGAGAGCATGAAATTAGACCATTTTTCTCACGCACGCACACCGTGCGCGCACACACACACACACACACACACACACACACACACAACACACGTGGTACAGAGTAGACACACAACAAATCAATCACAGGGCAGTGGCTGGTGACCTCACATCACAGTCAATCCATAGTTTTTTCCAATAATCCCTTTAGAATTTGAGTCATTTGAGTGTCATGCTTTGCTGTGTCTTGAGTGATCCACAAAACATGTTCTCGCCTCAAACACTGACGTCATTATCATGAGACTCTTCCATTGAATAGAAAAAGATAATTTAAATATAAACATTAATTTCCCTTACAATCTCTTCATCTGGAGTGCGCCAGCAGAGCTGGTATTCCCTCTGACGATTATCACTCGACTCGGGGTGCAGTACAGTAAATCACAGCTGCTTGTCTCAAGCCCTGCTCACATGCTCGCTTCTGAAAGCACATGATTAAATTCGTCTCAGAATTGTGCCACGGCGCGGTTCTCTCACCTCCACCCTCTCCCTGAGAGCCTGCAGTATATACAGTAGTAGTATATACAGTAGGGTGTTATAAGCCCGCTGAGTTTGTACTTGTTTTCACGCGGGGTGTGCCGCGCAACAAAATAATAGCAGATCTACAAGCTACGCCGCGGGTCACGCCGCGGCACGTCGTGAGCTTGTGGATCTGGTGTTTTTGGTTGCGCGAGACGACCGCACCTCCCCGCAACTAAAGTATAGTTAGTTTTTTTTTTTTTTTTTTTTTTTTTTTAAGATGCAAGGTGTGATTGATGAGCTTTTGATTGGAATCGCGAACGAGACACTTTCATTACTCGCTGTCGAAGTGCATCCTGTTAGGAGCAGTAAAGGCCACGCGTGAGTGTGTGTGTGCGTGCGTGCGTGTGTGTGCTTGTGCGTGTGTGTGTGTGTGTGTGCTTGTGCGTGTGTGCGTGTGCGCGCGTGTGTGCGGGCGGGCGTGCATGCGTGTGTGTGTGTGTGTGTGTGTGTGCATTTGCACTTGTGCATGCAAGCATGTGAGTGAGAGTTTGAGAGAGAGAGAGAGAGAGAGAGTATGCCATCAGTTGATGATGAAACCCATTTAATGACAGTTCTCATTTAGTTTTCCCACAAAACCCACGGGTGCTCCAGAAGCCAGGGAGCTGTGGAGAGCTCAAATCACTTTTAGGTAAATGAGACACCTGATGACTAGACTAGGCCCTCCACTCTCCATACAGAGTCTCCTAGCCAATAATCTCCCCTTCACTCTCACTGAATAAAGCCATTAGTTTATCACACTGCAGGTATATCTACCGTATCATCTGGGAAGGTGAAGCGAAGATATTCGACTGGTGAGACATTGACTCGGTTGATTAATCACGGGAGACGTGTTATATATTGTTTCGTCTAATGAAAATGGTACATTTTGGTAAACTTTTCTACATTTCTCGTGCTGTTTTACTGCCCCCCACACACAGTGTCACATAATTAACTCTTTGAACTATATGAACAATCAAGCAGTGAAAACTATATTCAGTTTTAGTCATAGTCTCTTGAATAGTTTTCATTTTGTTTTGGTCACATTTTAGTCACCTGGAATGTTTTAGTGTTAGTCTAGTTTTAGTCGACTAAATATCATGAGATTTGAGTCAACTAAATCTGCAGTTGATCTAGTCGACTAAAATGTATTCTGGCGGGCCGTGATGTCGTCGTAATGACTGACTTTACAAAATGTAGCTGATCTACAAGCTCACAATGCGTTGTTGTGAGCTGACTTGTAAAATCACTTGTGTCTTTTCCTCATACTGGATCTCTTGTCCACTAGTCCCTTCCTAACATTTTAGTCTATAGTTTTTATTTGTCAATATATTAGGTCTTAGTTTTAGTCATCATAGCTTAGTTTTAATTTAGTTTTCGTCAGTGAAAAAAGGTAGGCGACAAACATTTTTTGTCTTAGTTTGCATGCATACTGCATCTGCTATAGATATTGCCACGGCTTTATACCAAAAATGAAATAAAATAAATAACAATAGTTTCATGATTACCGTTATTCGACTTTTTACTGTTGCTGTACTATCCATTATCTTACAAAATTGTGGCTGTACTTCATATCATTTCATATCATTTATTAAAGGGAATTGTTGTTTGTTGCTAGACTCAGGTTCAGTTTTTAATAATATTCATTGAGTCCGTTTGATCTGTTTTTAGGATATGTGTCACCGTGTACAGCGACACATTTTTTGCCAACTGTTTGTTGCACTGTGAGTGTAATTGTCAACTGTGTCTAACCCGGTGGTTCCCAAAGTGGGGTCCAGGGACCCCCAGGGGTCCTTGAGGGAGTTCCAGGGGTCCCCAGCTAAATGATAGTTAGGACCCAAATGGACCCTTATGGGTCTGTAACTCTGAGAGGGTGCACATAGAACCTGGGTCCATTTGGTTTGGCAAATTCAGGTATTGGAGTCTGTATCTGTACTGTACGTTTTCGATACTACTACTACTGCTACTGCTACTGCTACTACTACTACTACTACTACTACTGCTAATAATAATTCTGAAAATTACTTACTGGATGATCTGCAAATAACGATATTAAACTGCATCTACTCTGCCTCGTCGGCTGAGGAGTTAAATTAATTAATTTGGAAGCAGAGGTACCTCAAGTTGCATGACCAAAATAAATGGGGAGCGATTTCAATAAGATGGGCCATTTCTTTTCAGCCGGAATTTGATTATATTTAGTTATTGAATGAAGTCGTGCACGCTACAGTAAATACACAGCCCCTTGATTCCCTTGCGTGGAGTCGATTCGCCTCCCGTGGTGATCAATTATGTTGTCAAGACATGTTTTATGAGATGCGTTGGTCCTCGTAATCACCACAGTGTGACAGTTTGTGTCTGCCCACTGATCTGTTAACAAAAAAAACACTCGTTAACCACCTTGTTACTTGCAAACCACTAAATCCCTCTTCTAAAAATCACACTCGGGTGAAGTGAGGGGCGCCCAGTGTGGCTGCCACAGAATGACACGGGGGGGGGGGGGGGGCATGCTGATTTTTGGTGGGGCATGAAGAATAAGACAAACATTAAAAGTCCATAGACTTGGCCTGGGACGTGGCTCAGCGGTCCAGGCACCTTGGCTGGTAATCCAGTCTGGCAGTGTGCCGCGAGTTCGACTCCCGATCCCGACGGCCTTTACTGCATGTCACCCCCCATCTCCTGTCAGACTACTGTCTGTCCCTCCATAAAAAAATAAAAAAAATAAAGGCGAAAGCCACAAAAAAGAAAAGTCCATAGACTTGGCTAGCGCCCCTCACACCTACGTGGCACCGCCGCTCCTCCACTGCCGCTCCTCCGACTGACATGGGGAGGGGGGAGGGGGGCGGCGGGGAGTACCCATTGTCTGTGTCACTTTTGTGCCCATGTATTTCTCTATCCGTCTGTCTACCTTTGTCCCTTTTATGCCTATAGACTAATGTCATTAGTACAGTATGTGCCCATACCCTGCATATTGGCATATATAGGGATATTGGATACTGGATATCCATATATGGACATATCGGTCTTATCAGTGGTTCTGGACAACCTCTTATCCGAACAACTTGGCGGCGGGCATTGCACTGGAGACCTTGCTGCTGCGCGAGCCCAGTTTGAAGTCGTTCAGGCGACTCATTTCCTTACATGTTGCACATGACCATATATGTGCATAGTGGTGGGATCTGTGGCGCTGCTCAACCAAATCTCCATATATGCCTATATACTGTATGGGAGTACAATTATGATGTATAAGATCGATGCTCACCTCACACGAGTGATTTAAAAATATATATAGGATGGCAAAAACAGCAGACCTACAAGCTCACAACGTGACGTGTTGTGACACATTGTGAGCTTGTTAGATCTGCTATTTTCACTATTTTGTTAAACTAAAATAAGGGCTCCATGGTTGATTCCACAATCGTGGGGAGGATATTGATAGCTTTTCTCTATTTGTAGTAGTAGCTGTGCAAGATGGAATCTGGAATTTAGAATAGAAATTAAGAGAGAGCGCTGGTTAATTCAGCCTCTGGCATTCCCCATGTTATATCAAATAATTATTGTGCGGTTCATTGGGGTCACCTTGGCACTGAGAGGACAGGAACAGCTTGTGGCAACTGTGTTTAGAAGATTCTTTTTTATCAGCAAACGATGTCAATTCAAAAGAAATAAACAGCACATCACAGCTCTGTTAATGGCAGCCATATCATTATTTTCTTTTTTTTTCAAGTTTTGCCTCCAGGCACCTCTGACTCCCTCAGAATTCCCTACATTAAGATGCCACAATGACAAACTGCCGTGTTTAAGATGACAAAGTGGGGTTTCTCTAAAGTGTTTCCTGATTGTTTTTTTCCCGCATTTGCGAGAAGCAGGTCCCCCTGCCCCCCCCTCCCCCCGCTTCACAATTGTGCATTTTGTCACACGCAACGCAACTAACACACTTTTCACTAGTGTGAATCCATTATCTGTGGAGATGCTTCAGTGCGTTCTTTCAGTTTCGAGTGGGATTTGGAGTTGGTCTGCAGCCCGTGCCGCGCCGTGGGGGACTCATGTTTGGTCCAGCTTGGCACTAGTCACAAGAGACAAGCTCATTGGATGGTTCTAATCAATGCCAGATTGCACACACACACACACACACACACACACACAGACACACAGACACACGCGCGCACAAATGCACGCACGCACGCATGTGCACACACGCACACGCACATGCACACACACAGCTCCAATGTGTATATACGTTAGTGTGATCCATGTGAAAATAAAATCTCACAGCATTCATGACATTTTAATCTCTTGATAGATCCTGTTGGCCCTCGATCCATGCCCTCCCTCACAAACACAAGCCACTGCCACCTCATTTAATCCAGCAACCTTTCGAGTAGCTCCTTCCCTTTGTGTGGGCGTCGTTTCCTTTTTTTAGGCTTACTCTCAATATGTGTATTGTGTGTGTGCTCATGTGATGTAGCAACATACATTATTTAGACGGGGATGTGCAAGCCTGGAAACCAGCCCAGTTCTCCTGTATTGGATGAGTTGTTTACCAGGGGGGGTGCTTTTTTTTTCTGTGATTCATTTTGTGTGTGTGTGTGTGTGTGTGTGTGTGTGTGTGTGTGTGTGTGTGTGTGTGTGTGTGTGTGTGTGTGTGTGTGTGTGTGTGTGTGTGTGTGTGTGTGTGTGTGTGTGTGTGTGTGTGTGTGTGTGTGTGTGTGTGTGTGTCAGTGTTCACCCTGTGTGTGTGGGAAACACATAGCAGGCGTCTCATCTCTGCCTGCCCAGGGTGCCGCAGCATGAAAGCACATCCCTCCCCTCCCCCGATATCCCCCACAATGACAGAGCTGCGAGGTGATGTCGTTTCAAGAATGCTCGATCCCTTTGCGTCATGTGCATGGAAATGATTTCATTCTTCTTTTCTCCGCTGTCATCACAGGGTCCCTGATTCCTCCTCCCTCCTTCCCACACACACCTCCTTCTCCCTCCCCACCACCTACCTCTCTGGGTTCTTTTTTTTCCGGAGCGATGGGTTCTCTGGGCTGCAGGCTGCTAGCTCGTGTGTGTATCTGCCACCTCTGTCAGCTGCCATGTTGGAGTGATGCAATTAAGATTGTGTTCTCTCCGGTCGCTGTCCTCCCGGAGGACAGGATTAGCTATAAATACCTGTCTGAGGCTGCTGCTCACTCACTATCCGCCTAATGAGCCTGACATCGTTGTGTCACGTACTGACTGTGTACAGCTGGACTGGTTGGTTGGCCATGTTGACGCAAAATAGACAAATCTTTTGTCATCTTGCTGTTTGCATTTCTACCTGTCAACATTTGTAAACTTCAAGCGCTTGTATGGCTGCATGGGTTTGTGGTGCTGTGCTGTGGGGCGGGGCACAGTGGCAACAGGAGATAATGATAAGTCTTCGCGACGTAACGGCATGATGACATGATGACATGATGTGGCTCTCGTTCCTACCTACTGTACCCATGGATTTTAGGAGCAATTTTTTGCTTTATTTTTATTAGTTTTTTTGCTTACACGTCCTGTGAAGATATAATATGTGAAATGCACAGAGCTTTTCTAGATACTGAAAGACTCTTTAAATAATGACTTTATTAACACATTCCACGCGTTAGTATAAGATACCGTGACTGCCGGGATTGTTTAATTACCTTTGGAGCATACGCCAAAGTCTTTGATCCATGAAAATCTGCTTGAAAATAGTCCCATGATTTGTTATTGAGCCAACACTTAAGCCGATACTTACGCGATTCGGGTCATAGACAAAGAGCAAAGCGGGCTAAGATCGTCTTTACCCCCTCGTTCTCTTTGCATTGGTGTCAGTTTCCCAGAAGCCCTTGCAAGCCGGCGGTTGGTTGATTTCCGGTTACGTCATCATAACGCGTCACAATGTCCGCGACAAAAACAAAGTTTCATAATACAAATAATTAAAGGGAATATGTACTCAACATTGAAAGGATTATGAGTTTACTCATAAGTATATTCATTGTTAATAGACTATAATAAATGTAAATAAAATGTTAATGTAGTCTACATAATACTGATTAATACAGTATTAGCCACATTTACCCTGTTTAAGCCTGTTGACGCTAACGCATGCACGCATGCACGCACACACACACACAAGCACACAAGCACACACACGCATATTCATGTAGGTAGATCTGTACATTTAAGTCCTTTCATATTTGTGATAGACTGCACACTATGGACTGACCCACTGCAGTTATTTATTTGTATTGGCTCTTGAGTCTTGTATTCTTACATGTTCCTGTCTTTCAGTGTCTGCTGTTTCTGTTGTTGTGACACCTTAATCTCCCCCCAGGGATCAATAAAGGTCGATTTAATCTAATTTTAAATGCAGTTTAGCCCCTGTGAGATAGCAGTGCACAGGTTACACAGAGCCATATTGCGGTCCTGTGTTAAAATAACTGACTGTTGTTTTTGTTTTTTTCTAATGGGCTATATGCACACAGAATAAGTCTTCTTACTTCCTTCACAGGTGTTATCGATGATACTAATTAAGGCTCCATTCCATTTAGTGTGCAGTGGATCTCAAACATTTTTAATTTCAAGTACCCCCATAACTCTGGGAGTGTAGGCCTACACATGGAACCAAATGGACGCTTTCGGGTCCATTTGTTTCCATTTGTACACTCTCAGAGTTACACACCTGTACGGGGCCATTTGGAACCCACACAAGGACACTTTGAGACTTTAAGACCTACGAGTTCCAATGAGCCAACATGCACAATTGCAGCACCCTGACTCTGTTTTGACCAGAATGGAATGGAACAACTTCATTAGTATCAGCGGTAACACCTGTGAAGGAAGTAAGCCCAAGTTCTTTCCAAAATGCAGTGTGTGCATAATATAGAGCCCAATGGCCAGTGTGGCGGAAACAAATAGGAAAAAAACAGGGCAGGTAGAAAACACGAGTAATTGTCTTGGTGGTGTGAGGAGGAGTCGATGTCATGCTTTTTCAAAGTGGTCTCCTCAGTATATAGAGGCCCCGCTCCGCTGAGAGGTCACGGAGCAGAGGGCAACGCGTGTCAGAGTTTAACTAGCTCCTGTCCTGCACCGGAGTCCCTCTCTCTGTGATGTGACCTCCGAGTCTCAGACCTGCTTAGCATTCACCATATGTGTGGAAAGAGGAAAGAGAGCCACCTCCAGTCCTCAGTGCCAGCGACAACATGGCAGCGCTGCCAAAACCGGGGCGTTCTGTTCTGTCCGACTGCTACAGGGGTCACCCACCTTACATCGGCACTGCACGGAGATCAAAAGCTTGAGGATTGCGCCCCAAAATGAAACGATGGCGAGACATCGCTTGGACACTAAATGCCTCCTTTCAAGTCGTGTTTTTTTTGGGCGGGGGTATATAATTGTGCGGAGAACTGAAAAGTGTCAAATTAATGATCCAAAATTGGCCCCACATCGTTAAGTGTTCTCAGAAAGTCGGGTTGCTTAGCTAATGCTGTTTGCGGTTCAGCGGCGGTGCACTTTTCAGATGGATTTATTTTGCGCGCGGTGGGCGCCTATACTTTGGCAGGAGTGAGTCAGTGGCTCTCTCTCTCTCTTATGCTCTGAAGTGTAACGGCGAGATGACTTGGGGTTGTCAAACTCCCCACGACCTGCCAGGAACAAGCGTGTTTTACAGGCTTCTTCAGCGTATCATACAGGGAGGCCATTATTTGTGCCCCCGTTGAATTTTTCATGTGCCTTTAATTCCTTTGTTCTGCAGGGGGTGCGTACCCACTGTGAACCCTCTCTCTCTCTCTCTCTCTCTCTCTCTCTCTCTCCCCAGCTATCTTTATCTATAGCGCTGCTGCCCCCATCTTTTTTCCCCTCTTTCCATCAGTTCCCTTTCACTTCCTTTCTTATGGTCTCTCTATCTGTGTGAACAAATCTCTCTCTTTATTCTTTCCTCACAGTTCCATCCACAGATATCATTATAGGCCCCATTATAATGTCATGTGGTCAGATGGATTACCGGGCTCTTTTTGCTTTGACGCTGAATCTTTTCCCTTCGGGGGATATGTCATTTAAGCATCGTGCAAATTGTTGTAACTGATATTCTTATACGTGGTGTGTGTGTGTGTGTGTATGTGTACACAGTACACACATACACACACACACACACACACACACACACACACACACACTCACACACCGTTCTTGCTATGCATGTGAGCTCATTCACAACTCTGGTGACACCACACATTTTTTTGAACGTGGGTTTTGTGTCACTATTGAAGGTACACGCCTATTTAGCCTTCCTCCATCCCCTCTTACAAGGAACAAACATCTTATCTGACAGCGTCCTCCTGCCTCTTTTTTCCCACATGGCCGGCGTCTCTCTCGCCCAGTCATGCTGTGAAACCCCCCCACCCCCCACTCCCCTGCCCAACCTCACCCCCACCCCCATCTCTAAAGCCGGATGGAAATCCCCCCCCCCTAATATCCTCCCAGTGTCCATACAGCCCCCTGACTGACTGACTCTTTATTAGCATTTCCTCCCGGTCAGCACATTGCTCTGTTTTTACCCACAGTGTGGAAGAAGCCATTCTTGTAGGGGGCTGTCACCATGAGCAGCAGCAACCCAGACGGATTCTCCGGTCGCTGCTGCTGCTGCTGCTGTTGTCTGGATGATGGATCTGGAGTAGTCAATAGTGCTGACTCTCCTCTCCTCCACTGACCAACTCTCCCTCACCGCCACACCGCACCGCCGAGGCTCTAGCCCGCCAGCCGGGGGCAGCCATGATGGATAGGGGCATCCGTCCATCGCGCTTCCCCCCCTCCGACACCACCCCAAGCCTGCACCCCCCCCCCCCCCCTCCACTCCCACCTCCAAGTCCTGTTGTAGGCCTTTGTCAATCAGTTGGCCTCCGCTGGCACCTCCCTGTGACCAGGCGCAGGGGGGGGGGAGACACGGGTGGTTAAAAACACACACAGTGTTGGAAAAAAAAGGCAGCTCGATGGAGGTGCAATAAAAGTAATTAAGTGGACTGGTGCTACAAAGATCCGTGGGACTGGAATACTAGCAAAAAGGCAGCGATCCGAGAACTCGAAAAGGTTAAAAATGGGTGGATAAAAATCAAGGTACTTTATTTAGAAAAGTCTTGGATGAAGACTCCTGTGAGTCGAAACATGTTTTTTTAATCTTTTTGAGTGCTTGCTCGGATCGCCGCCTTTTTTGCTAGTATTCTCTCTTTGACACACAGTGTTGATTTCGTCGACTAAAATGTTAGGAAGGGACTAGTGGACAAGACATCAGTATAAGTAAAAGACACAAGTTATTTCATACTTCATGGCTGATTTTACGCTTGCTGAAAATAGCCGATCTGTGAGCTTGTAGATCGACGATTTTCAGCAAGCGTATAAAATCAGCCATTACAACGGAATCAAAGCCCGCAAACCTTTTTGTCAACTACAGAGTCGACTACAGTAAAAGTCGACTATAGTCGACTAAAATCGCATGACATTTAGTCGACTAAAACATGACTGACACTAAGGCATTTCAGATGACTAAAATATGACTAGTAGAACTAAATTAAAAATTGTATTCAAAAGACTATGATTAAACAAAATTTGCTGCCAAAACCAATCCCCCCCCCCCTCCAAGCCCTTTAGGCCTTTGTCAATCAGTGGCCTCCGCTGGCAGCTCCCTTGACGAGGCGGGGGGAGAGAGAGAGAGACAGGAGAGAGAGAGAGACAGGTGGGGAGAGAGAGAGACAGGAGAGAGAGAGAGACAGGCGGGGTAAACGCACACGGTGGCCATATTGTTCTCATAGGTTCCCCGCTGCATGTCACGCCTCTCTGAGGTCATTTACAGTTTAGGAAATCTGTGACGCGGAGGATCTCAGGCGCCGCCGTGGTTGATGGACGACGTCGAGTCCTCCTCCTCCCCTCTTCTTTTCTCATGCATATTATCTCTCATATATCGGCTTTCAAAAGGATACGGGGCTCTTCTTAAATGGGATCACTTCCGAGGCCAGATTTATACACGTCGTGGCCCCCGTGATTAATCTCAGGGCGTCGTGAAATTTACAACTGCTCATCCCCGTAATTATTGCAGCCGGGTACGGCATCACCCCCCGGGACTTCATGGGTGGATTTTCATGGTAATTTCTATATTCTTTTTCTTTTTGCACATTTTAAATTTCCATTTAACTTAAGGTCTTTGCATCCAATTAGAGATGTAGTGTATGTCCCCCCCCCCCCCCCCCACTCCAATACAGTCATGTAATTGTCCTGCATGCGTGCTTAAAAAAACCGATACCATAGTACAATCTTTTCATTTTCATTTTGAGGAGGTTCCCAAGGTAAATTATTGATAATTGGGAACCCAAATGGACCCTTACGGGCCGCGGTATCTCTTGAGAGCCGATCCGTTTGGTTCCATAGACGCCTTAACAGACGACGTCACACTGATAAGCACCAGCATGCGCGCGCATAGCGGCAGAACAAGAACCCTTCCTCTCATAAGATGCAATGTAAAAGTTCTAACTGCACTGACGTGTAAAAAATGCCCCATCAAACTTTCAGATGCTGTTTTTCTCCCAGTGTGGAGGAAGAAGGATTAGCCCGCAAGGCTACGGCGAGCAGGGCGACGGCGTGCGGGGACACCAGCCCTCTCCACAGCTATGGTGACACGGCCCCGGCCCTGCCCCCCCCCCCCCCCCCCCCCTTCCCCCCCCACGCTTGTTTGATGGGGGACTTGAAATAGAATTTGTCCTAATCCTGTCGCTGTGATCCGTGAAGTTAAAACAGAACAGAGATAAGATGTGCTGAGGTGGAACTAAACTTTTACAGCTTTGTACCAGAACATGAAATATCTTCTTTTTTTTAATGCATAATGATAAAGAATGTAATAGTCTATCTCTTGTCGCGGGGCGGACATGCAGCGTGGTCTGTGAGATAGCAGAATGTGAGAGAATATAAAGGACCTATAACATAAAATTCTACTTTTTCAATTTCTTTTGTGTTTTTGGGGCTCCCATATATGTGTTTTCTATCCCCACAAATAACCAATTTTGAACAATCGGGCTTTCATATCATATGGGTCAGGGTGTTTTAAAGGAGAATTCCATACTAAAAGGCTTTCTTACCTTTCTTTGTAGTTGTTACGTCCCCATCAAAGAGGTCCAGGTGTTATTTTGTGCAAAAGCTCCTTATTGGCTATTTCCCCTACCATAAGCCCTAAATGAATTGCATTGAATTGAATGGGATGTATGGGGTGTTGTGCTAATTCGCTTATTTCCATCGCTCAAAATTATATATTTTTTGTATATATCCTCTCTTCATAATGTAAATAATAACCCAAGCGGCACAGTTTACTACTTATTTCGATGGAAATAAGTGAATTAGCACAACACCCCATACATCCCATTCAATGCAATGCAATTCATTTAGGGCTTATGGTAGGGGAAACAAGGTAACAACTACAAAAAAAGGTAAGAAAGCCTTTTAGTATGGAATTCTCCTTTAATGGAAATTGCTCTCAGGAACAGCTCAACTGATTTTGGCCTCATCGTGATGTCATCAATGTCACCCTACTTATATAATGCGTCCTCTTCTTCAATCTTCAGTTCCAAATTTGCATTTCCACTTTGTTTACAATGTCCACCATTGTTGATTTTCCAAACTGGCATGGAATGGAAACAAGCCTGGGTTTATCTAGCATCAGTATTATAATGACTCAAATATTAAATAATCTGCATATCAGCACCCCACCACCTCAGGACATTGTGGTACTGCAGCTAAAACTGCTTTCAAAGTCCAGAAAGGACTGGTTATATCAGAGTAGTGATTGAGGCTCAAACCATTAGAAATAAGTTTGAGGGACATAGACAATATGATATTAAATATTAAAAGCAGTTTTAAAATGCATGTTATTTGCGCTTTAAAATGTATCAGGCACTGTAGTATAATGTGTGTGTGTGTGTGTGTGTGTGTGAGTGTGTGTGTGTGCGTGTGTGTGTGCGTGCGTGCGTGCGTGCGTGCGTGCGTGTTGGTCTTTTTGACATGGAGTCGAATAAAAAAAAAATCTGTTTCCTTGCTCATACATTCTCATATTTATTTTTTATAAAAGAAAAATATACTTCGAAACAAACAACAGTACTTCTGCTAGCAGCTGTGGAGGAGAAGAACCGTTTTCTTTTCTTCATGTGTGCGTGCGTGCGTGCGTGCGTGCGTGTATGCTGGAGAGGAGTACTGTGCAAAATGTAAAAGTGTGTTTACTCATATGTTGGTGGTGCTCTATAATGGATTGAATGGATATGAATGGATTTGTTTTCCAGCGATCTGGCCATCATGTATACAAACATGGCTCTTCTCGGATTACAGCGAACTGAAAGCACATCAGATACGGCGCTCTGGCAGGTCAGACCTCCTTCTAGTCTGTTAGTGCATCCTACAGTATATACACCTGAGATGTGTCCCATTTATACTCATAATACGAGAGCGGAGAGCCTCCCGTTACTTTTCACTTTAGCTCGAGCCCTCCGGGGCACGTACTGTATCTCACCATAGGAGTTGTTATTGTGCAGAGAGGAGAGGCACGTCTTAACAACTGCATCCACTCTCTTAGTGTAATACAATTACCCCCATCAGATGGGCTGTCTATCACATCAGAGGTTACTCGGTTAGCCCGCTCATGTAGTTAGCATGTGACTTGACGTGCCACTTAATTGGTCATATCCAGTTTATGAAAATGTCAATTTAAATATAGTAATCATATAGGCATGCAGCGTTTTTGGGGCCTGCATATCATCCACACGGATGATGCAAATGTAATTTTCTCATGGTCTTGTGACTAAACATGTCAGTGGTTTGGGTTCCACACATAATTCCGACAGAGCATTAGACATGCGATGCTCCCATGCTTGCGCAAGGCCCATTATTTATTTGGCATTTGAGCCACAGACACCATTTGAGGACATTTGATGTCTATGTGTGCTGTATGTCCCCTGCTGGTGGTCCCCGGACCGCTGGTTAAAAAACCACTGAGGTATGCGATAAACAAAGCGTTGGTTGTAGCACTGCACTCAGTCAGTAAGGCGACCTCAGGCCCAAGCAGCTGCATCGGACTGAAACCTGACCCTAAATCATCCCACTTGTCAGTGTTGTTGTTTGCAGTCTACAGTATGAAGTTGCACACCCTAAATCTGGCAGTTTGACGGAAACATAAACAGGAAGATAACTGCTGTGGTTCCTGCTGCTATAAATCCCCATAGAAATTAGCACCAGTGTGGAAAGTAACTAAGTACATTCATTTTACTTAAAGGACCACAATAGAGAAACAGAAATCGATTTCTTATACACAATGTTGAAAGATGAATGAAATTTGGACACATTTCTCTTTGTCTTCTGTAAGATCTGTCCTATTCAAAAACTCCTGTGCTTTACAAGGAATCTACTTCTGTGTAATATTCACTGAATTCAACTGCCACGCGGGTATTTCAGTTCAAGTTCAAGTTCAATAAACTATGCTTTTCCTCACTGAATGAAGCATTCATCAAATAACAAAATTTAACAAATTGCTCCCTTTTCAAATCAGACAATTCTGTAACTGTTTAGTGGATAGTTAGAATGCATTTAAAAGAAAAAGGGAAAAACCAACACCATATAATGAGTTCTATGTTTGTGACCGAGACCCACAAAATTGACTTTTATTGAATCTTCTTGGGGGAAAACCCCTGTGGACGAAAATAACTCCACCTGTGAAATGCTGAGGGCAGCAAATGGCATCACTAGGCGGACACTTATATGGACATAAAAATGGTAAATGGTGCATTTATATAGCTCTTTTTATCCAAAGATGCACGCACGCACGCACGCACACACCCCCACACCTCGATGGCAGAGGAAACCTGCAAACTTGCACATCGGGAGCAATTAGGGGTTCAGAGTCTTGCTCAATGCACTTCGACACTAACTCTTGGGGGAGCCCGGGATCGAACTGTGAACCTTTCGGTTCTCATCCGGCAACTCTGTCTGTCTCTGTCTCTGTCTCTGTCTCTGTCTCTATAGATAAATTCAGTGAATAAAGTTTAGGGCATCCTTCCTTGCCGTAGGCGATATTGGAGGAGATATAAATATGATCGCAGACCGCCTAGGGCAAGGTTGGATGAGATAAGGGTTTATGGTGTTTAATAATCGTCACCAGGCAACGCTTCGCTTCCGCGTTGGCGACGTCCTCAATTATTTTCTATCCTAGACACGATCCAAAACTTTTTGTATTGAATTGAGCTCAGATTGAGGTGATCAAACAAAACATCCATGTTTTTGGAGGTCAATGAAAAAAATGGACCTTTTCCAGCACTTACGCTGAGAACGAAAGTATGTGTCCTGTGCCCCGGTCATGATTCCGTGTTCCCGGAAGTGCTTCAATTTCGGTGGTGTCCGCACCAAACCACTAGATGGGGCTGTGGCGGGGAAAGAGTTAAATAAAATAATTTAAAACCTAGTACAGCAATATTGCCAAAACATACTATACATACACACATAATCGTTTGTGCAATAACACTAACATAGCAACAACGAGGGTAAAGACTGAAAAAAGGTGCATGCAGTGTGTAATGAGGTGACATCCTGACTGGTCCTCTGGTCCATGTGTTGCAACAGAGCATAAGGCGTCCATCTGTCAGGAGAAACAGTGGCTAATCTCCCCCCCCTGCATGCGAGGAACTGATCCCAATCACCTCCAGACTGAAAACATTCATTATTTAACAGCCAACCTTAGCCCGTGTGTCCAACCTTATTTAGTCTTGGGGGAAATATCCTTGTTCTTTGAGACAAACCGAAACGGGCAGCTTCGTTGTTTGCCGGCGTCGTGCTCAATAAATAGGAGATCTGCCAATTACGGCATGGCATACAACAAACACCACCGGCCCAGTCGTGCAACTACGCATACATCAGGCTTATGGTCCTTTCAGATGAGCAGCGATTAACGCGCCTAATAATTCATTTCCTTTTTTTTTTTATATATATATATATATATTTTTGGCTTTTTCTGCCTTTATTGATAGGGTGAAAGAAGACTGACAGGAAATGGGGAGAGAGATGGGGGGGAAGACACGCGGCAAAGGCCTCAGCAGCCTCGGTGTCCAGACGGTTGAGCTATAACCGTGGCGTAACGCGAAATTGTCACACGCGTGCTCGTTTCGCGCACACGCCCACGACTGACCAGACCTGGATTCTGTTTAGCTTTCTTTTTTTCTATTTTCCTCATGAGCAGACCTGGAGCTGACCTGTCGTTGATCCAGGTGACGTCTTCGTTAATCGATGGCCGTCTGAAAGGACCTTTACTCTGCAACAGTCTCACAGACTGTCCTCAAACCCCCCCACCCCCCCCCGGCCCTTCTTTAACGCTTCTGTTGTTGATAATTCATATTTTATGCGCAGCTGCTTTGTGCCGTGCAGGCGACTAAAATTTTCTCCCCTACACCATGTTAAAGCCCGCAATCCATAACTTCCATGTCCTACCTGGCATTGGAACCTGGCGGCCAGGTCCTCCGCATGAGAGGCCATATTTTCATGTCCTACCTGGCATTGGAACCTGGCGGCCAGGTCCTCCGCATGAGAGGCCATATTTTCATGTCCTACCTGGCATTCCAACCTGGCGTCCAGGTCCTCCGCATGAGAGGCCATATTTTCGACCATTCTGTCAATGGCTCATCCTCGCCCCGGGCGTGGGAGATGTTGTGCTTATGGGCGGAGCCCGTCAAGTTCCATTTGGATACGCGTGTACACTATCAAATGCATAAGAACTGCCTCCCCCCAAATGGCATATGGTCATTGGTGGTCCTGGTCTTGTGTGTTTATGTCCATTTGTGTCTGTTTTGTGTTCTTCTGTCTGTCCAGTAGTTTTTAGCTTTTATGCACTTCATGCTGTTGTAACGCTTCAATTTCCCCTCAGGATTAATAAAGTATATCTCATCTCATCTCATCATATCAGAGTTACAGATGGATAAATCAACACTGGTGATTTGGCCGTGTGCTGCTCTCAAGGCCAGGAACATCTATTCCAGCCATGTGCTATTCATTTCACTATTGATTCATTACTCGGTTTCCTGGGGAATTGTTTACTCTAAGGTTTCTATTCGATTTGTATATTGTTCGATTTTGGCCTCCTTACACCCTCTTCATGCAAACAGGAAGGGGATAATTCATTCATTGCTCCGATCCTTAACATTCATGATGTTTCAAGTGTGTCGATTATTCAACATAATGTGCAGTATAACCCATATACAGCGGTGTGAGGCACAACAGAAATAAGGATTGTTAGACTATAGCAGATCAATCACGCGTGCTGCGTCTCAGTCGGAGCTCTCATTCTCTCGCTCCAGCTGTTCATGAGAAATCGTACATGTTATTATTATTATTATTGTTATGCATCTCATTGATGGAGATTGGGACGGCTGCGTTGAGGACTTCATGGACTACATGGTTTACTTTGCAATTATGTCGCCGCTGTTTTGTTACCGGAAACAAAAGGAGCAATTTAAAATGATAATGAAGCATTTATTGTCTTGTGGGGATGAGGGAGAATGTGGCGCGCGCGGCACGTGTTTGGCTCGTAAATCTCGGGATGTCACCCCGCCGCGCGTAGATGGATCTCTGCTCTCCCGCGGTTGTCTCCAGCGTCATAGAGCACAGCTTCGGCAGACTAATGAACGTTAGAAGGCCGTGAGTACGGTAAACAAGTGCCTGATTAATTGGTGCTCTGCTTCCCTCATTTTTACCAGCGAATACAAAAATGTTGTGCCGCGAAACGTTCCCGGGACGTCCTCATTTTCTTCCCTAATCTATTTCGTTAACTCCCCCGGAGAGGAGGACGAGGGATAGTCCCCCGTGTGGAATGCAGAGTCCCTGAAGAATCTGACCCATTCAACCCCATTAATGGAAAATACACACAAACGCTGTGCCGCAATCCCATTATGGGGACCACCGCTGGCTGGCCTGTTAAATGGCATTAGGCTTATCCTGTTTAGAAAACAAGGTCACACGAATCACAGAAGTGGACATTTGATTTTGCGGGGCATTTATCATCTTTGTTTTAAGCAGTGTTTTCTTTAAAGATATCATATGAATAAGCCAATTATCTTAATGTGGTGGTGAAGTAATGTTTCCTCCATGCAGTCTAGAAATTGAGATTGATCGTAGACTAAAGGCTTAAGTTGCATTGTCGAGACCCCCCCCACCCTCCCCATTACTACAGTATATCATTCAGACAAAATAACTTCAAAGGCGGTCAAGACGGGCGTGGGCACGGTGGCACTGTCGGTAGTGCTGTCGCCTCACAGATAGAAGGTCCTGGGTTCGATTCCCGCTGCATGGGGCCAGTGCCCACAGCGTGTTCTCTACTCCCTGTCATCAGTGCCCATACCCTATAGGTGGGGTTGGTGAAACGGCCATTCTGTGTCGAGTTTGCATGTTCTCCCCGTATCCCCTAGAATAGGTACCCCCACAAAAAAACAGCCAGCCTTTTACGCGCTATGTCCAACTGGGGAACCCCCCCCCCCCCCCTGTCAGGGGAAAGAAGTGGCTTGGACTCATCATGCAGTGAAGGAAGCATGAGGTCAGTCCGTTGCTCTCCCCAGGTCGGCAGAGGGAGTGTAGCCCAGGATTACATTAGATAATTGACACTGGGTGAAAATAATGGGTTACAAAATTGTGGTATAAAAAAAAGAAAAACTAAATGTGGTCAAGACAAAGGGGGACATTTCTGATTTCAGTTCCTTAGTTTATGTTTTGAGTTTGAAGCTTGTGTGCCATGATGTGTCAACACACTATACGGCATGATCCTCCACTTTCATGATTGGCTGATACTGCTTACAGTAGTGGATGAAGCACTAGTGCATGCCTCATGGGGGGCAGGCACACTCAGAGCACTATAGTCGGCTGGCTCCCATCGCACCCATGCAGTCGACTGTGCAATGTTTTATTCCAAATTGCCCTCATGACTTGAGACCTGACAGCTATTTCCAGGAGATCAGATCGGAAAGGTTAAGAGTTGAAGTGTGTGTGCGTGGGTTCTGCAGCTCTGAACCATACTCTATGGTTTGCTGACATTTTAAAAAGGCTTGGAGAACTTGAGTTCTCACACCACTCGCTGAATCATTGAAGGACCACTGGATTACCAATGCATGAGAAAGTCCCTCAGTAAGCACTTCAGAGGAGGCCGTCTTTGGGAATCATTCAGTGTCCAAAAAAATCTCAACAGCTCTATCCATGCCTCCATGAGTGTTCTCCTGTTCGTTTTAAGCATGCTTAAAGCATGCTTACATTTTGTAATGACCTGATGGCCACTGCATATACGGCTGTTTAATATAATGGACGGTTTAAAAAAAGGTTCTTCAGCCCACAGATTTTCAAAGTTGAGGCTCGTCCGGGGGCCAATTCATTAAAGACACAGCAGTGCACTACCCCTCTCTCTGTTTCTGGCGCCTCCTACTGCTATTAATAAGTCACATACTCGTGCTCACACAAACAGGTACACGGACATTGCTGGTTGTAGGAGTGGTTGCACCACTCAAAAACTAAATGCTCATTGTGAGCTTGTAGATTGGCCTTTGTCACTGTTTAGCCAGAGGCTATGGCTATTTGTGGATTGTGTTTTTGGCAGCAAATTTAGATTTTAGTTTTAGTCATGGTCTCTTGAATAGTTTAAATTTAGTTTTAGTCATATTTTAGTCACCTGGAATGTTTTAGTGTTAGTCTAGTTTTAGTTGACTAAATGTC
>NC_139704.1:15288081-15298081 GCF_964188405.1 Protomyctophum parallelum | reverse complement strand
GCACTGCCTATTTCCTTCTCCAGTTATGTAACCATGATAATGGTAATAGAGAACATGAGTTGTTTTGCATGACGAGTTAACCACTTTAACATTGGCATTCTTATTTTGGGCATGATGGCATTATAGGGCAATGCTTTCAAAATATTTCACTTTTTTTGTTGTTGCGACCAAAGGTCGCAGTTAACTATGAAACCTTGCGTTTTTTGTCACGTCAGTCACAAACCCCGTCACTCACAATCGTCACTCAATCTGCCACTCACTATGACATCATCAGGGATGATAGTAAAATCCCCATACAGTATATTGTGCCCTTTCGTGACATCACTATGACATCATCAGGGATGATAGTAAATCAGGGATCATATCATAGCAAATGCGACATGCTGTCACAATTAAGCCCATATATGGAGATCCCTGATATTAAACCCATATGTTAACTATGAAATCTTGCATTTTTGTCACTCAAAATCCCCAATTCCCCATACATGGGGAAAGCCCCCATATATTGTGCCCAGGTCTTGTGACATCACTATAAAAAATGAAAGTCCCTCCCTGGGCCCTAATAAAGCCCTGCACATTGAAGACACTACCCGCTACCCTTAGATCTCCATATAGGGAGCTGACCTGTTCTGACATTCCATGTCATGTTGATCTGACCTCATCACACCCTGTACACTCAAGACACGCTCCATATATGGCCAGTATATGGCCAGCTCCATATATGGCCATATATGGCTTCTCTTCCTCAGGCGTCTACTTTACAAGTTTCCTTGTAAACTGGATATTTTAAGCTATTCGTGCAATACTGTATATAGGGCTTAAGTTTCTTAAGTTTCTCATGGTCCGAAAGAAGAAATAGTTCTGGGAGAAACTAGTAGTTCTGTTTTAAGTCAAGTTGAGATGAAATGTGTGTTTTATTATACGCAGGCACACAGAGCAGTCCCTCACTGTGGCAGCCAAAGAGGGCTTCCAAATGGCGTGGCATCCTGCCGGCCTTCCAAACAGGAAACCATATTAACAGCACACCTATTAGGACTAATTTGGTGTTCTGGTGAAATCAGTTGGCCACCGCCCCAGAGTAAAGATAGCTGGGAGGTTTTATAATGTAAAAGGAGACGTGGAATGGCATCCCACTGCACACACATGGAGCACATACTAACACTGTAGCGTTTCACAAACACGGACATGAATGAACATAACACACTATGAAGTATGGACCAAGGATGAAAAAACTACTGCCCTATGGTTTAGTTTGATACCAACTTTACTGTAGATAATGTTGTACTCAACCAAATCCTTCACATAATCCTAGGAGAAAGCACTAGTCTGTGGTATAATTAAAAACCTAACTGGAACCGAGAGAAAGTCATTTAAAATGTGATGATTGTAGCTGAAATCTCATATATATTGAATATAAAATGAGCATTGTATTATGGTTTGGCGATTAATTGGATCTGCTTTTTAGGTACTCTGATCAAGCGCATCAGTCCCCGCCATAGGGACTCCGAATCCCCGTACCTAAACAGCAGATCCAAAACGACAGGTGGTAGCTGGGGTGGAGGAGGGTGAGCAGCAAAAGTGGGTTCCTGGTGCGTTACTGGTTTGTTGTTATGCGCTGTTTGCTCCCACTGCCACCCCAGCACCACTTGCTGCTATTAATTCTGTTCCCCCATGTTATTGTCTCCACCAGGCCGAAGGCATGGGGGGAGAGTATGTTTTGCACTCCGTCCGTCCATCCGTGTGTCTGTGTGTGTGTCCGTGAGCAGCTAATCTCCGGCACCGTTAACCCGGTCGATGCCAAATTTTGCTCACACACTCCCTGGATGCCAACGATGAACCTCTGCCCCAAAACTTCCAGAACGGCCTGTTATAGCGCCACCAGGAGGCCGCTTTGTGCACCGTTAACCCGGTCGATGCCAAATTTTGCACACACACTCCCTGGATGCCAACGATGAACCTCTGCCCCAAAATTTCCACCAGGAGGCCGCTTTGTGCAAAACACGTTTTTGCACAGTACACCTACAGATTTTGTCCAAACATCGCGCAAATTGGTACACAGTCTCTCTAGAGCCATTCAACGAAACGGGTCTTTCAGATTTCTCAGACTCCATCCTGATTGGTTAAGATTGGCTTCCAAAGTTCACAGGAGTGCTCAGTTTCAAACAATATGCTGCAAATCATGAACACATCGCGTGATTTCCGTGAAATTGTGCACGCACATTCCCACTAGGCCGAGGAAGAAATGCCACATGACAAATTTTAACTAAGCCTCAGGGTGGCGCTATAACGGGCCGAAAAGTGTTTTTACCTCTAACTGCACGGATCTGTGGATAACTTTGTATGCCAACTCCCTAGAGGCCAAGGAAGAACCTTTGCCTGGAATTTTTGTCTCCACCAGGCCGAAGGCATGGGGGGAGAGATGTTATATTATTTACTTTTGTTGCCCTTTTATCCAAACACCAGATGAAGGCAAGCTGCAATGTCCTGGTGGAGACCTGTGCCCAGAAGGGCACTTTTTCTAGTTGTATATCTATCTCCCTGTTCTTAATGGTTAATGATGGTTATCTAATTGTGCTGAGCAGGGAGAAAGATGTAGAGTGCATGCAATGCAGAGCCTGAACGCCAAGATAATAGACTATATACACCCTTGTATTCACATTCTATAATAAAATATTGGTTAATTTTATTCGTGAGTTATCTGACTGAACTCATCACTACTACACTACTATGACCTGAGAATGCAGAATGCACTGGGGACAACATCAGCTCTTACTGACGCACGTGTGTGTGCGTGCGACCGTGTGTGTGTGTGTGTGTGTGTGTGTGTGTGTGTGTGTGTGTGCATGCGTGCAGGGTCACCTGTAGGGGCGGGGTTACACTCGGCTGTCATTGAGTTGTACTCCTGGCCGTCCGGACAGACACACAGGAAGGAACCCTCAGCGTTCTCACACTGAGCCTCTCCACACACACTGCTCAGGAGATCACACTCGTTCACATCTGTCAGGTATCAGGGGAGGGAGGGAGGGTTGGGCGAGAGAGAGAGAGATAATTTTGAATTTTAAAAGCTCTTCATTAAAACCACATCTTTCCAATTCAGCCCATATTATTGGAACAATCAACCCATAGGACAGTTAATCAATTCAGTTCATCCCGAGACCATACAACTACTACACAAACCAAAGACACAAATTTTCCATTAGAAAAGTTTTTCCATCTCGTGTGGCAGAGAGGGAAGGGGAGAGAGCTCTTCAGAGATAGAAAGGTAGAGACAAATATAGAGAGAGGGAATGGAAAGAGAGGGTAAAGGGGAGAAAGACTGAGGGAAGGAGAGAGGGAGAAAGAGGGAGAGAATGAGGGGGAGAGAGAGAGAGAGAGAGAGAGAGAGAGAGAGACTGTGGGCGACTGTGGCTCAAGAGGTAGAGCAGGTCGTCCAATGATCCATGGGTCAGCAGTTCGAATCCCGGCTCATCCTGTCTACATGTCGAAGTGTCCTAGGGCAAGACACTGAACCCCAAATTGCTCCCGATGTGCTGGTTGGTACCTTGCATGGCTTCCGCCCACAATCGGTGTATGAATGTGTGTGTGAATGGGTGAATGTAATGCACAATCTATGTAAAGCGCCTTGGATAAAGGCGCTATATAAATGCACCATTTACCATTTAGAGAGAGAGAGAGAGAGAGAGAGAGAGAGAGAGAGAGAGAGAGAGAGAGAGAGAGAGAGAGAGAGAGAGAGAGAACGAGACAGGGAGAGATCGGAAGACGGAGAGAAAGAGAAATAGAGGGAGAGAGTAGAGTGCAAGACAGAGAGGGAGAGAGATTGATTGAAAGAGCGAGAGGGAGAGAAGGAAAGAGGAAAGGAAATAATAAGACAAGGAGAGAGAGCGGAAGAGAGAGAAAGAAAAGGAGAGAAAGAAAGAGGAGAGAGGGAGGGAGGGAGGGAGGGAGATGGGGAAAAGAGGCAAAGAGGACGGAAGCAAACAAGTTGTTAAGTGGTTAGGTTAATGAGTGCCATTAGCTGCTTAGCAGGAATGGCTACATCCATCTTGTTTTCTATGTGTTGTGATGCAATATGTCACACATGGTCACAACCAAGTAGAAAAAGGTGCAGAACAGATGTACTAGATGTACTGTACTGTACGTAACAAGACTAAACGTCTACAAGCCTCTCCAAAGGAGACTCTTTGTGTCTCTCTATAGGGATCAACTGCTGCTCATCCAATTATTGGCTTTGGAATGCGACAAAAACAAAACGATATCCACAAATGGGGTGAGCAATCGATAGAAAAAAAGTCATTTTGGGGGTGAACTATGCCTTTAACTCATTGATTGCCAGTATAAATTAATTAATTATTCCGCCACGGTCTTTTCAGTGCATACCCTTATTTTCAAGGCCAAACGGTCCCGGGCCATGAACCGGAAGTAATCAACGGCTGTGTAAAGTGCTGCGCGATCTTATTTTAATTCACCCGAAACATATACATTTTGTAACCGTGATCATCAACGCTTTAGCTATGGGCCGTGAATAAAGCTTGTTTTATCTGGGAAAAGAATCCGCGATAAATGGATTAAAAACAATCTGTTTTGAGGCGGATGGAGGCAGACTTTTTCACTTCTGGTTCATTTCAACCTAGAGCCATTCCTACGTTGGCGAAGATTGCGATGAAAACATATAATTTTTTTAAAGACTCAACAATGCAACATTCTACAAAAGATAATACAAAAATAACACACTGCAACATTACGGTTAATCTGCATTGAAGTGCAGATTGTCTAAATAAATTATTTTCGCTGAATAACACAGCTGTACAACGATGTAGAAATGAGGCTTTGTAGCCAATGTAAAAGGACTTCCATATCCACCTGTCTAGCACGGCGGCTATATATTCTCTGCACATGTTATCCAATACAGTCCATAGTGCTGTGGTGTGTGGGCCAGCTTCTCAATGAGCTAGAAAGTGTTAAGGAGCCAGCAGGGAGGAAAAGAGGAAGGGGGGTGCCGCGAGATGGGATAACTAAAAGCTACAGTCACAATGGAAAAGACAGACTTGAGCCCCTTAAGAGGTGATATACTGTGTATATTTTAGGGTATTTCCAGTTGTGGAGAATAGGACTACCACAAAGTAGGTCTGGAGCAGGAATTTGACTCTCCCCTTCTTTTTTGGACTTGGTCCCGAGTTTTCCTGGTTGTACACTACTCTCTACTTGGCCATGCTGTAAATATCTGCTGGCCCGGGCCGGTGAAAATTATGTTTTCATATGTTTGGAGAAATGCAGATTGTAGAAGATCCAGAGACAGATGGATGTGAGATAGGTGAATTATTTGACTTGGCTGATTATACGAAATAAGCTCAATCTACGCATAGCAGTATGTTGTGAATGAGTACATTTACACAAACACAGACAGAGCCACACATGTACGCACTGTGGGATCTTAGTAGCAAAACCCCAACATAGCGAGTGTGTTGCCATGGTAACCAGCGACGCTGCCCGCCACAGAGCGCACATGAACGTGAGACACGCCCTCGGGCAAGTGATAAGCCACGTCTACCTACCAAACTTCATACTTCACCAGTCAGGAATGACTGGTGACAGGAATGCCACGCCCGCCGACAATCAGTGCCAGCCGTGCCGCATTGACGAGGTAGTATAAAAAGTTCATTCCGCTCTGTGCGTGGCGACAGCTGGTTCACCACGGGCAGACAGAGGCACGCTTCGCCGTATCGCATCGGGAGGTAAGGACTCTCTTTTTCGCTAAAACACACACCGCTGTTCTTGCTTGTTGGAAATCCGTATCCTCACCCCGCATTCTCTCATCAGGCTTATAGGATTGGAGCTGGCTACGGAGAAGCCAGGTGGAGGAAACGAGGAGGAGTGACAGCCGGGTCCTCCACTTCTCCCATCGCCGCTCCCCCCGCTACTAAAGGTCGTAAGAGAAACCTTATCACTGTATCACGAGCACCTTGCTAGAAGACGCCGCCCCGGCGGCACTACGCTAAGGCTAATGTTAAACGCCTCACTTGGCTGGATAGAAGAATACCATACCTGCACTGGGCTGTGAATAGAAGAGACACTTGTATTGAAATATCCCACCTGTTTATGGATGCCTGAGGAAGGAATAGCTAACGCTAGAATACTGCACCCGCACCATACTGTACCTGTCCACGGGGACCCTGTAGGAAAGATAGGCCTATCCTAAAGTGACTATTCTAAGCCTACACTAAACCACTTACCGGTACCTACCTGCCTCCGCCGCTGGAAGCCGCTGCCCACCGCTGTGCCACGGACCCAGCCCCACCAGTGTGGTCACGGGCCCGCGTCAGTGGCACTTTAAGAGGAGAGAAACTATTATTTGAACTGAACAAAGACTAATGACTCTCTCTCACCTGCAGAATCCGCTCCATGGAGGAACAGGAATCCCACTGCATGTGATGATTATTTCTGTTGATCATTTTCCAAGGCTTGCACCTAATGTTCTGTGAAGAATGAATAAAAGAGGCTGCGCACCTCAATGGTGAACCTTGCCAACCTGTGTCCCGACTGGGTGTTTGTATCAGACCTTCACAGCACGCACACACGCACACACACACACACACACACACACACACACACACACACACACGCATGCTTTGTGCGCACACTGTACATCGACAACATATTTCTGCTGTTCATTGCTAAGAACAAGACAAGATCCCATTGGATTTGAAAACCTGCCACAAACATCACCCGACAAGACCTGAAATGGAACCCTACAAGAAAAAAGAGGAAACGAGGTCGCCCCAGGAACAGCTGGAGAACAAGTGTGTCCTGGCAGACATGTCTGAGAGTGGGCTCAGCTGAGGAGGTCTAATTGGCTCTGTGTGCAAACTGTAGTGTCAGGTTACCAGAGAGGGGGTGGCAAACATACACGTTTTCTGTTCCGGTTCAGCGTCCCATATAGCTTCCTTTTCAATTGGCTCAATTGCATATTTGAATGGGAAAGACTAAAGGACACCTTTGTGAGTCTAGATGCCGGCAGTGATGGACGAAATACTCTTTACTAAAAAGTATCAATCAAGTATCAATACAAGTTAAGTATGGAGTTTTTCGGACACTTAAGATACAGTGGAGTAAAAGTGAAATTATCGGAAATTGTACATAATTGTACATAAGTACTGTAGCCTACTTGAGTAGATGTACTTAGTTACTTTACACCTCTGGATGTGGGTGCAGGTAGTCTTCCTGCTGTTTTTTGTGTTGTTTTGTGGCCGTTGCTCAGCTAACAACTGATACTCGGATAAGAAATCCACCAAGGTGGGAAAAAGCGGCAATCATTTCCGTTATCCTTCCAGCTGCTAACTTGTTTCTGTGCGGAGCCTTGCCAGAGCTTGAAGGCTAGCTACACGAGTTAGACGTTGGTCGGTTCGGTTGGACGTTTCTCGAGATATGCTAACTACAGACACACAGACACACGCAGAGAGATTTTTCGTACGTTTACGGTATTATTATAATATATATTTTTGTACTATTATTATTATCATTATCATATTACCATTGGACGCCACTGCAAATAAAAAGCTCCATAAATGGAACAGATACAAACGAGACAGGAAGAGACGGTCATCCCAGAATCATTCTGCGCCAAGCCTCTGCTTCCCTCCCTTCCTGCATCTATATTTCACTGCCCACCCACAATAGTTCTGTGACATTAAAATGCGGGTCAGTTCTGCAAGTTCCATCACGTTCGCCGGGAACCCCAATTAAACAGCGGATCATATTTGGCCCAACCCCTCCCCGAATGGCCTTTGGGTATTTCACCCTCGCTGACCGGGTCCAATCTCTGCCGAGGCACGGCGGCCAGCTAAATTGAGAACAAAAGCCATTCAGGTTTTTATTTGATGCGCTTCCTCCTAAAGTCGGGGAGACATCCGTGTCTGAATGTTAAAAAGGGGAGGCTGAGAAAGTAAAGTCTGACCAGAGGGATTTCGGGCCTGAGATCTTGATCCCGACTGTAGCTAAAGCACCAGACAGAAAATACTTTTCGCACATCACTTAAATCACCCTGACAGTCATGTGAAGAGCCTTTTTGAGCCATCCCTTGTGACAGGAAACAGATGCACAGATATTTTCTGATTGTGAGACACGTCAAGACAGACAGGATGAAAAGCTGAACAATGGCTCTAATCAGGGAAGAGAGAGAGAGAGAGAGAGAGAGAGAGAGAGAGAATATAGCAGGCCTACAAGCTCACACAATGCATTACAGGCACGTTGTGAGCTTGTAGATTGTCTCTTGTCGATCGATCAAGTCTCTGGGGATGTACGGGGACAGAGAATGAAGGTTGATAGAATGAAGTGATGAAGTGTTTATAATGAGACGAGAGGGGGAAATGATGAAGGAGGAGCAGAGGAGAGGAGAGGAGATGAGGAGGAAAGAAGATGAGGAGAGAAGAAGGAGAGAGAGGAGGTTAGCGGTGGACCACTTCCGCTGTTTTTTGGTGTGTGTGTGTGTGTGTGTGTGTGTGTGTGTAAGTGAGTCCATCTGGGATAGCCACAGTAGAGTGGAGTGATGGGTTGGCAGGGGACAGGAGGCAGCTGGCTGTGCTGAACTGGGGTGGGACTCACTTGTACTTGCCAAAGTACAGATGGGAAGTGTGTGTGTGTGCGTGCACAGCCACAAGTGCACAAGGTGCGTGTGTCCTTGTGCGCATATGAGAGCGTACTCTCATTGTGTGAATGAGTGCATGCTGGCACTCAATATGTGCTGTTTGTGTGTGGCAGAGAAAATGTGCAGGGTGCTTACGTGTGTATGTGTGTGTGTGTGTGTGTGTGTCTGTGTGTGTGTGTGTGTGTGTGTGTGTCTGTGTGTGTGTGTGTGTGTGTGTGTGAGAGAGAGAGCGACAGACAGACAGACAACAGACAGACAGACAGACAGACAGACAGACAAAGATGGTCCTGTCTGTGTGGATTTGAGTTGGAGGTTTTAGGCTTTTTGTATCAAAATGTCTGGGTACTATAGCAGTTTACCTCAGAAGGTTCTTGCCTGAGTGCATGTGAGAGTGTGTGTATCTGTGTGTGCGCGTGCATGTGTTAAGTGCTTTCTAGGTCAGTGGAGAGTCTTGGGGGGAAATGTTCCATGGAGGTCCAACAGGGAGACGCTGCACCCTCTTTCCCAGCTCTGACAGAACCTTCCTGCTGGAGGAAATTGGACTGGATGGACGCTGCATGGGCCCACCACGCGGAAACCACCGCAACACTACATCCAACTCAGCGCACGCGTACGAACACACTGCACTGCAACGCGTATGTGCACGCATGCACATGCACGGGAAAACCACCGGACGAGCATACAGAAAAGCAGATAAGAAGAATTTCAAGTTATTTTTCTAATCACGTGGTTGGGAAAGGAGGGGCCGGGCCAGACCGGGCCAGGCCGGGCCAAGACGGACTGGGCCGCCCGCAAAGCAATGGATCTGGTGAGGCATCAAACAACATGGAGAATATATGTGAGCTCATAAAAGAGAGCTGTCTGCAGCGGACATGGATGCACTCTTACATTCCAAGCAAAAACACTCTCTTCATCTCTCTGAATTTAAGGAGTGTACAAATGTAACCAAAAGAACCCATAATTGTCCAACCGCGTCTCCAACTCTGTTACTTTCGCTTGGTTACGTTCAGAGAGCTGCATGCGCACACGTCGATACGGATTGCCCGTTTCTGCATGAGTGTGGTCAGAAGCGCTCCAGCTTCAGTGCCTCGTCTAACCCCAGGCTCTGCAGCGGGACACACTGGATGGGGGAATGTTTAAAACATGGCAGAGACGCGCGCGGGGCCACAGCAGCAGCAGCAGCACACCTTGGAATTGAACGAAAATAAATGGGCTCATCAATCAAGCCTGCGCTGACATCACCTCCATCCTTTTTCTTTTTTTTGCAGAGTGGAGGGAAATTACTGTCCAAAAACAGAGAGAGGGGAAAAGCGGAGGACCATCAAAGTCCTATCAGCCTCGTCTTGGGACGGGCCACGT